>NC_045582.1:6383544-6710917 GCF_009819795.1 Aythya fuligula | reverse complement strand
AACCATGGGGTGTTGCCATGGGTGGTGACATCATATTGGCACAGGCAACACAAGGCCATGTTACTATAGGAAGTGTAAGATTGTTGCCATGCCAACCATGAGGTTGTTTTTCCATGGCAACCATGGGGTGATTTTGTCATGGAAAACATGGGGTTCTGTTGCCATGGAAACCATGTTTTTGTGTTGTCAAGGCAACCATGGTGTTGTGTTACCATGGCAACCATGGGGTTGTGTTGCCATGGCAAACATGGGGTTTTGTTGCCATGGCAACCATTGGTTGAGTTACCATGGTAACCATGGGATTTTGTTGCCATGGTATCCATGGGGTTTTCTTGCCATGGCAACCATGGGGTTGCGTTGCCATGAAAACCATGGGGTTGTGTTGCCATGGCAACCATGGGGTTGTGGTGCCATAGTAAGAATGGGGTTGTGTTGCCATGGTAGCCATGGAGTTGTGTTGCCGTGGCAACCATGGTGTTTTAATTTCCATGGTAACCATGGTTTTGTGTTGCCATGGTAACCGTGGTTGTGTGTTTCCATGGCACCCATGGGGTTGTGTTGCCATGGCAAACATGGGGTTTTGTTGCCATGGTAACCATGTTTTTGTGTTGCCATGGCAACCATGGAATTGTGTTGCAATGGCAACAATGTTTTTGTGTTGCCATGGTAACCATGTTTTTATGCTGCCATGTCAACCATGGGGTTGTGTTGCCATGGTAACCATGGGGTTGTTTTACCATGGCAACCATGGTGTTGTGATGCAATGGCAACCATGGGGTTGTGTTGCCATGTCAAACATCGGGTTCTGTTGCCATGGCAACAATTGCGTTGGTTTGCCATCGTAACCATTGGGTTATGTTTCCATGGCAACTTTGGGGTAGTGTTGCCATGGCAACCATGTTTTTGTGTAGCCATGGTAACCACGTTTTTGTGTTGCCATGGCAACCATGTTTTTCTGTTGCCATGGCAACCATGGGGTTGTGTTGCCATTTTAACCATGGGGTTGTGTTACCATGGCAACCATGATGTTCTGCTGCCATTGCAACCATGTATTTGTGTTGCCTTGGCAATTATTGGGTTGTGTTTCCATGGCAACCGTGGGGTCGTATTGCCATGGTAACCACGTTTTTGTGTTGCCATGGCAACCATGTTTTTGTGTTTCCATGGCAACCATGGGGTTGTATTGCCATGGCTACCATGGGGTGTTGCCATGCATTGGTGACACCGTAGTGTCATATGCAACACAAGGCCATGTTTCTATAGGAAGTGTAAGATTGTTGCCATCGCAACCATAGGGTTGTGTGGCCATGGTAACCTTGGGGTTCTGTTGCCATGGCAACCATTCGTTGTGTTGCCGTCGTAACCATTGGGTTTTGTTGCCATGGCAACTTTGGGATTGTGTTGCCATGGCACCAATGGTCTTGTGTTGCTATGGCAACCATTGGGGTTGTTTTTCCATGGCAACCATGGGGTTGCGTTGCCATGAAAACCATGGGGTTGTGTTGCCATGGCAACCATGCGGTTGTGTTGCCATAGTAAGAATGAGGTTGTGTTGCCATGGTTACCATGGAGTTGTGTTGCCGTGGCAACCATGGTGTTTTAATTTCCATGGTAACCATGGTTTTGTGTTTCCATGGTAACCGTGATTGTGTGTTTCCATGGTAACCATGGGGTTGGGTTGGCATGGTAACGATGGGGTTGTGTTGCCATGGTAAGCATGGGGTTTTGTTGCCATGGCAACCATGGGGTTTTGTTGCAATAGCAAACAAGTGGTTGTGTTTCATGGTTACCATGGTGTTGTGTTCCATGGTAACCATGCGGTGGTTTTGCCATGGCAACCATGGTATTGTTGTTTTCATGGCAATCATGGTATTGTGTTGCCATGGTAACGATGGTATTGTGTTGCCATGGTAACGATTGGGTTTTGTTGCCATGGCCACAATGGGGTTCGGTTGCCATGGCCACCATGGGGTTCGGTTGCCATGGCAACCATGGGATCGAGGTGCCATGTTAACCATGGGGTTGTGTTGCCATGGCTACCATGGGGTGTTGCCATGCATTGGTGACACCGTAGTGTCATATGCAACACAAGGCCATGTCACTATAGGAAGTGTAAGATTGTTGCCATGGCAACCATAGGGTTGTGTGGCCATGGTAACCTTGCGGTTCTGTTGCCATGGTAAACATGTTTTTGTGTTGCCATGGCAACCATGGGGTTGTGTTACAATGGCAACAATGTTTTTGTGTTGCCATGGTAACCATGTTTTTATGTTTCCATGGCAACCATGGGGTTGTGTTGCCATGGTAACCATGGGGTTGTTTTCCCATGGCAACCATGGTGTTGTGATGCAATGGCAACCATGGGGTTGTGTTGCCATGGCATACATGGGGTTCTGTTACCATGGCAACCATGGGGTTGTGTTGCCATTGTAACTCTTGGGTTATGTTGCCATGGCTTCTTAGGGGTTGTTTTGCCATGGCAACCATGTTTTTGTGTTGCCATGGTAACCATGTTTTTGTGTATGCAAACATGTTTTTCTGTTGCCATGGCAACCATGGTTTGTTGCCATTTACCATGGGGTTGGTTACATGGCAACCTGATGTTTGCGCAATGTATTGTGTTGCTTGGCAATTTTGCTCAATGGTTCTCGCCATGGTACATGTGTGTGCATGGTAACCATGAGGTTGTTGCTAGGAAACAATGTTGGCAATTATTGTGTTTGTCCATGTCAACATGTGTATTGCAATGGCAACAATGTTTTTGTGTTGCCATGGTAACCATGTTTTTGTGTTGCCATGGCAACCATGTTTTTCTGTTGCCATGGTAACCATTGGGTTGTGTTGCCATGGCAACTTTGGGGTTGTGTTGCCATGGCACCAATGGTCTTTTGTTGGCATGGCAACCATGGGGTTATGTTGCCAACGCAACCATGGGGTTCGTGTTGCCATGGCAACCATGGGGTTCTTTTGCCATGGCAACCACGATTTTGTATTGCCATGGCAACCATGGCGTTGTGTTGCCATCGCACCAATGGACTTGTGTTGCCATGGCAACCATGGGGTTATGTTGCCAATGCAACCATGGGGTTTGTGTTGCCATGGCAACCATGGGGTTCTTTTGCCATGGCAACCACGATTTTGTATTGCCATGGCAACCATGGCGTTGTGTTGCCATCGCACCAATGGACTTGTGTTGCCATGGCAACCATGGGGTTATGTTGCCAATGCAACCATGGGGTTCTTGTTGCCATGGCAACCATTGGGGTTGTTTTGCCATGGCAACCATGGGGTGTTGCCATGAGGTGGTGGCACCATAGTGCCATAGGCAACAAAAGGCCATGTTACTATAGGAAGTGTAAGCTTGTTGCCATTGGAACCATGGGGTTGTGTTGCCAAGGCAAGCATGCGGTTGTGTAGCCATGGTAACCATGAGGTTCTGTTGCTAGGGCAACTATGGGTTTGTTTTGCTATGGTAAGCATGGGGTTGTGTTGCCAAGGTAACAATGGGGTTGTGTTGCTATGGTAAACATTGGATTCTGTTGCCATGGCAATAATGGGGTTGTGTTGCCATGGTAAACATGGGGTTCTGTTGCAATGGCAACCATAGGCTTGTGTTGCCATGGCAATCATGGGGTGTTGCCATGGGGTGGTGACACCGTAGTGCCATATGCAACACAAGGCCATGTGAACTGTAAGATTGTGGCCATGGCAACCATGGGGTTCTGTTGCCATGGTACCATATGGTTGTGTTGCCATGGAAACCATGGGGTTGGGTTGCTTAGGCAACCATGGGGTTCTGTTGCCATGGTAACCATGTTTTTTTTTTTTCCCATGGCACCCATGGGGTTCTTTTGCCATGGCAAACATGGGGTTCTGCTGCCATGGTAACCATGTTTTTGTGTTGCCATGGCAAGCATGGGGTTGTTTTGCCATTGTAACCATGGAGTTGTGTTGTTATGGCAACCATGGGGTTGTGTGGCCATGGTAAGCATGGTGTTGGTTTGCCATGGCAACCATGGGGTTGTGTTGCCATGGCAACCATGGTCTTGTTGATTTCATGGTAATCATGGTGTTGTGTTGCCATGGTAACCATGGCATTGTGTTGTCATGGTAACCATTGGGTTGTGTTGCCATGGTAATCATGGAGTTGTGTTGCCATGGTTACCATGGAGTTGTGTTGCCGTGGCAATCATGGTGTTTTTATTTCCATAGTAACCATGGTTTTGTGTTGCCATGGTAACCATGGTTGTGTGTTTCCATGGTAACCATGGGTTTGGGTTGGCATGGTAACGATGGGGTTGTGTTCCCATGGTAACCATGTTTTTGTGTTGCCATGGCAACAATCGGGTTGTGTTGCCCATGCAACCATGGGGTTGTGTTGCCATAGCAAACATGGGGTTGTGTTGCCATGGCAAGGTGACATCATACTGGCACAGGCAACACAAGGCCATGTTACTATATGAAGTGAAAGATTGTTGCCATGTTAACCATGGGGTTGTTTTTCCATGGCAACCATGGGGTGGTGTTGCCATGGCAAACATGGGGTTCTGTTGCCATGGAAACCATGCTTTTGTGTTGTCAAGGCAACCATGCGGTTGTGTTACCATGGCAACCATGGGGTTGTGTTCTATGTTATCCATGGGGTTGTGTTGCCATGGCAAACATGGGGTTTTGTTGCCATGGCAACCATTGGTTGTGTTGCCATGGTGACCATGGGATTTTGTTGCCATGGTATCCATGGGGTTTTCTTGCCATGGCAACCATGGGGTTGCGTTGCCACAAAAACCATGGTGTTGTGTTGCCATGGTAACCATACGGTTGTGTTGCCATGGTAAGAATGGGGTTGTGTTGCCATGGTTACCATGGAGTTGTGTTGCCGTGGCAACCATGGTGTTTTAATTTCCATGGTAACCATGGTTTTGTGTTCACATGCCAACCATGGCTTTGTGTTGCCATGGCAACCATGGTATTCTTGTTTTCATGGTAATCATGGTGTTGTGTTGCCATGGCAACCATGGCGTTGAGTTTCCGTGGTAACCATGGGGTTTTGTTGCCATGGCAGCCATGGGTTTGTGTTGCCAATGTAACAATGGGGTTGTGTTTCTATGGTAACCATTGGATTCTGTTGCCATGGCAATAATGGGGTTGTGTTGCCATGGTAAACATGGGGTTCTGTTGCAATGGCAACCATAGGCTTGTGTTGCCATGGCAATCATGGGGTGTTGCAATGGGGTGGTGACACCGTAGTGCCATATGCAACACAAGGCCATGTTACTATATGAACTGTAAGATTGTGGCCATGGCAACCATGGGGTTCTGTTGCCATGGTACCATATGGTTGTGTTGCCATGGAAACCATGGGGTTGGGTTGCTTAGGCAACCATGGGGTTCTGTTGCCATGGCAAACATGGGGTTGTGTTTCCATGGCACCAATGGGGTTGTGTTGCCATCGTAACCATTGGGTTATGTTGCCATGGCAACCATGGGGTTGTGTTGCCATGGCAACCATGTTTTTACGTTGCCATGGTAACCATGTTTTTGTGTTGCCATGGCAACCATGTTTCTCTGTTGCCATGGCAACCATGTTTCTCTGTTGCCATGGCAACCATGGGGTTGTGTTGCCATGCTAACTATGGGGTTGTGTTGCTTAGGCAACCATGCGGTTCTGTTGCCATGGCAAACATGGGGTTTTATTCCCATGGTACCCATGTTTTTGTGTTGCCATGGCAAACATGGGGTTCTGTTGCCATGCTAACCATGTTTTTGTGTTGCCATGGCAACCAGGTTTTTGTGTTGCAATGGCAACAATGGTGTTGTGATGAAATGGCAACCTTGGGGTTGTGTTGCCATGGTAACTATGGGGTTGTGTTGCCATGGCACCCATGGGGTTGTGTTGCCATGGCAAACACGGGGTTCTGTTGCCATGGCAACCATTGAGTTGTGTTGCCATCGTAACAATTGGGTTATGTTGCCATGGAAACTTTGGGGTTGTGTTGCCATGGCACCAATGGTCTTGTGTTGGCATGGCAACCATGGGGTTATGTTGCCAACGCAACCATGGGGTTCGTGTTGCCATGGCAACCATGGGGTCCTGTTGCCATGGTAACCACGTCTTTGTGTTGCCATGGCAACCACGTTTTTGTGTTTTCATGGCAACCATGTGGTTGTGTTGCCATGGCAACCATGGCGTTGTGTTGCCATCACACCAATGGTCTTGTGTTGCCATGGCAACCATGGGGCTGTGTTGCCTTTGCAACTATGTGGTGTTGCCATGGGGTGGCGACACCATAGTTCCATAGGCAACACAAGGCCATGTTGCTATAGGAAGTGTAAGATTCTTGCCATTGCAACCATGGCTTTGTGTTGCCATGGTAACCATGGGGTTGGGTTGCCATGGCAAACATGGGGTTTTGTTTCCATGGCAACCATTGGTTGTGTTGCCATGGTGACCATGGGATTTTTTTGCCATGGTATCCATGGGGTTTTCTTGCCATGGCAACCATGGGTTTGTGTTGCCATGGTAACAATTTGTTCTGTTGCCATGGCAACCATGCTTTTGTGTTGCCTTTGCAACCATGTTTTTGTGTTGCCATCGCAACAATCGGGTTGTGTTACCCACGCAACCATGGGGTTGTGTTGCCATAGCAAACATGGCGTTGTGTTGCCATGGCAAGGTGACACCATAGTGGAACAGGCAACACAAGGCCATGTTATTATAGGAAGTGTAAGATTGTTGCCATGTTAACCATGGGGTTGTTTTTCCATGACAACCATGGGGTGGTGTTGCCATGGCAAACATGGGGTTCTGTTGCCATGGAAACCATGTTTTTGTGTTGTCAAAGCAACCATGGAGTTGTGTTACCATGGCAACCATGGGGTTGTGTTCCATGGCAACCATGGTGTTGTGTTGCCATGGTAACGATGGTATTGTGTTGCCATGCTAACCATTGGGTTGTGTTGCCATGGTAAGCATGGGGTTGTGTTGCCATGGTTACCATGGAGTTGTGTTGCCGTGGCAACCATGGTGTTTTAATTTCCATGGCAACCATGTTTTTTGTGTTCCCATCGCAACAATCGGGTTTTGTTGCCCACGGAAGCATGGGGTTGTGTTGCCATAACATACATGGGTTTGTGTTGCCATGGCAACCATGGGGTGTTGCCATGGGTGGTGACATCATATTGGCACAGGCAACACAAGGTCATGTTACTATAGGAAGTGTAAGATTGTTGCCATGTCAACCATGGGGTTGTTTTTCCATGGCAACCATGGGGTGATTTTGTCATGGAAAACATGGGGTTCTGTTGCCATGGAAACCATGTTTTTGTGTTGTCAAGGCAACCATGGTGTTGTGTTACCATGGCAACCATGGGGTTGTGTTCCATGGCAACCATGGGGTTTTGTTGCCATGGCAACCATGGGATTATGTTGCCAACGCAACCATGGGGTTGTGTTTCCATGGCAACCATGGGGTCCTATTGCCATGGTAAACACGTTTTTGTGTTGCCATGGCAACCATGTTTTTGTGTTGCCATGGCAACCATGGGGTTGTGTTGCCATGGAAAGCATGGGGTTGTGTTGCCATGGCGACCATGGGATTTTTGTTGCCATGGTATCCATGGGGTTTTCTTGCCATGGCAACCATGGGGTTGCATTGCCATGGTTACCATGGAGTTGTGTTGCCGTGGCAACCATGGTGTTTTAATTTCCATGGTAACCATGGTTTTGTGTTGCCATGGTAACCGTGGTTGTGTGTTTCCATGGCAACCATGGGGTTGGGTTGGCATGGTAACGATGCGGTTGTGTTGCCATGGCAACCATGTTGTTTGGTTTCCATGGTAACCATGGTTTTGTGTTGACAGGCCAACCATGGCTTTGTGTTGCCATGGCAACCATGGGGTTTTGTTGCTTGGCAAACATGTGGTTGTGGTACCATGGTAACCATGGGGTTGTGTTGCCATGGTAACAATGGAGAAGAATTGCCATGGCAACCATGTTGGTTTTGTTGCCATGGCAAGCATGTTTTTGTGTTGCCATGGTAACCACGTTTTTGTGTTGCCATGGCAACCATGTTTTTCTGTTGCCATGGCAACCAAGGGGTTGTGTTGCCATTTTAACCATGGGGTTGTGTTACCATGGCAACCATGGTGTTCTGTTGCCATGGTAACCATGTTTTTGTGTTTCCATGGCAACCATGGGGTTGTGTTGCAATGTCAACAATGTTTTTGTGTTGCCATGGCAACCATGTTTTTGTGTTGCCATGGCAGCCATGGGGTTGTGTTGCCATCGTAACCATTGGGTTGTGTTGCCATGGCAACTTTGGGGTTGTGTTGCCATGGCACCAATGGTCTTGCGTTGGCATGGCAACCATGGGGTTATGTTGCCAACTCAACCATGGGGTTCGTGTTGCTGTGGCAACCATGGGGTCCTGTTGCCATGGTAACCACGTTTTTGTGTTGCCATGGCAACCATGTTTTTGTGTTTTCATGGCAACCATGTGGTTGTGTTGCCATGGCAACCATGGCGTTGTGTTGCCATCGCACCAATGGTCCTGTGTTGCCATGGCAACCATGGGGCTGTGTTGCCATTCAACTATGTGGTGTTGCCATGGGGTGGTGACACCATAGTTCCATAGGCAACACAAGGCCATGTTGCTATAGGAAGTGTAAGATTCTTGCCTTTGCAACCATTGGGTTGCATTGCCATGGTAACCATGGGGTTCTGTTGCTTAAGTAACCATGGTGTTTTGTTGCTTAAGCAACCATGGGGTTGTGTTCCATGGCAACCATGGGGTTGTGTTGCCATGGCAACCATGGGGTTATGTTGCCAACGCAACCATGGGGTTTTCTTGCCATGGGAACCTTGGGGTGTTACCATGTGGTGGTGACACTGTAGTGCCATAGGAAACACAAGGCTATGTTACTATAAGAAGAGCAGGATTGTTGCCATGGCTAATATGGGGTTGTGTTACCGTGGTAACCATGGTGTTGTGTCCTTGGTAACCATGGGGTTCTGTTGCCATGGCAACCAGCATTTTGTTTTTCCAACGCAACCATGTTTTTGTGTTTTCATGGCAACCATGTGGTTGTGTTGCCATTGTAACCATGGGGTTTTGTTTCCATGGTAACCATGTGGTTGTGTTGCCATGGCAACCATGAGGTGTTGCCATGGGGTGTTGACACCGTAGTGCCATAGGGAACACAAGGCCATATTACTATATAAAGTGTAAGATTGTGTCCATGGCAAACATGGGGTTGTGTTGCCATGGTAACCATGGGGTTTTGTTGCCATGGCAACCATGGGTGTGTGTTACCATGGGAACAAGGTGTTTTGCTGCCATTGTAGCCATGTGGTTGTGTTGCCATGGCAACCATGTTTATATTTTTCCATGGCAACCATGTGTTTTTGTTTCCATAGTAACCATGAGGTTGTGTTGCCATGTCAATCATGTCTTTGTGATGCCCTGGCAGCAATGTGGTTATGTTGCCATGGCAACCATACGGTTCTGTTCCCATGGCAACCATGATTTGTGTTGCCATGTCATCTTCTCCATCTCCTACGTCGTCATCTTCTCCTAGTCCTTTGTCGTCACACTCCTCTTCTTCTTCGTCGTCATCTTCTCATTCATCATCACCTTCTCCTTGTCCGTCGTCCTCATCTTCTCCTTCTACTTCGTCATCATCTTCTCCTTCTTCTTCTCCTTCTCCTTCATCGTCATCTTCTCCTTCGTCTTCTCCTTCGTCATCATCTTCTCCTTCGTCTTCTCCTTCTCCTTCGTCATCAACTTCTCCTTCGTCGTCATCTTCTCCTTTTCTTCGTCATCATCTTCTCCTTCGTCGTCATCTTCTCCTTCTCCTTCGTCATCATCTTCTCCTTCGTCGTCATCTTCTCCTTCTCCTTCCTCGTCATCTTCTCCTTCTCTTCGTCGTTATCTTCTCCTTCTCCTTCGTCATCACCTTCATCTTCATCGTAATCTTCTCCTTCTCTTTCGTGGTATTCTCCTTCGTCTTCTCCTTTTCATTCTGATTCGTTGTCATTTTCTCCCCCTACTTCGTCGTCATCTTCTCCTTCATCGTCAACTTCTCCTTCTCCTTTGTAGTCATCTTCTCCTTCTCCTTCATTGTCATCTTCTCCTTCGTCATCATCTTCTACTTCTACTTCATCGTCATCTTCTCCTTCGTCGTCATCTTCATCTTCTCCTTCGTCGTCATCTTCTCCTTCTCCTTCGTCGTCCTCTTCTTCTTCATCGTCATCTTCTCCTTCATCGTCATCTTGTCCTTCTACATCGTCCTCATCTTCTCCTTCTCCTTAATCCTTTTCTTCTCCTTCGTCTTCTCCTTCACCTTCATCGTCATCTTCTACTTCGTCTTCTCCTTCTCCTTCATCGTCATCTTCATCTTCTTCTTCGTAGTCATCTTCTCCTTCTCCTTCGTCGTCATCTTTTCCTTCGTCGTCATCTTCTCCTTCTCCTTCGTCGTCATCTTCTCCTTCTACTTCGTCGTCATCCTCCCCTTCTTCTTCTTCGTCATCTTCTCCTTTGTCTTTATCTTGTTCTTCTCCTTTGTGCTCATCTTCTCCTTCTCTTCGTCGTCATCTTCTCCGTCGTCGTAATCTTCTCCTTCTCCTTCGTCGTCATATACTCTTTGGTCCGCATCTTCTCCTTCTCCTTCGTCGTCATCTTGTCCTTTGTCTTCTCCTTCTCCTTCATCGTCATCTTCTCCTTCGTCTTCTCCTTCTCCGTCGTCGTCATCTTCTCCTTCTCCTTCATCGTCATTTTCTCCGTCGTCATCTTCACCTTCTACTTCGTCATCATTTTCTGCTTCGTAGTCATCTTCTCCTTCTCCTTCGTCGTCATCTTCTCCTTCGTCGTCTTCTTCTCCTTCTCCTTCATCTTCTCCTCCTCCTTCATCGACATCTTCTCCTTCTCCTTCGTCGTCATCTTCTAGTTCGTCGTCATCTTCTCCTTTGCCGTCATCTTCTCCTTGGTCGTCATCTTCTCCTTTTCCTTCATCGTCATCTTCTCCTTCGTTGTCATCATCTCCTTCGTCGTCATCTTCTTCTTCTTTGTCGTCATCTTCTCCTTCGTCATCATCTTCATCTTCTCCTTCGTCATCATTTTTTCCTTCTCCTTCGTCGTCATCTTCTCCTTCATCGTAATCTTCTCCTTTTCCTTCGTGGTCATCTCCTTCGTCTTCTCCTTCTCCTTCTGCTTCGCTTTCTTCTTCACCCCCTCCTTCATCGTCATCTTCTCCTTTGTCTTCTCCTTCTCCTTAGTCGTCAACTTCTCCTTTTCCTTTATAGTCATCTTTTCCTTCTCCTTCGTCGTCAGCTTCTACTTAATCTTCTCCTTGTCCTTCTCCGTCATATCCTCCTTCATCTTCTCCTTCTCCTTCGTCGTCATCTTCTAGTTCGTCGTCATCTTGTACTTCGTTGTCATCTTCTCCTTCTCCTTCGTCTTCATCTTCTCCTTCGTCGTCATATTCTCCTCTTTCTTCATTGTCACATACTCCTTCGTCGTAATCTTCTCCTTCGTATTAATCTTCTCCTTCGTCGTCACCTTCTCCTTCATCGTCATCTTCTACTTTTCCTTCGTCGGCATCTTCTCCTTCTCCTTCGTTGTCATCTTCTTCTGGTCATCTTCTCCTTCGTCGTCACAGAATTTCTAATTTCTTTCTAGGTTGGAAGAGACCTCAAGATCATTGAGTCCAACCTCTGACCTAACGCTAACAGTCCCCACTAAACCATATCACTAAGCTCTACATCTAAACGTCTTTTGAAGACTTCCAGGGATGGTGACTCCACCACTTTCCTGGGCAGCCTGTTCCAATGCCTCACAACCCTTTCAGTAAAGAAGTTCTTCCTAACGTCTAACCTAAAACTCCCCTTGCTCAACTTAAGCCAATTCCCCCTCGTCCTGTCACCAGGCACATGGGAGAACAGGCCAAGCCCCACCTCGCTACAGCCTCCCTTGAGGTACCCATAGAGAGCGATAAGGTCGCCCCTGAGCCTCCTCTTCTCCAGGCTGAACAAGCCCAGCTCCCTCAGCCGCTCCTCGTAGGACTTGTTCTCCAGGCCCCTCACCAGCTTTGTCGCCCTTCTCTGCACCCACTCAAGCACCTCGATGTCCTTCTTGTAGCGAGGGGCCCAAAACTGAACACAGTACTCGAGGTGCGGCCTCACCAGAGCTGAGTACAGGGGGACGATCACCTCCCTAGCCCTGCTGGTCACACTGCTTCTTATACAAGCCAGGATGCTGTTGGCCTTCTTAGCCACCTGAGCACACTTCTGGCTCATATTCAGCCGACTATCCACCATCACTCCCAGGTCTTTCTCTGCCTGGCAGCTCTCCAACCATTCCTCTCCCAGCCTGTAGCTCTGCTTGGGGTTATTGCGCCCCAGGTGCAGGACCTGGCACTTGGCCTTGTTGAACTTCATGCAGTTGACCTCAGCCCACCGGTGCAGCCTATCCAGATCCTCCTGCAGAGCCTTCCTACCCTCAAGCAGATCAACACACGCACCTAGCTTGGTGTCATCTGCAAACTTACTAAGGGTGCACTCAATGCCCTCGTCCAGATCATCGATGAAGATATTAAAGAGGACTGGCCCCAGCACCGAGCCCTGGGGAGCACCACTAGTGACTGGCCTCCAACTGGATTTGACTCCATTCACCATGACTCTTTGGGCCCGGCTATCCAGCCAGTTTCTAACCCAATGAAGCGTGCGCCAGTCCAAGTCAAGAGCATCCAGTTTCTTGAGGAGAATGCTGTGGGAGACGGTGTCAGAAGCCTTGCTGAAGTCAAGGTAGACCACAGCCACAGCCTTTCCCTCATCCACCCAGTGCGTCACTTTGTCATAGAAGGAGATCAGGTTCGTCAAGCAGGACCTGCCTTTCATAAAGCCATGCTGACTGGGCCTGATCGCCTGCTTGCCCTGCAAGTGCTGCGTGATGACTCTCAAGAGGATCTGCTCCATGAGCTTCCCTGGCACTGAGGTCAAACTGACAGGCCTGTAGTTTCCAGGGTCTGCCCTCCGGCCCGTCTTGTAGATGGGCGTCACATTTGCTAGCCGCCAGTCAACTGGGACCTCCCCCGATCGCCAGGACTGCTGATAAATGATGGACAGTGGCTTGGCCAGCTCCTCTGCCAGTTCTCTCAGTACCTTTGGGTGGATCCCATCCGGCCCCATCGACTTGTGCACATCTAAGTGCCGTAGCAGGTCACCAACCAGTTCTTCATGGATAGTGAGGGCTACATCCTGCTCCCCATCCCCTTCCACCAGCTCAGGGTACTGAGTATCCAGAGAACATCCGGTATTGCCGCTAAAGACTGAGGCAAAGAAGGCATTGAGCACCTCCGCCTTTTCCTCATCTCTTGTAACTAAGTTTCCCCCCGCATCCAGTAAAGGATGGAGATTCTCCTTAGTCCTTCTTTTTGTGTTGATGTATTTATAGAAACGTTTTTTGTTATCTTTAAGGGCAGTAGCCAGATTGAGCTCCAGATGAGCTTTGGCCTTCCTAATTTTGTCCCTGCACAGCCTCGCTACATCCTTAAAGTCCTCCCTAGTGGCCTGCCCACTTTTCCAAAGATTATAAACCCTCTTTTTTCTCCTAAGATCAAGCCGCAATTCTCTGTTGAGCCAGGCCGGTCTTCTTCCCCGCCAGCTCGTCTTTGGGCACGTGGGGACAGACCGTTCCTGCGCCATTAAGACTTCCCTCTTGAAGAGCGCCCAGCCTTCCTGGACCCCTCTGCCCTTCAGAACTGCCTCCCAAGAGACTCCACCAACTAGTGTCCTGAGCAGCTCAAAGTCAGCCCTCCGAAAGTCCAATACAGCGGTTTTACTGGTCCCCTTCCTGGCCTCGCCAAGAATAGTGTACTCCACCATTGCGTGGTCAGTCTGCCCAAGACAGCTCCCGACAATCACATCCTCCACCAGTCCTTCTCTGTTTGTGAAGAGAAGGTCTAGCGGGGCACCACCCCTGGTAGGTTCACTAACCAGCTGCGTCAGGAAGCTATCTTCCACGCTCTCCAGAAACCTCCTAGACTGCTTTCTCAGGGCTGTGCTGTGCTTCCAGGATATGTCACGGAAGTTGAAGTCCCCCACGAGTACAAGAGCTGATGATTTTGCAACTTCTGTCAGCTGCCTGTAGAGTTCCTCATCTGTCTCCTCATCCTGGTTCGGCGGTCTATAGCAGACCCCGACCAGGACACTAGCCTTGTTGTCCCTGCCGATCCTAACCCAAAGGGACTCGACCTTGTCATTCCCAACCTCGAGTTCTACAACCTCGAAAGACTCTCTAATATAGAGAGCCACACCACCACCCCTTCTGTGCTGCCTGTCCCTTCTGAAGAGCTTATAGCCAGGCATTGCAGCACTCCAGTCATGAGAGTGGTCCCACCACGTCTCCGTGATGGCAACCAAGTCGTAGCCTGCCTGCTGCACGATGGCTTCCAGCTCCTCCTGTTTGTTACCCATGCTGCGTGCATTGGTGTAGATGCACTTCAGCTGGGCCATTGCCTTATCCTCCGGCCTTGCCAGTGTTCCCCCTGGCACAGCCCCAACAATCCTAGCCTCAGCCCCATCCCCCTTCCTACCTAGTTTAAAGCCCTCTCAATGAGCCCTGCCAGCTTCTGGCCCAGGATCCTTTTTCCCCTAAAAGATAGGGACCCGTCTGCGGCCATCAGGCCAGGTGCTGAGTAAAGTGCCCCATGATCAAAAAAAACAAGATTTCTGCATTGGCACCAGCCACGGAGCCACGTGTTTAACAGGTGGGCTTTCTGTGTTCTCTCTGAACCCCTCCCTGCCACCGTAGGGATGGATGAAAACACCACCTGCACTCCCGCTCCATCCACTAACCGACCCAGTCCCCTAAAGTCTCTTTTGATAGCCTTGAGGCTTCTCTCTTCGATGTTATCACTGCCCGCCTGGACTATCATAAGAGGGTAATAGTCAGAGAGGCGTACCGGGTTGGGAAGCTTCCTGGCAACGTCCCTGACCCTGGCCCCAGGGAGACAGCAGACTTCCCTACGGGTAGGGTCAGGCCGACAAATAGGGCCCTCTGTTCCCCTAAGAATCGAGTCACCAACAACAATAACCCTCCTGTCTTTCTTGGTGGAGGCAGTCCTGAGGCGTGGAGTTGACCTCCTCGCCCTAGGCATCCTCCTGGGAACACTTGCTACCTCTTCCTCAGCTACTGGTCTGTCGAGCTCCAGGGCCTCAAACCTGTTGTGTAAGGGCACCTGGGAATGCGGGGCCGGAAGGGGGGGGTGTCGCCTGCGATGTCGAGCAGGGACCTGTTTCCATTCCTCCTCAGCTCCCAGATCCCCTCCCTCTGCCCGACGGCTACAGGGCAGGGGGTCCACCCCCATTTGAGGAGTCTCACCTCGGTACCTCCCCTTGAGGCCCTGCAGGGAGTTACTCCAGAAGTCTATCTCTCGCTCACACTCCCTGATGGCCCTCAACCTCTCCACCTCCTCCTTGAGCTCCGCCACCATGCGGACCAGATCATCCACCTGCTCGCACCTCATGCACGCAGTTTCTCTGCCTCCCGCCGATGGCAGCAACAGGCTCAGACATTCCTTGCATCCGGTGACCTGAACTGCGGCATTTTTTAACGGGTAGTCGGTCTGGGTGTGTACCGACTTCCTGGAGAGCGCACCGTGCCTGGTGGAGACCATTATCACCTAGCTACGGCTGTTGTTAAGGAGGTGTTGTTTGTGTGTAGGGGGAGCGCTCTGCCCTTCCTGCGCGCCCTGCCTGCGCGAACTGCCGCGCTAACTGCCGCGCCACTCCCTTCTGACGCGCCACGCCCTGTTTGCCCACCCTGTTCGCCGAGCTCCTGGTCGCTCGTGCTCCCTAGGGGCAGCTTTTGAATGGCTGGGGAGGGGCGCTGCTGGCTCCGCCTTCGCCTCGTCAGCCTCCCTCACGAGGGCTGCCGGGTCCTGGCGGCTCCCTCAAGTAGGCTCGATGCCGGAAAAAATTAGCCCTGCCTGGCCCGATCCCCCGCTCTGCTGCAGAACGCGTCTGCCTGGGAGCCGATCGCCTCGGCAAAACCTTCTCCTTCGCCTCCTCCTTCTCCTTCATCATCATCTTCTCCTTCGTCGTCATCTTCTTTTCACGTTCATCGTCATCTTCTCCTTCTCCTTCGTCGTCATCTTCTCCTTCGTCTCTTCCTTCTCCTTAAGCGTCATCTTCTCCTTCATCTTCTCCTTCTCCTTAGTCGTCAACTTCTCCTTCTCCTTTATAGTCATCTTTTCCTTCTCCTTCGTTGTCAGCTTCTACTTAATCTTCTCCTTCTCCTTCTCCGTCATAACCTCCTTCGTCTTCTCCTCCTTCGTCGTTATCTCCTCCTTCCTCGTCATCTTCTCCTTCTCCTTCGTCCTCATCTTCTCCTTCGTCGTCATCTTCTCCTTCTCCTTTGTCATCATTTTCTCCTTGGTCTTCTCCTTCACCTTCATCGTCATCTTCTCCATTTCCTTCTTCGTCATCTTGTCCTTCGTCTTCTCCTTCTCCTTCGTCGTCATATCCTCCTTCGTCTTCACCTTCTCCTTCGTTGTCATCTTCTCCTTTATCGTCATCTTCTCCTTTGTCATCATCTTCTCCTTATCCTTCGTCGTCATCTTCTCATTCATCATCATCTTCTCCTTCTCGTTCGTCGTCAACTTTTCCTTCGTCGTCATCTTCTCCTTCTCCTTCGTCGTCATCTTCTCCTTCTCCTTCGTCATCATCTTCTCCTTTGTCATCATCTTCTCCTTCTCCTTCGTCATCACATACTCCTTCGCTGTAATCTTTTCCTTCATCGTCATCTTCTCCTTCGGCGTCATCTTCTCTGATCCTTTGTCGTCAACTTCCCCTTCTCCTTCGTCGTCATCTTCTCCTTCTACATCGTTCTTATCTTCTCCTTCTCCTTCGTCCTCATCTTCTCCTTCGTCTTCTGCATCTCCCTCGTCGTCATCTTGTCCTTCGTCGTCATCTTCTCTTTCTCTTTCGTCCTCATTTACTCCTTGTCTTTCGTCGTCATCTTCTGCTTCGTCTTCTCCTTCACCTTCGTCTTCATCTTCTCCTTCTCCTTCGTCATCATCTTCTCCTTCTCCTTCGTCATCATCTTCTCCTTCTCTTTCGTCATCACATACTCCTTTGCTGTAATCTTCTCCTTCATCGTCATCTTCTCTTCTCCTTCGTCGTCATCTTCTCCTTCGTCGTCATCTTCTCTTTATCCTTCGTCGTCATTTTCTCCTTCTCCTTCGTTGTCATCTTCTCCTTCGTCTTCTCCTTCTCCTTCATCGTCATCTTCTCCTTCTCCTTTGACGTCATCTTCTCCTTTGGCGTATTCTTCTCTTCTCCTTCGTCGTCATCTTCTTCTTCTCCTTTTCGTCATTTTCTCCTTCTCCTTCATCGTCATCTTCTCCTTCTCCTTCGTCGTCATCTTCTCCTTCGTCTTCTCCTTCTCCTTCATCATCATATCCTCCTTCGTCTTCTCCTTCTCCTTCGTCGTCATCTTCACCTTCTCCTTCGTCGTCATCTTCTCCTTCTCCTTCGTCGTCATCTTCTCCTTCGTCATCATCTTCTCATTCTCCGTCGTTGCCATCTTCTCCTTCATCATCTTCTCCTCCTCCTTCGTCGACATTTTCTCCTTCACCTTACTCATCATCTTCTCCTTCTCCTTCCTCGTCATCTTCTCCTTCGTCGTCATCTTCTCTTTCTCCTTCGTCCTCATCTTCTCCTTCTCATTCGGCGTCACATTCTCCTTCGTCTTCTCCTTCTCCTTCGTCGTCATCTTCTCCTTCGTCTTCTCCTTTTCCTTTATCTTCATCTTCTCCTTTGTCGTCATCTTCTTCTTCATTGTCATCTTCTCCTTATTCTTCATCTTCATCTTTTCCTTCTCCTTTATCGTCAAATTCTTCTTCTCCTTCGTTATCTTCTCCTCCTCCTTCGTCGTCATCTTCTCCTTATTCTTCATCTTCTACTTTTCCTTCGTCGTCAACTTCTCCTTCTCCTTCGTCGTCATCTTCTCCTTCTCCTTCGTCGTCATCTTTTCCTTCGTCGTCTCCTTCTCCATCTTCGTCATCTTTTCCTTCATCATCATCTTCTCCTTCGGCGTCATCTTCTCTGATCCTTTGTCGTCAACTTCTCTTTCTCCTTCGTCATCATCTTCTCCTTTGTCGTCATCTTCTCCTTCATCGTCATCTTCTCCTTCTCCTTCGTCGTCATCTTCTCCTTTACCTTCGTTGTCATCTTTCCTTCATCATCCTCTTCGCCTTCTCCTTCGTCGTCACCTTCTCTTTCGTCTTAATCTTCTCCTTCTTCGCCATCTTCTCCTTCGTCTTCATCTTCTCCTTCTCCTTCGTCGTAATCTTCTCCTTCATCGTCATCTTCCTCTTCGTCGTCATCTTCTCCTTCATCATCACCTTCTCTTCTCCTTCGTCTTCATCTTCTCCTTCTCCTTCGTCGTAATCTTCTCCTTCATCATCATCTTCCTCTTCGTCGTCATCTTCTCCTTCATCATCACCTTCTCTTCTCCTTCGTCGTCATCTTCTCCTTCTCCTTTGTCGTCATCTTCTCCTTCGTCATCACCTTCTCCTTTGTCGTCATCTTCTCCATCGTCTTCTCCTTCTCCTTCATCATCTTCTTCTCCTTCGTTGTCATCTTCTCCTTCGTTGTCATCTACTCCTTCATCGTCATCTTCTATTCTCCTTCGTCGTCATCATCTCCTTCGTCTTCATATTCTCCTTCATCAACATAGAATCATAGAATCATAGAATCATAGAATATCCTGAGTTGGAAGGGACCCTTAAGGATCATCATGTCCAACTCTTGACACCGCACAGTTCTACCCAAAAGTTCAGACCATGTGACTAAGTGCACAGTCCAATCTCTTCTTAAATTCAGACAGGCTCGGTGCAGTGACCACTTCCCTGGGGAGCCTGTTCCAGTGTGCAACCACCCTCTCTGTGAAGAACCCCCTCCTGACGTCCAGCCTAAATTTCCCCTGCCTCAGCTTAACCCCGTTCCCGCGGGTCCTGTCACTGGTGTTAATGGAGAAAAGGTCTCCTGCCTCTCGACACCCCCTTACGAGGAAGTTGTAGACTGTGATGAGGTCTCCCCTCAGCCTCCTCTTCTCCAGGCTGAACAGGCCCAGTGACCTCAGCCGTTCCTCGTACGTCTTCCCCTCCAGGCCTTTCACCATCTTTGTAGCACTCCTCTGGACACTCTCCAACAATTTCATGTCCTTTTTATACTGTGGTGCCCAGAACTGCACACAGTACTCGAGGTGAGGCCGCACCAGCGCAGGGTAGAGTGGGACAATCACCTCCCTTGACCTACTAGCGATGCTGTGCTTGATGCACCCCAGGACACGGTTGGCCCTCCTGGCTGCCAGGGCACACTGCTGGCTCATATTCAACTTGCTGTCTACCACGACCCGCAGATCCCTCTCTTCTAGGCTGCTCTCCAGCGTCTCATCGCCCAGTCTATACGTGCAGCCAGGGTTTCCCCATCCCAGGTGCAGGACCCGGCACTTGCTCTTATTGAACTTCATGCGGTTGGTGATCGCCCAGCTCTCCAACCTATCCAGATCCCTCTGTAAGGCCTTTACGCCCTCATTTGAGTCCACAACTCCTCCAGGTTTGGTGTCATCAGCAGACTTGCTCAAAATACCTTCTATTCCTACATCCAGATCGTTTATAAAAATATTGAAAAGTACCGGCCCTAAAATGGAGCCTTGAGGGACCCCACTGGTGACCGCCCGCCAGCCTGACGCAGCCCCATTTACCATAACCCTTTGGGCCCTGCCCGTTAGCCAATTGCTCACCCATCGTATGATGTTTTTATTTAGCTGTATGGTGGACATTTTGTCCAGTTGGATCCTAGGGGAAACCGTGTCAAAAGCCTTGCTGAAGTCCAAAAAAATCACATCAGCTGGTTTCCCTTGGTCCACCATACGGGTGATCTTATCATAAAAGGAAATCAGGTTAGTTAGGCAGGACCTACCCTTCACAAACCCATGCTGGCTGGGACCAATGACTGCTTTGTCCCCCAGGTGCGCCTCAATAAGTTCGAGAACCATCTTCTCCATGATTTTACCAGGCACTGACGTGAGACTGACAGGCCTGTAATTGCTAGGGTCTTCTTTCTGACCCTTCTTGAAAATCGGCACAACATTTGCCAGCTTCCAGTCTACCAGGACCTCTCCAAATTCCCAGGATCGTTGAAAAATAATTGATAGAGGTTCCGCGATGACGTCCGCCAGCTCTTTCAGCACCTGGGGATGAATCCCATCCGGACCCATGGACTTGTAGGGATCCAGGTGGAGTAGCAAATCCCACACACGTTCAGGGTTGGTTGGGAGTTTGTCATCCCCACCATCCCGGTCCTCCAGCTCAGGGCACCCTGGGTCCCGAAGGCCATCATTGGCATTGAAGACAGAGGCAAAGAAGGTGTTAAGCGTCTCTGCTTTGCCTATGTCATCGTCTGTGAGGAGACCTTCCCTATCAAGGAGCGGCCCTATGTATTCTTTAGTTCTCCTTTTTCCATTCACATATCTAAAAAAACCCTTTTTATTTTCTCTCACAGACACAGCCAGCTTCAACTCTAGCTGTGCTTTGGCCACACGAACTTTCTCCCTACAAACACAAACAGCATCCCTGTATTCTTTCCATGACGCCTGGCCCTCCTTCCAGTAGCGAAACACTCTCTGTTTCCGCCTAATCTCCATTAGAATGTTCCCGGTCAGCCACGCCGGCCTCCTGCCCCACCTGCCTGACTTGTGATATTTAGGAATTGCCTGATCTTGTGCTTCTAGGAGGCATCGCTTAAAGAATGACCGGCACTGGTGGACATCGAGGCCTTCAAGAGCAGTTTCCCAGGGGACCTTGCTGACTAGTTCCCTGAGCAGCCTGAAGTCCGCTTTCCCCATATCTAGGGATGAGGTTTTGGTGGCACTTTTCCTTCTGTCACTGTAAATTTTGAACTCAACCACTTCATGGTCGCTATGACCAAGGCGGCCACCAATCACCACATCTCCCACCAGACCCTCTCTGTTTTCTAGCAACAGGTCTAGGAGGGCACCTTTCCTAGTTGGCTCCGTTAGCACCTGCACCAAGAAGTTATCATCTAGGTGCTTCATGAACCTCCTGGACTTGCTCGTGTCAGCCGTGTGGCACTCCCAGTTAACGTCTGGCAAGTTGAAGTCCCCCATAAGGACAAGGGGAGTTAATCTCGAGGCCTCTCTTAGTTCTGTAAAGAATAATTTATCGGCACTATCGTCCTGGCCAGGCGGTCTGTAATAGACTCCCACAATGACATCCCCTTTATTCGTTCATCCCTTGATCCTTACCCAGAGGCTCTCAACTTTGCCATTGCCGACCTGAAGTTCCACACAGTCCAGCCCCTGCTTTACATACATCGCCACCCCACCACCTCGCCTACCCTGCCTGTCCCTCCTGAAGAGCCTGTAACCATCTATCGCAACACCCCAGTCACAGGACTCATCCCACCAGGTTTCGCTTATGCCAATGATGTCGTAGTTGCGGGACTGGGCCAGGACTTCTAGCTCATCCATTTTATTCCTCATACTGCGTGCGTTCGTGTAGAAGCACTTCAGGTTCATCTCCTTACACTCAGCACCTTGTGGATCTGACTGAAGGACCTCACTGGCACACAGCCCCTCTGATTCTAGCGTACCATCCCTTAGGTCTTCACCGGCGTGCCTGGTTTTAGCCCCTTCCCCCTTTGACTCTAGTTTAAAGCCCTATCTATCAGCCCTGCCAACTCCTGACCAAAGATCCTTACCCCTCTCCGAGAGAGGCGCATCCCATCCGGTGCCATCAGGCCCGGTGTAGCATAGACCTTCCTGTGATCAAAGAACCCAAAGTTCTGCCGGTCACACCAGTCTTGAAGCCACGAGTTTATGTGAACAGCACGCCTTTCAGCTTCGATCCCCCCTATCGGAAGGACAGAGGCAAACACAACCTGCGCTCCTGATCCTCTAAGTAGTCGCCCCAAATCCCTAAAGTCTCTTTTGATCACCTTCGGACTTCTCTTTGCTACTTCATCGCTACCAGCCTGAAAGACCAGTAGCGGGTAGTAGTCAGTGGGACGTACCAGGCGCTTGACTTTCTTGGCAAAGTCTCTCACCCGAGCCCCAGGGAGGCAACAGACTTCTCTGCGGGTTGGGTCCGGTCGGCATATCGGTCCCTCTGTCCCTTTCAGAAGGGAGCTCCCCATAACAATAGCCCTTCTTTCTTTTTTGAAGGATGATGTGGCAATGCGATGTGTAGGTCGCCTTGTCTTAGGCGCCCCCTCCAACTGGGATGGGTTTTTATCTACTTTGTCATTCAGATTGTCTTGTTCTAGTCCTTCATATCGATTATTTAAGGGTAGATGAGAAGGTGAGGTGGGCAGAGAGAGGGCTCGCCTGCCACCCCGAATAGGCACCTGCCTCCATTCCCCCCCTTGAAAGGAGACGCCTCTAGGTCTCCTCTCGCTGCCTGGCAGGAGGAGGGAACCTCCGTCTTCTGCATAACAGGAGACGCCTGTGCTGTGGCAGGCTCCTGAGCCTGCCTCAGAGAGGGTAGAGTGCACCTCCACCAGTCAATTTCCATCTCTGATTCCCTGATGCTCCTGAGCCTGTTCACCTCCTCCCGGAGCTCCGCTACCTGGCTGAGCAGTTCTTCAACCTGGGCACACCTCCCACAGGCATACCCACCACTGCTGTCGGAGACTGACAGAAGGCTGGGGCACACTCTGCAGCCCAGGACCTGGACGGCTGCGTGTTTCCGCGAGCCCTCCGTCTGAGTAGCCACACTGGTGACCGTGGCTGGAGATGCCGCACGAGATGCGGAGGCCACGGTTTTCTGCCTGGTTGATACCATGGTCAGGTTCTACGCAAGCAGGTTACAAGCACCGAAGGGAGAGGCAGCTGCAACAGAGCGACGATGGGCCCCCCGCTCGCCCTGCCCGCGCGAACTGCTGCACCACGCCCTTCGACGCGCCACACCCTGTTTTATTTTGTTTTGTTTTCATTTGATTTTTCTGGCAGACTTCTTTGCCCATGTATCATTCAAATAGCTCTGGCTGACCTGAAAATACATTTCCACTGATTGGTAATTCATCTTAAATGCTCTTTCAAAGGAGTCACTCGTGTCTCTGCAAACCCAGGACCAGCCTGCTTCATGAGCCAGGCCAGCACAGCTCACACCCACAGGCAGAGAGTGCTCAGCAGCTTGTGTTTGTTTGTTTTTTTTTTGTTTGTTTGTTTGTTTGTTTGTTTTCCTGATGCCATTAACCAGGGAAAAGCAATTGCTCCTCCATCTTCTGGAGTGAGCTTTCTGTTCCTCCTATAGAGAGGAGACCAGCAAAGACAGCAGGGCTGGAGCCAGAGGGTAGACAGAGGGGAACAATCACCATGGCATGAAGTTAGCATGGAATGCCAGCAATGGACATCAAGGAGAAAGAGAGTGATGCTGTCTGGTCAGGTCAGTGTAAACTTGCAAAACCTTTTACTGCTGGGTCAGGAAGCCCAGACTGCACAAGTAGATTTATTAATAACTGACACCAGAGGGAGTTGTTTTTCATTTCTTTGGGATGTCTGAAATATCAAGCAGGAAAAGTCAACTGCAGATGGAACAGATCATTTCAATTTAGGTCTTAGGTCCTTCTCCTTTTGGTTTTAATTTGTGATGTTTTCTTTTGGTGTTGTAAATTTGGACACAGTATTTGACATGAAAATCTTGAAAAAAAATCTATTGAGCCCAGTTTGCATTTTTCCACATTGAAAATAGGCAAATCTCTGCTTCAGTTTTTCTGAGCCTTTCTTCTCTCTTAAGGTTACATAGGACCTCAGTGAAACTCCCTGTCTTCCTGCTTCTCCCACTAATGGAGAAAGACAAGCACAGCAAATGTTTGAGCAGCTCCTCACTCAGCTCCTGGAGGCCAGAACATGAATGATCTCAATGTGCTCATCAAGGATCCAGCCCTCTCCTGTGCTGCCATATGATGATGCCTACAGGTGATGAACAGGGCAAGTGTATATGATTTTCCTCTACTCCCCAGACACCCACAACATTTCCACTTAGAAGATTCCTGGGATGGTTTCTGTGTAACCATCAGCAGGTCTTTGTACCATGGGCTTCTCCCATGTCCTCCCCAGCCCACACAAAGAATCATGCAATCTACATGTGTCTCTCTACCAACCTTGGATGAATATCTATGATAATTACTGAGCCAACATGCCTCTCTTGGTGGGCTGGATTACAGCCCCATTTTATGAAAGCTCAAGCTAATTTAAAGTGCTCTACACTAAGATCAGCTTGCCTTGTGGTTTGGTAGAACCAGGTATTGGGACTTGTGGCACCCCAAGAAGTATCACAGGTACAAGGATTTTTTGCAAGAACTGTACAGAAATGAGTACACTGGAAAGTTGCCTGGCATGATGTTGCTCCAAAAGAGCAAAAGGCATACGGTAAGGCCCTCTCCTGTCACATACTGGGCAACATGAAGGGAGTCTGGGCAGCTCCACTGAGCAGTAAAGCCTGTACAGCTCAGTTCTGCAAAGGGAAAACTCTGCTCTATGCAGCTATTGCTGTATCACTTTGCTCTGACTTAAATTATATCCAAAAGGAATACAGAAATTTAATCTATTCTTCCCTTTCAGAAATGACAAAGATTTAGGATGACATTTGTATTTTCAGTTCAGGAACAGCTCCTCTCTGGCATGGAAATAATCTTGCTGAAGAGTAAATACCATAATCTGGTACAGTCCCTGTCCACAGCTGCTTCATAGACCATTGAATAAACATCAACTAAGTCATCCAACACCCCCAAGGAAGGGAAGGGATTAGGCCCCTGCAGCACACCGGGAAGCAAAAACAAATTGATATATGTGCAGGCAGTAGCATAAGACCTGGGAAGCAGACACTGTGAGTAGACTTCTTCTCCCCTTCCTTATCTATCTCTCATTCCATAACAAGATGTTTAATGGTGTCGGGGACTCAGCTAGACATGTAAATTGGTCCCCACAATACATAGAGGTTTGGGGAGTCTTTTTTAAGTCCAGCTGCCCTCCAGAACCCCATAATGAGGACCACCACTGACTTATGGAAATGGAACAATTTTTGCCAAATGAAGTTGAAACAGGCTTAAAGTAAACCTCCCAAGACTGACATTGTCTTGCATTCATATTGTCCTCCAGTGCATCACCAGAGACCTAACCCAAGCTCCAGAAGACTCTGGAAAGGCAGAGGCTGAGCGCAATTCATGCCATAATCATGGCACAGCTCCTGGCTCTGCATTGGTTGGGATCAAGCACCACCACCATGCTGCTGGCATTGCCAGTGTCACATCCCAGGGCCACCAGCACCAGTGAGAGGAAGTGGATGGGAGAACAGCAGTGAGAATCACACCTCTGTTATAACAGCCCTGAGCAGCCTTATTAATTCACTCTAATGATTCAAGCTGGGATTTGCTCTTGATACAAGCAAAAGTTTTCTACCTGCTGGCTGAACAAAGTCATTTAGGGCTGGGAAATCTTGACATGTCCTTGTGGCGCTCAGCAGGAGCTTGAAGCTGGATCTGAAAGCTGCTCATGACAGTGACATGCCGGGAGCAGAGCCAAGTCCCTCTCTCTCTGCTCAAATGATTGAAGCTTTTGTATCAACATCAGCTTCTCTTTTCCTCTGACAAGAACACGTCACTAGAGTAAATTGCTCAGATGTTTTGAGTTTCCTATACAAAGCACTTCCCAAAGCAAATGTTACACCAGCATGGGGGATGTGCTGATATCCTGATGGGGAATATCCCCCTTCAGGACCCTCCGTGGGGGTCTCCTTGTGCATAGCTCTCTCCACTCCCTTTGAATACCCTGGAGATTTTTTTGACCCAACCAGACCCAGGGAACAAATCAGCTCATCCTAAAGCAGATCCTTACTAGGGCCTCTGTGGTGTCTGCTGGGAGCTGGGACCCCCAACTCACATCCCAGCTTTGCTCCTTTGGCAACAGGAAAAACAATTGCTTTTTAAATTGATTTTCTTTTTCTTTTTTTTTTTTTTTTTTCTCAGTTCAGTCACTTGAGGAAAGACAAACAACGTTGCCATAGTAATAAAAAGCTGGGTTCTTAGTTTGTGGGATTCTTTGTCTTAATTATTCTGAATCGTAGTCCTGTGAAAATTGCCTTCTTTGGAGAGTTTGAGTTGGGAGCCATGCCAGCACTGAAGGAGAATTTAAAAATAGAAAAAAGGTGATGAAGATATTTACGGATTTATATTTATTATAATTATATTATAACTATATTATATATTTCAGTGAGTTTTCCTTGCCTATTTCATGTGCCAAAAAGTGTAAATGCCTGGTGTTATCCAGACAGAAGCACCTGGAATGGCCCCTAAACTTGAATTATTTCTGAGTAATTCAAGGTGCTTTCATAGGCTTTTCAAAGAACAAGCAGAACCAACACCTACAAGTCAAAACAAAATCATGTAAAGCTTAACAGGGAATGAGTATTTGATTCCAGGGGTCATTTAAAAGGGGAAATGCCAGAGGAAAATTTTCATACATTGCATTTTTCATTCCCAAATATCCAAGCACAAGACACAGGCTAGAAGCAGCATTGCCTTCATTTTGTAATGTAAAAACATCTTGGCTTGCTCAGCATCCCTCAGCATGGCAATGGCATGTGAGGATGGAGCTGGAGGCCCAGTAGATAAATATGGCCCCAGAGAGAGCTAATAAATCCAAGTTATTGCAGAGGTGCTGGGAATGTCAGAGCAAGTGGGACAGGCTCTGACTACTGAAAAACACTGCTTCAAATCCAATATTCCATTTCTGTAATAAAATCTGCAGATGTAATTCAGTTGGTTTGCAAACTCTGGGCTGGTTTGGGCTTGGAGTGATCTCTGTGCGCAGGGGAAGCCTCTTCCCCTGTCACCAGTGAGGTCTGGAGGCTGATAGCATCAATAGTGATGAGCTGTTAGGTGCAGGTGCTTTAGCATTTCTGCAGGAGGAGGAGGAAGACATCCCAGAAGGTCATATCTGCATGAGGATACCAGACATGTCTGGTGGAGAAATCTTCCCTCAAAAGAGTTCTTCCACTGGAAAACACTGATTCAACAGCATCTCTGTGAATATTATATTTTTATCAGCATCTTTTCTGGGGCAGTGGTAAAAAAAAAATAAATAAGAATTTTGTTGTTTCTGAACACCTTCCTTTAGAAGGTGTTTGACATATGCAGCCATTTAAATGCTTTTGGTTTTCTTTCAAGGAGAGTTTATATTCTTTTTAATGGCTTTCATTTTATACCCTATTGTAAATCCAAGCCTAATATTTAATACATTGAAACCCAAACAATTTTTTGATTTTTTAATACATAGTAACAGCTATTTAGTTGAGCCAAAGCTACCTTGGAAGGGATCAGATTTAATTTCAGGGGAAACATCAACATTCCACATTATGTTCCCATTTGGAAAGGAAGACTCATTCAAGTAGCCAAATACTCTCTGCTAAATGGAGCTATGGGTCCCCAGTAGCTTGAAGCTGTTGGCAACAAGCAGTTAGGTGACAAGAGGCTCCAAAACGGTTGGAGTAAAGGCTGAGAAATGAAGTGAGACTTACAGAACTACAGTCATCTTGAGCCAATGAAGATGTGGTGAAAGCAGCTTCCCATGAAGCTGAAACACTGATGGGAACATTTTCCCTTTGCCCGATGCAACCATTCCTGTGCAACCAGGATATCTGGATCTGCAGCTGGGCCAGGGAAGGTGAACTGCTTTGCTGGACCGAAGTGCTCTTTGCTTTTCTTTCTTTCTTTAGTATTTTACCCATCGAGTCCAGAGGGAACCATAAAACCAATTTTTGACAGCAAACTCTGGTGCTAAAAGGAGGGGTCTTGCCCAGGGTGTGCTGAACCATGCAGGGGAGCAAGGAACCACCTTTTATTTTAAAAACAAGCTATTGATCTGTGTTCAAGACCCCTCCTGGCTTTCCCAATGTAAACCATTCACTTGGGACATGCTTCTAGGAGGGCTCAGGTGATGCTGGAGTCTCTTCTCCCTCCCCAATAAACCCATTTCCCATGTTTCAGCACTGGCAGCCTTCACGCTGAGCACTGCAGGATGTGCTTGAGACACAAGAGGGCAGGCGCAGGCTGTGCAATGAAACAGGATCAGGCTTTTCTCCCCGTGTCCCTCGGCCACCCTAGCCCTGCCATCCCCTTCCATCACTGCACCCCTACCTCCCTGCTATTAAGGGGTGGAAAAGGGGCTTTTTCTAAGGCTCCTGCCTTCTGGCTCTGCCTATCCCTTGTTTTCAGAACCCGTTTGAAGCAGCAAGATTTTCAAGAGATATTCTGGGGTTGAGCTTGGGCTGTGAGCCTCAACGGATGTAGCACCCTGCCCCAGCTGCCCAAAGGAGGGTAGCACAGGTATCTTTAGCTGGGGTCTGACATCCTGAAGATTTTTGTGGGACCGGCCAGGATGCTTTGTCTTTACATTGCACGCAGAGAGGCCACTGATATGGTTGGCAAGAGGTGCCAACACCCCAACCATCACTTGCAGCCTGTGCCACACATCCTCACCAGTGTCACCCCACAAAACACAGCCCCAGGCACGACCAGAGCTACCTTCCTCAGCTCTAGGGACACCCTGGCCAATGCCAGCCCCTGGGGACAACCAGACCCAGGCTGTCAGCAGGGCACCGGGGCCCTGTGGTCCAGCCCCAGCCCCACCAGTGATGCAGAAGAGCCGTGAGTCTGTGCTACAACCATGCAGCAACTCTAGGCACAGTGGTTGTTCCTCCAGACTGCACCCAAAGAACTCTGTGTAGTTAAATAATAAAAGGCAGCACATGGATATATGGTATCAATTACAGACAACAGGATTTTAAAGGCAGTGTGCATGGTGAATAAATGAAAGCATTAATACATCAGGCCAAATAACGCAGATGGTAGGAGAAGAGAGAGATTTGTAGCTGGGATGGCAATGCAGGGGAAAGGAAGCCTGTTCCTGACAGGGGATTTTTAGGGGGAAAATGATCTTGTCTCTGCCCTGGAGAGATGGTGAGAGGGATGGGAGGCAGTTCTGGTGCTACAGCCCCTCTGCCCTGAGCTGTCTTACTTCTGGTTCACACCTTGCTTGGATCTGCTCTGTGGTGTCTTCTCCACCCCTCCTGGACAGTACAGGGCAAGATACAGGAGGCTCCTAAGGTTTCAGAGAACCATTATGATACTCTGAAAGACCTAGCAGTACATTCAGCTCATAGCCACAGAAAGGGCTTTCTGGGTGACTATTCACAAGTCCTTTGGCATCTCTTTGCCTCAGTTTCCCTGGTGTAAAATGGACAGACCAGCTTTGCACTGCCTGTGTCAAGTTGCGTAGCTCAGCCTGAGAAATGCTCCAACAGGATGCTTTAGGCTGGGAGATGACACAGCTGGGATTTGGCTGCCAGGGCCAGATGTGGTTTTGTTTGTAGCAAAAGCAGAAACTGCCTCATTTTGGTGTTATCTCAAGGTGAAAAGCATCAAGGGAGGACAGGGCAGCTCATGGTAATGTTGGCTGATGTCCCTGAAGGGACTCAGGTGTCCACTGGTGGAGATAAAGCAGCTGATGGGCCAAATGTAAAATGTGGGGCTCTTTCAGAGTCTACTCTGATGATAACAGGACCAAAACTGGGCTCATTTTACCCTGGATAATCTTTGAGTCTGCCCTTGAGATATCTTCACAGGTGGCTGAGAGTCACTGGGTGTCACACCACAGACTGTGGCAGGCTCTGTCTGTGCTTTCACCCTCTGTTCCCACCTCATCTGAGCTGGGAATGTCACTTCCTGAGTGCCACCACAGCCTCCGAGATGCTCACCTGCCATACTGCTGGATGCTGTATGGAGAGACAGTTTTTCTCTTCTGGATCTCTGAAAAAAAAAAAAAAAAAAAAAAAAAAAAAAAAAAAAACAGGCAAAAAACAGGAAAAAAAAACAGGCTGTGCACAGAGCAAATGTGGAATGGAACTACCCCAGACCCTGCTCAGCCGCAGGGCTGAACCCTGCTCATTCCTATCTCCTACAGTGTGCAGTAAGGCTGCTATCATGGCTGGAGGCATTGTTGCAGGATTTTGCAGTATCTTTTAGGTAGGAAACTTTTCCCAATTTGCCCCCGCCCCCCAACATCCCTGTTCCTCCAAACCTACCATCTGAACCCATATCTAGGAGCAGCTTCCTGAACGCATCCATCATAACTGCCTTCCAGAGGCAAGAAAAAAAAAAATCTGGATGCTGCTGTCTGACTGTCTTCCAAATCCTGAGCTCAGGGTCCACAGGTGCTGCTTGGAACAGCAGCCCTGGTCCTACCAAGATGTGGACACTGATGAACCCACCAGTGGGCAGGAGCCAGGGGGAGTACGATTGCAGTCCCTTGAGCCCTGCCCTCCTTGGGATCTCACCCTGCCGCGGGGCTCCAATTGATGCGGGGCTCCGATTGATGCATGACTCACAGCTCTCACACTTCGCCTGCCAGGAGTTCTGAAGTGCAGGGAAGCTCTAAGACAGAGGAGAGGTGTTGCAGCTCCTCTCCCCTTCCACCTCTCCCCTTTCCATCCTCTTCTGATTTATTTTTCTTTTTCTCTGAGCTGCTGCACAGCAGAGGAAAGGCTTCATGCTATCCACCCTTCTCTGCTCTGCATGTGGATGTGCGTGCATGAAACTGAGCAGCTTTGCCTCCCCTCCCCCCTCCCGCTTTTTTTTTTTTTTTTTAACCTTTCCCCTCCCTCTCTTTTTCCTCTCTTACTCCTCTTGCATTCTCCCACTGAATTAGCTGCCCAGCTTTCCCTGAGAGAAACACTTGGAAATAACACTGGCAGCAGCACAGGGTGGCTTTCTGGGGAGGAGGCGTATTTCTTGGAGCCCTGCCCAAGCCAGAAGGGTGGGGAGGAAAAAAGATGCTCAAATCCAGCAGCATTGTCAGAGCACAGGAAGGATGGTGCGATTGGTCTGAAAGCCCTGCTGCGCTGCAAGCCATCAGCTCCGGGTAGAGACATCCTTGGGCTTTACGCACTAGTTAACAGGCTTTGAGCTGCCTCTGCTTGTTTTAAACTCTCCCTCTTGCTTAATCTCATCTCTGCTCGGGTGCGTGTGTGTGTGCATGCGTGCGTGCATGTGTGTGTGTGGCGGGGGGGGGGGGGGGGGGGGGAGGACTTTATTTCTATTGGCTCGGCTTTCACTTCCCACCCACATCTCTTCCACATCACCTTGGTGTCTCCCTAAATAAAACCAGCCCTTCTTATCGCACCGAGGAAATCAAGAGATAGAGTTTGAATGGATTTTTGTATAAATATTTACTCCTACAAAGGTACTGCTGAGCTGGTGGGATAAACTCAGAGCAGCTGGCCTGAGACTTGTCTCCTCTCTCTCTCCCCTAAAAGGGTTTGATTACTTTCCAGAGGGGAGGGGAGAGATACGGATCCCAATTCCAGCTACAGATTGACCCAAAAAGCAGTGCCAGGATTTCACTAGCTACTCTTCATGGATCTGAAGGACAGCACCAGCGAGGGCAGCATGGGGAGCATGCAGCCTTCCAGTATCCAGATTTTTGCCAACACCTCCACGCTCCATGGGATCCGTCATGTCTTTGTCTACGGGCCAATGACCATCCGACGCCTGCTCTGGACCTTGGCCTTTGTGGGCTCACTGGGGCTCCTCCTGGTTGAGAGCTCAGATCGAGTGGCTTTCTACTTCTCCTACCAGCATGTGACCAAAGTGGATGAGGTAATGACTAACAGCCTGGTCTTCCCCGCTGTCACCATCTGTAACCTCAATGAGTTTCGCTTTTCCCGGCTCACCACCAATGACCTGTACCATGCTGGAGAGCTTCTGGCCCTGCTCGATGTAAACCTGCAGATCCCCAACCCTCACCTGGTTGACCCGGCCGTCTTGGCCATCCTTCAAGAAAAGGCCAACTTTAAACAGTATAAACCAAAAGTTTTCAACATGCAGGAGTTCCTGGCACGGGTTGGCCATGATCTGAAGGATATGATGCTGTACTGCAAATTCAAAGGCCAAGAGTGCAACCATGAGGACTTCAAAACTGTGAGTATGAGCAGATGTTCTGCTTTTCTCTACTCTGGGTGTGTGGATGGTGCTGGTGCAGGACCAGGACAGCTAGGATGTCACTGACCAACCTGCGTCAGCATGGTGCAATGAGCAGATAGTGTCTGTCAGGCTCTGGCATGGCAGAGGAGAATGAGGTATCCTGTTGAGTTGAAGTTTATTTGCTGGAGTCCTTCCTCTGCTTCTTCCAAGCATGGCATGGGGTGATGTGGGGGCAAGCAAGGGATCTGCAGCAGGTCCACCATCCATCTTTCAGGAGACACACAGCTCCCAGGGGGCTTGGTGTGGGCAAGCTGGGGCATCAGATGGGTCCTGCTGAGCAACTAAGGGGGCTTGTGAGGTCTCTTGCTATGGTCAGTGAGAGGGCTGGAAAGAGGCCAGAGAGACTGGAAGGCATTTGAGGATGGTCTGAGCAACATCCATAAGCCAACTGTATTTCCTTGGGTGTTTGCACCCTTGCTGAAATTGTGGCTTCTGATCTAACTGGAAGGGGAATTTTTCTGCTTGTTCATTGTGGCTGTGGCTCATAAATCCTAGTTTGCTGCAGTGTGGCCAGCAACCAGGTCCCTTCTTGGTGTTGTTTTAGAAAAAGGGGAAAAAATAAAATAAAGAAGAAAAGAAATCAGGTTCTGCTCTTATGTCAGCCTGCTCTCAGGCTGGCAGGAAGGTGGAGAGTGCTGGGTAGCCTGAGGATCCTGAAGGCAGCAGACACTGCTCAGCTTATGGCTTCTGGGTGACACCCTGAAAGCAGTGCAGGCTGGCATGGGCATCTCAGCTGGCAGGCATTGTCAGAGTGAAATAGGAAGAAAAAGTAGGTTGCTTGGAAGAGGCGATCCCACCCATGCACTGCTGGTTGAGAGAGGGGCTGCAGAAGGGGCTGCTCCCCCCAAACCGGTGTCTTGAATCCTGCCTCAGCAGAGCTGCAGGCATGAGGGATGGGATGAGGCTAAGTTGTACTTTGCTCTTAGCCCAAGCTGGCTGGCTCCTTCTCACTGATTCTCCCTGGCATGCCCTGGCTGGGGGCTTGGTGACCCTGGAGTCAGCAATGCCGACAGATCTCAGCCCACTGTTTCTCTGGGAGCGATGCTGTTTTTTCTGCTCCATGTCCTGCAGATAGGCAGGGGCTGTAACAGGTTTCGTAATGTTTGCCAGTAGGATTTTGGTCTGGTTTTAGGAGAAGAGAGTATTTTGTGTCTCTGATGCTTTTGGATCCCCCAGCAAATGAGTCCAACTGATTCATGCTCCAGAGTCACTGCTATTACCTGGACTGTGCTCTCTTTCAATGTCTGAGCAGGAATGTTTTGTCTGATGTCTCAGTTGTTGCCTGTGCATAACCCTGATGCCATACCCATTTTGGACTGGATATACAGGCAAACTGCTCCTTTTCTTCTGCTTCTTGGGCAGATCTGAGCAGAGGTAGGGTGGTAGGTCTCATTCTCAGATGAGACAGGAGCTCTTGCTAGCTTCCCTAGGAAACAAGAACTGTAATCTCCATGGCCACTTAGTTTTTGAGGTAGCTGCTTCTGAAACAATGTTTTTTATTTCCACAGCAGTTTCCAGAAAGGTTAAACTCTCCCTGGCTGCTAAATAAATCCCTGTTCTCCTAAATCAGGTTAGGGCCAGCTAGAAACATATGGGCCGACAGCTCTTGTCCTTGTCAAAGCACTGCAGAGATTCAGAAACAGGGCAGTGAAACACTTTAGTCCGTTATGCAAAGCAGATCCTAGATGATACAGAAGACATTGTCTTCTACACCTTTCTAACACAGAGAAATATGTTAAAGGAGATGCTGAAAGCACAATTAGGTTTTCCAGTCTCACTGACTTGAGGCACTCCCTTAGGTTAGGGAAATCCAGGGAGCTGTGCTCAAAAGGGACTCAACAGCCTTGTTTTCCTTCTAGACTGTACTTCTAAGAGACAAAAGACAGCAAAAAAAGCCTGCTTAAATGCTAAATAGATCTTTCTGGAGGGAGCATGCTGTTAAGGTCTTTGAACTGCCTCTGTGCTGAATCAGAACCTCCAGTTCTGGAGGAATTTTGTGTTTAATCATCAACAACCTGTTGCAACTTTGTGTACAGACTGTGTGGCAGCTTATCCATTCTGCTGCATTGCCAGTTGGAAAGAGGGAAGCATCATCACTGAAGGCTGATTTCTTTCCTCTCAGGAAGCAGAGAGTGTAAATCCCAGAACAGTTTTGTAATACGTCATCCTGATGAAGAACTTCAGCTCTCTCTTTCCATACTCCCCAAATTCATGCAGCTGGGAGAAGAAGTAGGAGTTTTGCAGTAGGAAGCTGCATCAAAGCAGAAAACTCTGCAATAAGATGCTCCTGAGGAAGTTAGTGCAGTAGTGCCAGCTGGTCACCTGTCCCACTTAGAGTATGTACCTATGTGTGTTGTATGCAATGCTGCATGGGAAAGCAGATGCCCATGAAAACATGGCAGTGCCCTGGCACACTGAAAACTTGAATTTACTTTCCCTCCTCCACTTCCGTGTTCCAGTTCTCCACTGCAGATTTTTTAACAGGATTTGAGCTGTGCTCTCCTTGCACTCAATGTTCCTTCTCCCCAGATGATGTCTAATGCTTTTCAGACAACAGGTCCCCATATTATGGCCTGCTCAGAGGCATGAGTCCTTTAAGCTTTTCTGCAGAGATACATCCAAAGGGAACAGCAAGGACTTAGCAGAACATGTGCTGATTCCTGAACTGGCATGGCAATGTACTGAGCAGCAGATAAGATAATGCTGTAGGCAAGGTAATAAAGAACAAGAAATTGGCAGAACGAGCTTCAGCAAACCTATTCCTTTATTGTATTTGGAGGAGGAAAACCTGGTAACAACAGCAGCAGCTGAGGAAATTCCCTCTTTTTTTTTTTTTTTTTTTGTACATTGCTCCTTCCAGGAGGTCTCAATTGAAAATGACCTCACAGATGGCATCTTTCTGGAGGAGCTGTGCTCATGCTGCTCAACATGACATTAAAGTCTTCCCAACCTACTGCTGCTGAGAGTGATAAAGCTGTGACTCGTCAGCCCTAGACACACAGCTGTGGTTTTCTGGTTATCTCTATGAGTGTGCTGGACCAAAGCCTCCTTCCTGGGTCTGCAGTCATGGCTTGTGGTCCTTTGCCAATCCAATATGGGATGAACTGAGCAGTGGCAAGGGGACCTTGCAGGAGAATTTCTGTGGGTGGCACAGCAAACACATGGAGTAACAGGGGAGAAAAATCTATGAAAACTGTTTCACCCCATGGGGAAAAGGGAGAATGACAGATGGCGTGGTGGGGTTGCAGATATCTAGAATATGAGGAGCATGGGGAATAGGATATCTCAGTCCCAACTTGCTGAGAAAATTAGCCCCAGCAGTCAAGCCCTGCCTGAATGATTCAAGATACAGCAGTGACTGCACATTTTGGTATGTGAGCAAGTGTGGTGGTTTTACTCAGGTGGGTAGTTGAGCTCCACCACACTCACTCTCTCACTCCCCCTCCTCAAAGAGAAAGGGGGAGAAAATACTGTTTCTTACTCCTCTCTCTCTCCCAGCTGCTGTATAGCCATGTTTGTTTGTTTGATTGGTTGGTTGTGTTTTTTTTTTTTTGTTGTTGTTGTTTTGTTTGTGTTTTTTTTTTGTTTGTTTTTGTTTGTTTGTTTTCCCCTTTCTCTCACAGAGGTGTAAACAACGTCACTTACTGGTTCAACTCTAGTCAGCAGCAGGGCCCTTACCTAACATGGGGCAGCTTCTAGATTCTTCTCAGAGAAGCCACCAGTATGGCCTCCTGCTACCAAAACCTTGCCATGTAAACCCACTACGTTAAGGTTTTTCTGTCATGTCATTTGATAAATAGAAATTGTAGCATGTGCTTCCCCACACGTCCATCTCGTTTCAGAGGTAACACAATAACTTAGCTTGTGCCTGCTATGCTTTTGTTGCCGGGTGTCTATTTATTTTCCATGTCTGTGACAATCGAAGCGTACAACTCATTTGTTTTCAATACACATTCTTGCTGATAGACAGTGTCCACATAATGGAGAGCATTTGATGTGAATATTTCTATTCTGAGACACAAGTTTATGTCAATCTATCAGTCACTCTCTATGCATATATTTTCTGCCATTCTTTCTAGAGTACACATGAGGCCACTATTTAGTAAATAGCTTTTGCTTTTTAGGCTGATTAGTCCATTCTCATCTTCTATTATACAACTTCCACTTTCCTCAAAAATAAATAAATAAATAGAAATCATGATGCTGTCTGCTTGATTCAGAAAAACATGACCACTTTATATTTAATAATTTTTCTGAAAATCATGACTTTTTCCAAAGTGTGCCTGAGTCCGCTAAAGATGCCAAAATGGGATCTGCCTTTTTCTGCTAACTTTTACACAAATAAACGGTTCTTGCACTAGAAGAGCAAATATTTCTGCATCTTTCTGAGTCTGTGCTTAAACACCTTGTGTTTGCACATGCTGCTGAATATTGGTGCCTGGTCTTAGGCACTGGAGGGAATGCAGGGTTATTGTGTTCCTGTTGTAGGTGCCTGAGTTCGGTGTCTAAAAGTAGATGGATTGTATCTGGGTCATATATCTGGCTTATGTACAAACCTCATCCTTGAGAAATGTAGACCTTTATTCTACCCAACATTAGCCTTGTCTAAATTTTTCTGCCCCTCAGACATCTAGTTGTAAAATGATTATGGTAGGTCTTGTCCGTGGAGCTGATGGGCTTTGTACTTCCTTAATTTATTACAGAATATTGGGATAATGATTTGAAATTCACCAGAAAGATTCTTGGGAGGATACCTGTTGTGATGAGTATCTGTTCACAAATATAAAAGTTTCCCGGGTAACTTGAATGGATATTGAGGTTAAAAAATAAAAAGGATAAGCCTGTGGAACCTCTCAGTAGGGTCTTTTTGTGGCAAATCCAATTATAAGTCATTTAATACAGAAAGCATTTACACTGGATGAAACAACTCACATAAGACCAAAAAATCAGAGGTGTAAGTTATTTACTTGAGATGTGGGTCATCTGTGTCTGAGAGACTGCTTTGACTCAAGACCTGATCAGCTCAGTGATTAACTCGTCCTTAATTTTCTTTTTAAAAGTCTGTGGTTTGTTCTGATTTAAGCTGTTTCTTGACTGGGAACACTCCTCTTCTCATTAGGAGTTTTGGGAACAAAAACTAAAGATCTGATGTCACAGAAAAGAGCACATCTGAAGTATGAAAAACATCTGCAGATCAGTGGGCTGTGAGTGCAAAGGGATACAAGACACCAGAGCAAGAAGGACAAAGCACTTCTGTGCCTAAGAGCCAGATGTGAGCTCAGCATTCCCTTGCCTATGGCCTTGGTTTATATGATGCACCCATCCACTTCATTTGATGAAGAGGAAGAGCCACTCTCGTCTGTTAAGTGATGTCTATTCATCACAATTATTTGTCAGGAGGCCAAGTGAGTGTGGATCCCTCTGTCCCCCATCCACAACACACCTGCTAAGGGCTTTGCACATAAGATGGCATCTGGAGCTGAAGCAAAATGAAAACACTGCTGTGAGCAGAGAATAATGCTGTCAGATGAGGAGGAAATACTCAACAAGAAGGATTTCATCAGAGTTGCAAGGATGGAGACATTTGAGGGCTGCAGAGCTTCACCTTTTTTTTTTTTTTTTTTTTTTTTAATGGAAATTGCATGAGGTTTTCCCATGCATTGGAAATATCTCTGAGTCTGACTTTCTGCACATCAGCTCTCCTATCTGAAAAATGGGAGGAAATTACTTTTACCCATGGAGAGACACTGACAAGTAAGATGCTGGAAAGCTGTGAAGAGGCAAGGAAGTAAAACTCAGAGCTCAAGGTTGTGTCTTTAAGCCACAGTGTTCTATTGTTTCCTTGCTGTCTGCAGTGGACAAAGTGTTAAATGACCTGAAGCAGTCAAATGTACCTGTGCTCTTTCTACATGAACCACATTTAAATCTAGTCATGCCTAAAACTGTAAGTGAAGACTAGGAAAAAACAGGGAGATATTAAAAAATCAACAACATGGTTTCTATCTGGAGAGATAAACTGGAGCAAAACAACTTGTCCTGACCTTCCTCCATATACCTCATGCAAGTTCTCCATTGAGACTTCTTGAGAAATAATATATAACCTCCCAGATATTCACTTTTGTGGAATTTTGTGCTTATTTGGCCAAGTGCATGCTAAAAACCATGATGTGACTGCTGTGAAACCATGTTGTATATTTACTCTAAGTGCTCCTAGCAAAGCACTGGCCATTACAGGTCAGTGTCTGTGATCCCAATGGAAGGCAATGGGCACAAATAAAACTGGTGATTGTAAACAGAGGCAGGAGAAGTTCTTAATAAAAGAGAAAGCAGGTCTGACTTCAGTATTGGCCTGAGTGGCTTCTTGAGGTCCCTTCCAAACTGAATTATTTAATGTATACATATATCTATATAAATTATAAAGTATATCATATATTTCCATAATAAAAAGTGGGTACATACCTACTGGGTTTTGTCCCATGTTGCTACTTGTCATGCTTAATTCACTCAATCTTTACTGTGAGCATGAAAAATAATTTTGAGAGATGGTTACTGTCCCTGTTGTGAGCCTTGCATAAAAGTTTGAGTTTATGTTTGACCTGAGGAAAAAAATATGGCATTAAATGCACAGTTGTTGATGACTCTCTGCATTGAGCATCTGAGGCATTCACAACTCTGATACCATAATAAACCCCTCACAGTCTCTCTGGGCAGGTGTCCGTCCTTCTCCATCTTCTGGAACCATTACCATGCAGTTTGAAAGGAGACAGCAGAGATACCCTGAAAAAAATACCTCAAGTGCATTGTTCAGCTCCTCTTTGCAGAAAAAGCATGCCTGACAGGTGTCCAGGAGTGCAGCCAGTTGCAGGACAGCAGGAACAGAGGGCACAGAGGTATCTCCATCTCCTCTGGCAGAACCTGGTGTCCAGAAGCTCTGCACGGCTAGTCCGTTCTGTGCCTTTGAAAAAAACATTTTTTAAAGGAATTTATATCTGGAGTGCAAGCCAGAACAGGCTTGGTTGTCACAGAAGCATTATGCATGAATTGGCTGTAATGGGGACACACAGTCAGTGTGTAGGCAATAAAATGCTCAGCTGCTGTTATAACGTGGGACCAAGCAGATTGTCAGGTGGATGTCACAGCTCTACCAATTGTATATAGTTTTCAAAAGAGATAGCAAGTATTTTGCCTAGTTTCATTGATCTTTCTTTTAAGATTGCTGTGACATTTTGTGTGGATTTCCATAGCAAGAGCTCTTTGGAAAACCACATCCATGAGAACTCCTTGCCTGAAAGACAAACAGAGCTATGAGAGAGCTGTGTAGTGGTGAGAATGAAGGAATGAAGGTCCTCCCATAGATTCAGAATGAGAAAAACATGAACAGTGGCTATATTTACAGGTTGCAAAAATTGTCAGCTATTTTGCCACCTGCATCTGCTGAGAGGTTTATTTTAATTATTATTTAAAAAATTTTAAATGTATTCTCTTTATTGAGGGATATTCTCTTTATTGCGGGATGAACACAACCTGAAAGGGACTTGGCCCATCCAGGTATTTTCATGTAGAACAGAAGTTGCTTCGTTGATAACTCCTGTGGATGAGACAGTTCTTCATGGAGATTTCCTTCCTTTTCCACTGTACTAGCTCCTTAGGGGCTGGAATTTGAAAAGAAAATCAGAAATAAAAAAGACTGAGCCAAATTCAATTGACTCACCAGGTGTTTCTTCAGATCAGCTTGACCTGCACGTGAGAAGGTGATTCCAGGTTCTGCCCAAGCAGGGTGAGCTTCATGCCAAGCCTGTGCAATTTCCTCTTAGCCAGAAGGTTGCTCAGATCTTACTTCCAGCATGGGTTTTTTAGAAAATGAAATTTGTCCTGAGGGAAACTGGCAGCTCAGAGTCTGTCTTTATTGCATATCTGGAAAACAGGCAAACAAACAACCAAACCAACAACAAGAAAACAAACCAGGTTGAAGGCCAAAAATTTTATTGAGATGAAGTTTTAGTCAGTTTTAAAAATCTGAATTTTCATGGTGCTTTTTTCAAATATATTAAACGCTTGGCAATATAAATGAAAGCAATATAAAGATAGGCATGAAATTAAATGAATTTAAAATGTTTGTCTTTTCAAAGCTTTTTAGATTATTAGGGGAAGAAAATCAAAACAATTCATTTAAACATTTTCTTTTTTTTTTCATGTTTCCAAGCCTTCTGAAATCCCATGCTCCCATGGTGGAGGACAGTCATGCAAGGACTTCACAAGACAGCTGAATCCCATGACAGTGATTCAAACTGTTCACCTGAACGTTTAAGAGAAATTAATCTCAGGCCAGGAGATGAGAATAAATAAATCCAAGCAAATGTTCTCTGGTGATTTAACTGCATGTACTGTGAGCAACATATTTTAAGGGCTCAAATCTCTGCCACAATGCAGGGTGACATACGTCCCCCAGCTAAAGTAGTAAATGATGAGCTGAAGCCCTGGTACAGCAGAGGAGTGCATAATTGTCATGTGGGATCACTCAATATCAGGCAAGAAAATATCTTCACAGTATGTAATCAGCTGGACTGTAAGGGGTAAATCCACTGAACTGATTGCAGAGGAGAGTAAACAATCAGTGAGAAGAATTAATGTAAGCTTAACCCTTGAGTCACTAATTTTTCAAGATCACACTCTACTGCTCCCTGGTACAAAAATGAATGGGATATATAGAGCAGTCCTTTAGAGCCTCTGTATTTCTTCTACTGCCACGTGCTATGCTTTGGAAAAGCAGCATGTGTGATGGTTCCATCTTTGCCTACTATGCATGAAACAGCAGTGTTAGCAGCACTGTTAACTCATCAGCAATTTTCCAGTGATGGAGACAGCTGAACAAGAATATCAGGCTTCAGATCAATCTCAAATGTTTGATAACATTATGTTTTGGGAGAACTTGCTTTTTTTTTTTTTTTTTTTTCATTGTATTCCTATTTTCCTTAGGCTTGTTGAACACACTGGTTAGATTTTATCTCTCAGAATATAACACAGTGTCCTCTTTTGCTACAGAGGTGATGGCTGGTTACAGCAGTTGCACGGTCCTGTTATATACATTTTTTTTCTTTGAAGCACCTCATATTTGGGGATTTTTCCTTTTTATAATTAAAAGACACAGAATCTTCCCCCAAAAGCTTTTGTGAAAACTGCCACTGTGATTGCTTCTTAAACATTGCTCCCATCTAAACCAAATTTTACATAAAAAATTGAGTCAGTGGAATGGCCAGACAGAGTGTTGATATCATGTCCTCATTCGAAGGAGTTTTTTTTGCCAGATGTTAACCCTCATACTTGTTGATTGAACAGCATTTTTTTTGTACTCCACCCTGGTAATGAATCTCACAGCTACCATCCCTTCTACAGATGCTCCAGGAACACTGTAAGTGGCCATTAACTAACGTTAAATTATGATGGAACGTCTCCTGGAATACATGTGACACCCACGTGAATAATAAATAAATTCATTCCTGTCAAGACAATGACAATGGATTGCAGTTGAATTAACACGAGTGTCATTTACTGCTCTACACCAACTGCAACAAGTTCCTTGTGGGGTGCATGTAATTAAGGAACATAAACAACATGACAGCAGAGGGATGGCATCAGTGTGAAGATGTAGCACTATAGACAGCCATTAAACATAAGCTGTGGAAGAAAGCAAATCCCAGGCTGACAAACCAGTCCTATTTCTATTGAAGCCCAGTGGAGTTTGCTTCCTAAAGACATTAGTGAGAGTGAAATCAGGCTGTTAGCCCCCACAATTGCGTCTATCCCTGGAAAAATCATTCTCTCACTTAGTAGAACAAAAGACCCTTAGAGGAGGTTAGGACTATGATGACATCTCTGTGTGTGAGCATCATTCCAAGGGAAACTGGGGCAAGGAGGGAAAGGTTTTTTCTGTGGGTTGTGTTAGTGTTCAGAAACTTGTGTTACATATCTGCTTCTGTGTGTTGTGTCAGGTTGAGCTGTGGCTGCTCGTTACTTGCTCACCATCTGTGTTGCGTATCTTGAGGTGCTCTTCATAGTCTGCAGGTTAAATGAGGGGAAAAAAAGAGGAAGGGGGAAAAGAAATAAAGGAAGAGAGAGGAGAAGGTAAGACGGAAATGGGTGAAGACTGCTTATGTCATAAAGGAAAAAACCCTGAGGTTGGCTCAAAGAAAAACAAATTCAGTTTAGAAGCCAGCACAGGTTTTTGAAAAATGGGTTGATGAGCCTGGAATTGGTTTGTATATTTATATTGAAAACTTCTCTCTAGAAAATGCATTCTGAATGAAAAAAAAAAACTTCTTTCCTAAAGTTACACTGACTGGGATGAGATTTCCCATAAGAAAAATGGAGGCTTTTTATCTTAAAGCATTTATTTTTTCCATGAAATTATTTTAAATTAAAAAAAAAAAAAATCTTAGAGCAAAACCAAATCTTGGAAGGCTGGGATGTTTTGTTAAATGGATATTTTGATTTTCAGCTATTTCTGATTAAATAATGGAAAAAGTCACCCAGAGCTGGGGTATTTGCCACCACTTGGAGTCTCTACATCTTACACTTGTAGACCATGTGCACACCTGAGTCTATTTTAAATAATTTAGGGCAAAACCTGGTATTATATATTATCAAAGGTGAGTCCTGAGTTATATGCTCCTATTTGCTATTCCCTGAAGAAGGGGATTTCATATACTGCTTTCAGATTATCTCCCCCCTTCACCTCCTCTTTGACGGGACAAGATGCCTTCTGACAGACTATCCTCTGAGCTTTCTGGAGATTGTTAATCTTTAGCCTTTTTTCCTGATAATACAAGGTTTCAGAAATTTAAAAATTGGATAATTTTGCCTCAGTTTGAAAGACCAGGAGAAGTCTCAAAGATATTAGGTTTCTAAAAGTATCATGAAAACTGGCAGCTGAGAGATACCCAAACTCATGTCCACCAAGGAAAAGCAGGGACAATGACATTACGTATTTTGTCTGACAGCAAACAGCTGTCCAACAAACATATGTGCCCCACTTTCTCCAAAATCAGCCTGGCGATGGCAAGACAGCTTACACTCTTCTGACAGCATGGACAGTATAACAAACTGAAAAATTAGTATGCATAGGGCTGTGCTACCCATGGGACATGAAGAAACAACCCAGAGGTAGACAGACGTGTGCACATGCAGATAGGTACATGGATGTGGATGATAGCTGCTCCTGGATTACTTTGTTGTTGTTTGTTTGTTTGTTTTTTGGTGGGAATCCTCAGGGACTTCAGGCAGAGCAAGGAGAGGTTAGAAGATGAAATATCAGCAGCCTTTGGAGAGCAAGCTTCATTAATTCTTCTGTTTCAAGAGCAACTTTTTTTTTTTTTTTTTCACTTACAAAAAGAATCACAGAAAAAAATCATAAAGTCCAGCATCTTCTGAACATCCATCCCAGCTGCTCATCCCAGCACCACATGGATGAGATTTAGTGGGTTCAGAATCTGCTTTTGCACAAAGCCCTGTGTGTGTTACAAAGGCAGAGAAGACCAGCAGCTGCTTGCTTGCCAAAGAGTCTCTCTTCTGCTGAGTATGTGAGTAACTGAACATGCACGCAAGCATCTACCTATATACATGTGTATTGACCTGCTGGGCTGCCGCTCTTCCTGCTGGGAGCACAGATCCTGCATGCTGATTTTTTAACCACTATGCTGTCCAGACAGTGAGAGGAGCCTGTTTTGGTTTAATATTGTAGCATCTCTTTATAAGATTTATAGTGCTATATATACAACATGAGCTATTGAGAGAGAGAAGACTTGGGGGAGACCAGAGCCTCATGGTGTAGACTGCTTTATGCAATAAATGCCCACACCCCATTTCTCAGAAAGAAGGTGAGAATGTTGAAGAAGGACTGGGAGAGCAGAAACATCATTTTATTTTTAAGCTAAAGCCCAAAATAAAAGGCATGAATCTGATTCCTCCCCCCTGAGCTTGGAAAAGCGCATGAAAAGATTGAGTTTAAACCATTTTAATACCTTTTCTTGCAGGGCTCTGCAATTTTGATTTGTTCTTGACCATCCTAGTGTGACTTCTTTTGCACTCTGTGTCCCATGGCTCTCCAAAAGAGGTGGGAAAAGGCAAAGAGTTGCTGCATGGAGCCCTCCAGCCTTGTTCCTACTATGCCCTCTGCTATGCCTTCTGCTCCACCCCATGCACAGAAGGCTGCGAGCAGAAATATTGCCATTTCTCTTTAAAACCCTGGTTACCCATTTGCCCCCATTGCATCCATGATGGTTTGCTCTTGGGCTCCAACCTGAAGTGAGCCAGCAACAAAGGATATGAAACAGGGGCATTGATGAGTTTCCCAATGGAAAACTCAGGACAGATGGGATGGATGGGAGCTGCCTTGCACAGCTTATCCCAGGGATAAGAATGTCACCACAGGTAGGATGTATAAGAACAGCCCAGCTCTGTACTTCCATAACACAGAATTCACACACCTCTGTTTGGATTGATGACAATGTTTGTCAGCTCCCTGGGGCAAGGACTGTCTTCCTGGCTTACATTTATTATTAAACATTTATTTCTAAAATTGATTAAAATTTAAATAAGGGAGGGAATTTGTTTTAGCTTGCCTTGGAGAATGACACAGGTTGTGATTTTGTGCAGAAACAGAAGAATATCTAATGTTCTTCTTTGGAAGGAATTAAAACCACGCATTTTTCTGCAAAAGTTTTTGCTCAGAAACCATTTTTATGGCCTTCCTTCCTATATTTGCAATTCATGTATGCAGTGTACCTGAGCATCCACAGCTATTCCCAGCTTTGCATACCCCAGATAACTTCTGCAAGTGCCTACAGGCTAAACAGCATCCCTAAACAAAGCTCCTGCCTCCCTTCCATTTTGGAACACTGTTAAATGTGAAGGGTGTTTCTAAGCCTAAAATTACTTGTCTATTTTGTGTGCCATTGGCTGTTTATTGGTACAATTAATTGCAGCATATTTTCCTCCCATGTTTCAAAACAACCTATAATAGTACCCCTTGCAGGGGGTTAAAGTACAGCACAGCTACTACAGGTAAATTTTTGTGAACTATTTCTAGAGATCAAGCAAGGACAATTTAGTTACCAGGGATAGGGAAATGCATTGTGCATTTATTTTGTTGCAAATCAGATAGGTATATACACATTTGCAATGTAATCCAGGAAGCTGGGAAAGAGGTGTCAACGAATTGTTAACACTGTTATTGTTAGTCCTTTTAAAGTGTGTAGTCTGGTCTTCCATGCTTTTCTGCAATAAGAGGAGAAATAAGTGTATGAGTCAGGTATGTTCTTGTAAACACACGTCTTTCAAAAAGATTCATACACACCAGTTTCACTAAAAAATAAAACCAGAAAGTGGAATACAGCTTCTTTGCTAAGAAAAACTTCAGTCTGCCCCCCACCCCACCCCAAAGCTGTATGCCCAAACAGCCCCATCTCACTGCAGTATTTCATGGTCCCACTTGCAACTGGACCAATTTGCTCTAGATATGAAGTACATGCTGGTGGCTGTGACGTGGGGGGATCTTCTGGTGGCAGTGATGTGCAGGTCTTGGGCTGACTCCAACGATGAAAAGAACATGGGTGTTCCTCTGCTGCACTCAGTAAAAACAAATCATGGTGTAGGAGCACCATCTCAAGCATTTTCTTGAATTGCCACACTTTCCCAGGATGCAGGAATGTTACCAAATGCAGTGTTATAAATTTGACCACAAAATTTACTAGTCTATTGAAATTATTTTATTAATCAAGTAAGCAGACACAAGCAAAACAGCACTGGGTGGCTGGGGAGTCTCCGCTCTGCAACAGCACACAACTTCCCTTTCCAGTTTTGCTGTTTTATAGCAGTTGAATTCCGGCTTATCAGGACTTGTTGAACTGGCTGAGGCTGCGCAGTCTATTGTTGAGAGGGGGGGGTCGTTATTCCTCTGCTTCGTGTTCAGGTGGGGGTAGTGAAGCAGCAAAAAGGATGTCTTGTGGTAAGGAATTTCACAGAGTCTGGTTTAACTCAAGGATGTTCACCCAACACCCCCTCCTGCTTCCTCCCTTATCAAGGCCATTAAATTTTACAACCTTCTCTCCCCAACAGATTCTCCAAATTCCTCAAAGACAATGAACAAACCCCCACTAATTTATCACAATCCCCCCTTTTTCTTTTTCTAACATATTTTGTTCACTGAATTTTTGCAATATTTGCTTGCTGAGCATCAAAGTTTCTGCGTCGTCCTTCTCCTGCTCAAGAGATTCGTATTTAGCACGCACAAGCATAAGATGAGTTGCCTCTAATCAGCTTTTTACAATTGTAATTACTCGATTGAATATACATGGTCCAAAAGTCAGTGCTAATATAAGTAACAACAAGGGCCCCGCTATGGTTGATAGTGGGGTAGTAAGCCAAGGTGAGTAATTAAACCAGGATTCATACCAATTCTGACGAGCCTCATTTTCTCTTTTGCGTTTTTCTAATCCTTCCCACAATTTAGTCATTGTATCTCTTACCACCCCAGTATGATCTGCATATACACAACATCCTTCACGTAGGGCTGCACACAGTCCTCCTTGTTGTAAGAAAATCAAATCCAACCCTCTATGGTTTTGGAGTATCACTTCGGATAATGACCTAACCGATTTTTCCAGAGCTGTTATTGACTGCTCTATACGGGCCAGATCCTCATCTACGGCAATGCGTAGAGAAGTAAATTCCTGACTTTGTTTTATCAGGGAAGCAATTCCAGTTCCTGCACCTGCAGCCCCGAGAGCCATTAAAGTGGCTAAGGTGATGGCCGTAATAGGCTTCCTCTTTACCAGATGGTATTCAGCCACTGTGTGATGAGTATACATGTACTCTTCAGTGTGGTATAGAATCCATGGTATAATGACCACCTGTACACAAAAATCATGAGATGTGCTAAACAATTTTAAAGATATGCAAGAAGTGACTCCCAACAATGAACATACCCACCTAGTGTTATTTGCAGGAATTAACCATTTGTGTGTTTGGTCCATTTTTTCAGTGACATGGCACAGATCATTTTTATCTCTTGGAACTGTGCCGATACATCTACCTTTTCCCGTAACTTGAGTCAAAGTTATCCCGATTTCCTGACCCCAACTGCATTTGGAAGGATTTAACTCATTTGAATATTCAGACCTCCCCATATCTCCTATAGCTTCATAATATGGGGGCTTAACACTTACACATAGCCAGCACCCTTCAGTTATCTCAGGATTAGGTTTGATTTAGTACCTGGAAACTAGCATTTATAACTTTCCACATACTACTCTTGGGTACAACCCCTTTCTTTTTTTTTTTTTTTTTTCACAATGTTTGGAAGCAGTGTGGGAAAGGATAACTCTGTCGACTTACTAGAAAACACTGCAGTAGGTTGGGCAGTCCCAGGTATATTTACAGTCTGGACAACCAAACCTTCCCCTAGTAACTCTTTATTAGGCCCGACTACCTTGGAAGTCTCGGGTTTTCCCTTCTTTATTAGTATGAGTCCTCCCCTATCTGTTCCGTGTTCGTAAAATCTGACATGTTTCCTAGTACCCAGCTAGTATCATCTGAGTTTGTTATATTTATATATAGAACCTTGCAAATTTATTTATTTCCATGGAAGGTTCCTGTATACCCTATACCATGCCCTCACCACCTGTAACAGGGATCCAATTGTCGGTTACAACCTTGCATCCCATATCCCACTTGTGAGAATTTATCCCGACCAGCCCCGAGTGTCCAGTCTGTAGCAATGGTTTCACACCCCCGGTATGCACAATAAAACACGTTCAGGCATTTACAGTACCCCCTTCCCAGGTTAGAACTTGGGCAGAAATAAAATCCCATATATTCCCAGCATTGGGGCCTCGAGATCAGCTGACATAGTGTAGAAGTAAAGCTTGCCCCCCCCCCGATGTTATCTGGGTTGCAATAACTTGTTGATCTTTTAATCGACTTAAAGTCCATTTAAAAGGTTGGTGGGGGTGGTGTTGAGTCGCTATGCAGGATGAAATCACTGCGAGAACCCCCAAATACCAATAGGAATGGCTGAGGCCCATGTCTTTCCCCACTTATTCACTCCTCTGCCTCACTCGTCAGTTGGGCTGCAGCCAACTATGAGGTTTTAGTTCTTCTCGGCAGCAGTAGTGTTCTTCAGGGGAGAGCCTCTACCTTAACCCATGGTACCTATCGAGTTCGTCGCAATGTGAGCTTCAGGTCTTTGTTTCCTGGAGCGATCTCCCACTTCTTGTCACAGATGGGTCCTTTAACATGGCTGGCATGTGTCCATCCTTTCTCCGCAGTCCAGACGGCTGTTTCTGTAGGAAGCAAAACAACATAGGGGCCTTCCCCATCGTGGTGTTAAAAAGAGTCTCTTTCAAAGTCTTAATTAGAATTGAGGGTGATCAAGTGGCAATTCCAAGTCATAGGGCATACCATATAGCATTTCAAAAGGAGTAATTCCTACATCAGTTCTGGGCTGCGTCCATATGTTTAACAGTGCAAGGGGTAAGCATTTTACCCAAGAAGCCTCAATTTCCAGCATAAGTTTTGTTAGTTGTTTCTTAATTTCACCATTCATTCGCTCTACCTTTCCAGAAGAGGAGAGGTGCCAGGGGCTGTGAAAATCCCACTCAATCTTTAAGGCCTGCTTTAATCCTTGCAGTAAAGCTTTACACTCATTGAGTCACATGGTCAATTAGGACAAACAAGTAACTCAGTAAAGTCTACCTGTATACTTTGGAAAGGTCAAAGCCCTGGCTCCCGTCCCCCTCTAGATAGGTTACAGAAGACCTTTTTATTTACCTTTTGACATATAGTACATCCTACACATGTGTGCTTCCCTAAAGTATATATTCCTATACAAACATGCTTTCTTAGAACAACATCACACATTGCTTGCACCTCCCAATGACTCTTTTGATGTAAAACTGTTAATATTTGCCTCATTATCACTTTATTCAGCATTTCTCTCCCATCAGGGAGTATCGATTTTCCTTAAAATGATCCACATATTTGTTAACATTAATACCTCCTTGGGAGGTTGTAATTGCTCCAAAATCTGTTTTAGAATTTACCCAAATAGATAGGTGGCCCTGTAAACCCCTGAGGTAAAATTGTCCACCTATATTGTTGCTTCCGCCCCCATTTCAGAGTCTTTCCAGTCAGAGGTGAATATACGTTTGTTCTCAGGGCCTGAGAGCACTCCATTAATAACACTGTTATTCCAGTCTAACAATTTACTATTTGAATGCCCAATTTAATCATCAAATCCCTTCCCAACAAGTTAGTTTCCGCCTTGGATACATACAATAATTGCCCAGTGATCATTTTATCCTCTGGTCTCAGCTTAGTATTCCCCCAAAATGACACTGTTATCCCAGTACCTTCTACCCCCATCACATTTAGGGTTTCATTAGTTAATTTAATCCCTGATGCTTTACAAGTCAGTAATGACTTAGCTGTTCCCCAGTGTATTGGGTTTGATGGCAAGGTTCGGGGGGGGGGTGAGGGGTGTGGGAGTGGGAAACTGCAGTGGCAGCCCCCGTGAGAAAAACCCAGAAACCTCCCCGTGGCAGATAAGGGACAATTTCATCTGGCCCCAAAGGGGGGCCCACTGCTGCCCAGAGCCAAGCCATGAGCAACACAGTCCGTGCCTCTGTGAGAGCACATCCACGAAAACAAACAAAGAAAGAAACAAAAACCTGCTGCTCAACAGCAGTTGGGAGAGCGAGAACCCCCCCCCGCAGACACCAAAGTCAGTGCAGAAGGAGGGGGAGGAGGCGCTCCAGGTGCTGGAGCCGAAGCCCCCCTGCAGCCGCTGGAGAGGCCCCTGGTGGAGGAGGCTGTTCCCCCCTCCCCGATGCTTGAGAAACTGAACAAACACCACAGCAAATATGCAAATATACCAAAACTTCTAGACTGTTACTTAGATAATGCCTACATCTCCTTTCCCTGCTCATTCAATTTCAAACAGCTCTGTTAAATATTACATGCCACACCTTTAACACCTTCAGCAACCCTTTTAACACTTCCTTTATCTTTCTCCAGACTGTACTTTTCTAATACCAGCACCAAAGGCTCATTCTGAGTCCAACTTAATTCCATACCTTTTCCCTCCCAGATACTGAAACAACATATCAATCAATATACCATATTTCATCCCATTTTCCTTCTTTCCACAAAAACAACATTAACTGTAATATGGTGTTATAATTAATAGTTCCATTTAGGGGCCACTCCGCTCCATCCTCTAATTTATAAAGTGGCCACCATTGATTACAATATTTGATAAGAGTTCTTTTACTTTCTGTACCCTCTCACCCCACTATATCCCTCCAATGTGTTAGTATACACCCTAGGGGGCTTTTCCTCGGGGTTTCTTTGCTTTGAACATTTCCTATTGTAATCTACAGTGGTTAATATTCCACTGTTTTCCTAGAAGCTCTTTACTAGTCAAACCCAATCCCTCCAAAATTCACAATATATAGATACAGAAATAAAATCAAACCACTGTAAATTAACTGCCTGTTGACAATTACACTGAGGACATTTAAACCTGATGAGCCGATGACATGCCTGGGCAAATTTTGTTCCCTTAGACATACACCTCAATGGCAGTTCTTATATTTACATATTTACATATTAACATATGAATAAAAGAATACTTTAACAAAAATGCCCGGGCTTTTATATATACAATATACAATGTACAGTTATTATTCCAGTTAGAATTATTCCTCAGCAGCTGCAAACACTATGCCAGTTGCCATTAAAGCTCGCTTACCCTCCTCCTGTCCTTTTCTTAAAATCTCGGACATCCCCAGAGTTAATGGGGATGGCCACATATTCCATTCCTGGCTGGGGTCCCCCCATCACTATTTCTTGTAGAGGATATAATCCCTCCCTTAAAGCAGATTTCTGATTTCTTGCCCTGCTTCTGGTTACCGGCCCCTGTGTTTCATGATCCGATTCCAATTCTCCTGGATTAGCTAATTCGGGGAGTCCATTAAGGACGGGAGCCGTTGGTGCGGGTGGTGGAATATAGGGCGGGGGCGGTGTCGGGACTTCTAAGTCCTTTCTCTTTTTATCCCGCCCTCCTTTTTCTTTTAGAGGATATAGATGCATCCTCGTATCTGAATTTATCCAGAGGTGCGCATACACACTTTCTTCCAGACTAAAGGGTTCCTTTGAGTTTACATAAATATTTAGGCCTGACAAACCCAATCTTCAAAAGACCCAAATACAGGCCAGTAAAGGTGGTCTCCTCGAATCTGTTTACCACCCCAAACTTCAACACAATAACATATCATTTTTACTTTATTCCTTCCCTGCCTAAAAGGGGAATCCTCCCAATTTTTAATCATTAATCCCGGGGTAACCTAACATCAGACGTTACCCCACCCATGGGACCAGAAGGCTTACTCTTCTTCTGTCCCATCTTCTGGAACACCTTCACACACACACACATGGATCGCTTCCCCCTTTTCGTGGCCCAGTCCCTCACGGGATGTGGGAACTGCACTACCGAGGGGTCCATTCTCGCTTCATCCACAATTGGACGTCTCGTTTGTTGTGTTCTGGGATACCCAACCCCAACCGAACGGATCACCGGCCTATACTTACCCACTCCGTGGGTCTTCGTTTGGGTTTCGTGCACAAAGGTTGCCTGGGGTTTACCGGTTTTATTTGCTTGTGTCTAATTTTTGGGTTCGTCGGTGAAGGATTTGAATGAAAGTAGTCCTAGCGAAGGCCGCTAAAATCAGTGGGGCGCCCCCTCCGAAGGTCTTTCAATCAGATTGCCTTCATCCGAGTCACGGCACCAAATTGTTATAAATTAGACCACACAATTTACTGGTCTATTGAAATTATTTTATTAATCAAGTAAGCAGACACAAGCAAAACAGCGCTGGGCAGCTGGGGAGTCTCCGCTCCGCAACAGCACGCAACTTCCCTTTCCAGTTTTGCTGTTTTATAGCAGTTGAATTCCGGCTTATCAGGACTTGTTGAACTGGCTGAGGCTGCGCAGTCTATTGTTGAGAGGGGGGGGTCGTTATTCCTCTGCTTCGTGTTCAGGTGGGGGTAGTGAAGCAGCAAAAAGGATGTCTTGTGGTAAGGAATTTCACAGAGTCTGGTTTAACTCAAGGATGTTCACCCAACACCCCCTCCTGCTTCCTCCCTTATCAAGGCCATTAAATTTTACAACCTTCTCTCCCCAACAGATTCTCCAAATTCCTCAAAGACAATGAACAAACCCCCACTAATTTATCACATGCAGCATCACATAAATGTACCTAGATTGCTTTGGGAATGCAGGCTCATCTCCTTCCATACCAGTTCATTCTGGGGTATCCACAAACTGCATTGCATTGTGCATTGCATTGCATTTTATGTAAAAACAAGAAGAGAAACATATCTAATAGTTACAGCTGATGGCATTATTCTACCAACTCTGAGATCAGCTGCCTTCTGTCCTACCTGTGTGATCTTAACTCCCAGAAAAGATTTGACTTCAAGGGAATTAGGGACACTTCACACCTTGAAGGTCTGAACCTCCAGTTGCTTGAAATACTGCTTAGCAATACTCTTTGCCCATAATTTTTGTGCCAAACTATCATAACAATACATTTCCATACTAAATTTCCTCCCTCCCTTATTCAGAAATTAGAATTATCTCCCTGTTTCTTTGAAATTCTGGGGTTTAGCAGGTAGATAATTTATACTTCTTAAAATCCAGCCCCAGCTATGAAGCAAATACTCCTTTCCTGGCAGGGAACCATTCCTTTGCCTAGTTATTTTGAGCTTTGTTACAACTGTTACCATGCAATGGCAAATTTGTGAAAAGGAGGTTAAGTGCTAAGGTTCAAGCATAATTCAGAGTGCCCTTGGCAAAGACAGAAGTGTTACTGGGTCTCATTCATCATTACCTGACCACTTAAGGTGCTGGAGTGGCTCATTATTGTTTTTATATAACTTCATGAGAGCTGTAATAGTCAAAGAGAGGAGTACCACAATTTTCCTCCCTTAACCCACATTCAGTGGGAAATAATATTTAAGACCTCAGAGAGCAATGCAAAACAGCTTCCTCTTCAGTAACCAAACACCCCTGCATGAGCTGTGTGGAGTGGCTCAGGCTCAGCTCCATTGAGGCTTTTGTTGTCTCTGGTGTGCAGCATTTTGGAGCTGATAGTGAGGAGCTAGTTTTGAGCAGGTCAGACCTACCTTCAGAGAACTATCACCTGCTTCTAAGGCAACCAGTCAGCTACACTTAGTCAGCTACACTTTTCTATTATTGATCCTACCTGTCATTCCTCCAGCATTCTTCCCACTGGGATCACAGTCCCAAATTCCACACCATATACAAATATCAATTCCTTGCTCATTCCTTGCTCCTCCACCAATTTTCACACCATCTCAATCCATTTGCACCTGTGCAAGGTGGCAGTGAAAATATACCAAACTGAGACATTCACGTGGCATCCTCCAGCAGCATTAGGCTTCCAGGCAGCAAAGTAACTCAAGAGGAGGGTTGAGTAAATCTTCAGCAGGGGCATGGCACTCTGCAGTGTGGGGAGAGATCACACCATCATGGAGTATTAAAATAAAAAGCTTCTGAAGTATAATAGATCTCAAACTTTATGGAGCAAAGACCTCCTTGCTGCTTCATTCTTACCTATTTGTCTTGCTCCCATTGACTCTAGGCAGTGGCTCAGAGTAGTCCATACCTGATAATTTTTGAACAAATCACCACCAGATTCTTAATGCTGAAGCCCTAACTATTTTTTATGTTATGTGGCTGTTTTAACTTTGTGTGTGTTGACAAGAATCTTTACAAATTTATTTCTTATAGCCATCAGGATTTGTTACTGTCTATTGGAGAAAGCAGTAGCAAATGCTACTGCAGGGTGAACAGTAACAGGCATTCAAATGCATCTGAACTGACTGGATCAGGAATAGAAAAAGAATACTGGGAGGATTAAAGAAAAGCACCTGTTCTAGAACGGAAGATTATGAGAATTTAGATTGTTTAAGCTAGCAAGGCAAAGGCTGTGTGAAGATATGCAATTACTTTGTAGAAAATATGTCAAGGACATAAGCACTGAGAGGGAAATGGAGCCATTTCAGCTAAATGGTGATGCTGGCTTTGGAGCAAATGATATCTATTGGTCATGCTGGAAGTTAGAGGTGCTTGTTTTTTTAATGCTTGAAGGAATGAAATCTTGAAGTAACTGCTCCATAGAATCAATTGGGGGGGGGGGGGGGGGGGGGCAGGGAAGGAGGGAAGAAGAGGTGGAAAGGGGAGAAACTGGCAAGTTTTAAAACAGTATCATCACTTGTGGATGTGATTATATGATGAAGATGCTGGTAACAGGAAGCTGAGCTCAAGTACCAGTTCAATGCACTTCAAAATTTTCCTTTACTGAAGGAATGGATTGGTTGTACACCTGGATCATGGGTTGTTAGGCATATCTGATGTGGGTTCAGAGAGGTGGGAGGATGCCTGTGAAACCCAGGTATCTGTGGTCACCTCCTGGACAGGATCTTTCACCTCAGCTCTGGGAGGCACATAGTGTTGTGAGAAACACTCCGTAGCCAATAACTTAGGCTCAGGCGGGGATCTCAGTGAAGTAGTAATTTATTCGCGATTGCAATGGCGGGCGCCCCACAAGCAGGAGAGAGCGCATCTACTAGTTCCAAAACACAGTTTATACACCTTTTGATGGCAGGACCCTCCCCTGTTTCCCCACTGAGTGGGTAATCCAGGTTCACAATCTATCTGATGCTTCACAAACAATGCATGGCTTTCAGTCGCCGGCCTGTTAAATTTCAAATTTCTTTTGACATTTTTACTGCTTGAAGTGGTAATGTTTCTTCACTTATCTGACTTGACTTGACACCATGATTTTCACCTAATTGTCCTAAGGAGTCTGATTGTCTGCATTTTACAAGGTTGCCTGCTAAACTTTCTTATCACTGTAAGCATATCTCAGTACCACATTCCCTCCTTCTAAACAATGTAACTCTGCAAAAACAACATTTCTATTCCCACAGTGTGAATCCTATGCTTCTTGACCATAGGAAGATTTTAATGCACAGCTTGTCAGATTGGGAAATTTGATTAACTCACTCCCCACCTGCGTCTGAATGGAGACATTATTATTTAGTCCACCGGAGTGCAAGTCCACTCTTTTTGTCCATGAGGCTCCCATGTGGAGGCTGAAGCAGCTTCTGTAGATGACGGTGTCCATGTTGCATCTACCTAAAGTATGAGTGTGAGAAACCTGAACCGTAGACCATCTTTTGTGAGTGTTGCTTACTTATGTGCTAATGCCATGCTAAGGATATCCCTAAATATTTGTCAGTGTTTTCACCTTCAAAGGGTGGCAAGAACTTCCTGGGAGCTTTGCCTGTGTACAATCTAGCTCAGATCAGGGCAGCAGATGTAGAATTTTTGTTTATCAGCTGTATTGATAGTTTGTCTGTGAGCCCCTGGAATGCTGTTGTGTTAGAGTTGGTATAAAAATTGTTGGAATGATGATCTCTGTTCTCTGTTGCTTAGAGATAATATTCTCTCTGATTTAAGGGGAATCTGAGTAGCAAGGGGAAAAAAATAGGGGGAAAACATTGGTAGACTGATTCTGACCCATATAGCTTTCTACCATTCATAATATAATAGAGATAGAGTTGTCTTTATCTGATAAGACAATAATACAGCCCAGCCATAGAAATTAGTTAGTTGATCTTGATTTTTCCACCTGGGAACTCTGATTATTGTCTTGTGAAGCAGAGCACCTGGTCTATTATCCCATAAATAAGTGAGAGCAAATGCACTGTGTTTTCATTACACTGCACGGCTTCCCTGCAGGGCTGCTGTGTGTATTGGAATATGCTGCAATACAGGAATGAAAGTTGGAAATTTGCCCTAAGGTTTCCTGGAGAGACAGGGCTGTAGTAGCAGTTAGAGAAATTCTTGCTCTGCCCACTGGGGTTCTCTTCCACAGCTAAAAATGTGATTGTTGTTACTATTAATTAGAGCTGTATGGAAACATTCACAGGCAAACCTCAAGCCACGTCAAACATGCCTCTCAGGTTTGTGTTACAAGCTTAAATTGCAAATCAACACTGGTGAAAAAAGCACTGAGATGCCTGAAGGGAGTGGGTGAGTGAGCTAGAGCTCTGGCATCAAATGCTGTGGGAATATATTTAGGGCAAACCAAGTCCCAGATGTGGACTAATTAAGACTCACTTTCAGTTGACTTGGGGGATATTATCTAAAAACTCCAGGACTGCTGAATGTGCAGTTCAACCTCCTTTCTTCTTGATTTTAGTGCCCACACTGAGATTTTGCCCTGAGTCTATTTTGTTCCCATTTAAATTCTAGATGTTGTGCTCAAAAGCTCCACTTAAAAAAAAAAAAGGACGGCAATGACCCTGCTAATACCACTTGGTGCTGCAGTCAGACCTAGTACAACTGAAAGCCTTTGATGCTTTGCTCGATGTAAAGGAGGTGTTAAGGATCAGGCCAATGAGATCTAGGCTGATACTGCTGCAAATGGAGGGATGCTTTGCTTAACCAATGAAGCCACTTAGGAGAGAGACTAAAAAGTAAATCCCTACTGGTTGCTCAGTACATAGTCCAATAAAGCTATTCATATAGGTGGGGAGACTTTGCTAGAGCTCATTGGGATGCTGAAAGCATCTCTCCTGGTTAGCAGGAAAAGGCTTATGCAGCTGAAAATGCAGCAGGAGGGAAGTATGAGGGATCTACTCCAGCATCACCCATGAGATGTGTGTCAGACTGGGATGTGAGAGCTTTCCATCTCTCTCTGCTCTGTTCCAGATCGTTTGTTTTGACTGTGTGCATATGCTGTCAATTCACCAGCACCTCTACACAGTCAGTTACAATTCACATTTGTTGCTTTTTAATGAATGTTTGTTCACTGGAGCATTTTCCAGGGAGTTTGCATGGTGCAGAGAGCCAACCCACATCCCATCAGCCTCCAACACAATTTAAGGTGAAGAAACAAGCTCAGAAACAACTCAAAAATATATTATGTGGCATCTGCCTCCTGTGGTGTCAGACAGAAAGGGACTCTGTGAATGGGAGCCTTGCAAGGAAGTCCTAACAGCCATGTGGATTGAATAATTATTGCCAATGCAGTGGAAACTTCCAGGGAGAATCATGGCCAGCTGAGACAGCTTTAAAATCCAAATACAATCTCAGACACCACTGCACTGAATCATCTCACCATCTTCCGTTCCTACCACAAGGACATTATCTGGGATGCTATTCCCATCAGTGAGATGGAGAATAGAAGCAAACCAATGTCTATTGATTGCGTGGTGATGAGTGGCCCTTGAGAAAAGATTTCTTGTCTGCCCACACAGCAAGCTCAGAAAGGTGGCCCCACCAAGCTTCAGCAACCCTCTGGGACAAAGGGTGCTATACTGGCTCCACATGGTGTCAAAGCACCACCACACACAAGTAAAGTACCAATTCAAAGGCTACTCTTGATGTCCTGTGAGGCCTCACTACCTAATTCAGAAGTGTTTGGCATCACAAAAATATTCCCAGGAGCCCCAGATCTTTGGGAAGTATTGCGAGACAGAAAGGACAAAGCCAAGACAGAAAGACAGATCCAAGACTGACTGTGATACTTCTAAAGATCCAGGATTTGTGGCAAAAGCGAACTCATAGGCTATGTGAATTCTTCAGTGAGTAGTGGGAGCCCAATCCACTTCATTGATGCAGAGCAAGGTAAATTCATAATTACTGTCAATAAACATGTTGAAGTTAATTACTTCTACCATTTGACATCTTTGCAAATGATGCAATGACTAACAGAGACTGCTTTCCTTTCTTTGCTGTGAAAGCCAAGGCTGCAGCTTGGGGAGGATGTATCAGGAATGCCAAGGAGTAGACAGAAGAGTGGACACCAGCATCAGGTGGCTCTGAATCCTGTTGGGGACATGAGCCTGAGACCAGGAAACTGGGCTCAGGTGGCAAAAATCTTTTACTTCCATCTCATTGCCCTCAAATGCCCTGCTTGGACAAAATCAACTTGAATTTAAAGTAGGTCAGACTCTCTAGAATTGAAGTCATCTAAGGATGCTTCACAGAGGAAGAAATTCATGTCAGTGTGACACCACTCTGTAAAACGGCATTTAACAGAGTTGCTCTCCATTTACTGATCCACATGGTTCAGACAGTGGCTGTAACACAGAAGAAATGCTGCATCCAGATAGCACAACACATGGGTCATAAATCCCAGATGAAGGGAAGGACTAGAACAGAGATGAAGACAACACAAGAGAAATATGGGAGCAGAGTCCAATATTTCAAGGTGCTTTCAACAAAAACAACAAAAAAAAATGTGGAGAAATACTAGCATCCCAAGCACCTTTTAAGTGGATTTGGGGTCTCTCAAAAACTGATGTATACACTCAGATTCAAGTGTTTCATAACATAATCCCAGGTTTTTGGGGGTACTCTGTTAGCAATTCAGTCTGAACTATTTTAATAGCATGAGGGCATCACGGACACTCCTTTTAGGTCTCACATGCTGAATTCACAGTTTAGCATTTTGACCTGCTCATTAGCATTTTGGGACTCAGGAAGGCCACACCAATGAATCAGGATTTCAGGCGCTTACTCAGCACCTGTGAGTTTTGTATCCTGTTAGCATTTCCAGGGAGTTTAAAACCTGCTTCCAGGGAAGTGTTTCCATTGGCCTGGAGAGAAATTCACATTTTGTATCCTGTCATTCCACAGCAGTTGAATGTTTCTGCTTCATTTTCATGGGAGGTGGCAGTCCCAGGCACTGCAGCTGCTGAGCTGCAGTTTGCCCTGTTCAAAATACACTCTGAAATCATTTAGTTTAACACATTAAGTCAATCCATTTCCTAAACCCAGCTGCAACTATAACCCTCCAGGGGATCTTGGCAGCACTGCTGAGCCAATACCACTCATGGGCACTGCTTGAGCACACAGACTTTTTGGGAAGGCAGTGGAGTGGAGAGGAGGAGGAGGATGTGAAAGCAGATCAGCAGAGCACTTCTGAGCAACATTTTCTTCTCCCAGAGCCTCCTACCATTCAACAGAAACACAAAAGAGAATAGAAAAATAACATTTAATGACTCTCAGAGGAATGCACGTCAGAGCCAAACTCCATGTGAGGAATTTATGCATTATTTATGTCTCTCAGTGCTGTTCGCTATCCCTCACTGGATGAGCAAGTTCTCTTGTTCAGAGAGATGCTTTTAACAGACAATTCTGTTTAAACCCAAATCCCTCTTTTATCTACTCAGCTGAGACTGTAGAACATGGAGGTGTCACTGTGTTCACTTCATCTCCCCAGGTAAGAGCAGCCAAAAGGATTTGTCAGACCACCTGTCTGCAGGATGCGAACTCAAGCCTACAGAGCACATGGCACCTTCATCGGTTCTATCAAAGCCAGCAGATCAATGCTGAGCCAGGCAGTAATTAGCTTTGCATTCTCCTGTCTAGACGGGCCTTGAAAATGGTGCTTCTGAGTTGAGATCTTCCAGCTGGGGGACGTTGATTGCACAGGCTTGCCTGAGGGTTTCCCTTGGAAATGAGGCTGCTCTGTGATGGGTTCTTGTCCTGCTGGAGTACAGCCCAGTAAGACCTGCTTGTTGAAGTATGCCAAGCCCAACTCATGGGTTTTTGCTCCTTGATGCAAACCAGCTTCTTGTACAAGGTACAACATGAGGCCTATAGCCAACTTTGGTACCTGCTTCACTCCTTCCTGCATCTCCCATGGGTCTGAGGTCTTACTCCACCTCACCAAAAAGCAGGAAGAGGCTGAGCCAGGCAAAACCTCCCTATGGCTCAGGATGGACAGACAGATCCCTGCTGAGGAATCTGGAACTGTCTCTTCCTGGTCCGCAGTAAAATAAATTAGAACAAAAACCAGAGCAATATGAAGGTAGCAACTGTAAAGTACATTTCAGATACTGATATGGGCTTATTTGAATTTTACTTCTGTATTAACCTAAAATATGAACCTATATTTTAATATAACAAGTTTTTATATTGTGTCATACTAGACTTTGTATATTATTAAAAGTTTATATTAAATACAGTATTAAATGACTTTATCATGTACATTTATTAAGTGGATATTTAGTATATATTAGATGCTTCTGTAATTATAAAATGCCATCAGATATGTACATATGCTGTACAAATACGTACAGCAACATGCTGAAAATAAAATGGATTAAAGCAATAAGTGTGAATCGTCTGTTTTACCTACCTAAAAAAAAAAAATATGTTAGCATTGTTGAAACTAAGCTAGGAAGTCCATGTAATTCATTTAGACTTTTGTCATGAAGTGGATTACACTCACTCAAATTGAAACTTTGGTTTGAAGGGAAAGAGAAGAAAAGGGAAGAAAACACATTTTCCTCTTAAACATTTTCTAATCATTTTTCCCCTCCATGCCTGTCCCATGCTAAGCGTAGGAAGAAGCAGCCTTCAGGGCTTGGCCACGGGGGCTCTGGTAGGCTGGTGGGAGAGCAGAAGCCATGGGGGCAAGGTTTTGGAGTGATTGCAGAGGAAAACGCAGTACCACTTTGGTGGTAAACCAAGTGTGGGTTTATTCCTCTGCCTCTAGCGTGGTCCTAATCTCTTGGGCTTTCAGTGCGATTAACATTCTCCAGTGCTCATGTATGTACAGCAGGGATCCCCACCATACAAACATCCTGAACAACACTACGCTAACAGGAATCCACACAAGCCTCCTGGAACACAGCCTTCATGGGTACAAATGGTCAAAACCATGCTATAAAATACCCAAACATACACATGGACTCTGTGCCATGAGGGATTCCCTTTCAGATCATATCCCTGTGCTGGAAATGGCCTTTTTCTCTAAAATGCAAATTTTTCAGCTGAACAGATCCTAATCCCAGCTACACGTGCACACAGGCTGGGTGAGGTTGCTCATGAATGGAAGGCACTATATGGAGCTGGCAAGGCTCATGAGCCTTTGAGCACATGGGATCTCTCATATTTCAATTAGTTGGGCACCTGGGATACTTCAATTAGTTTTGCAGCAATTCTCCCTGCAATCACATACACACATGTTGCAAGGGGGAACTGTGAACACTCTTGAAGATGCCCGGGCAGGAAGCCCAAGTAGGAACATTCAAAAAGGCAAGAGCAATTGCCAAGAGCTTCCTTTTTCTTCTACACCAGCACTATTTATCGTGCCCACAGACCAATTCTCCATGTTGAGTACCTCTGGAAGTTACAAGCAATGAGGTTTAGGAAATTCAGGCTCCATGGTTGGCTCCTCTGGTGACAAGCATTTTTGAGAGCAGACAAGACAAGCAATTTTACACCAGTGGTTATGAGTGCTTCAAGGAAGTGCTTATAATACAGAGATAAATACTGGGCTCAGCTGTATATAGTGGCATACAGGGGAGGATAGGCAGGTGTCAGAGCTCAGTCCAAGCACCTGGAAAGCTCCTTTCCTGAATTAGAATCATAGAATCATAGAAACATAGAAACACAAGGTTGGAAAGGACCTACAAGATCACCTAGTCCAACCATCCTCCTATCACCAATACTACCCACTAAGCAATTAAATCATATCTCATAGCACCTCGTCCAGGCACTTCTCGAACACCACGAGGGATGGTGACTCCAGCACCTCCCTGGGCAGGCCATTCCAGTGCCTGACCACTAGTCAGTGGGGGCTTCTCAAACACAGGTACCCCTGTGGCTTTGAACCTATGGAGGAATTCATTTTCCTAGGTGCATTTGTTAAGGGCTCAATGAGAGCTCATAAGAAAAGCACTGAAGATTTGTCAGCATGGCCCTGGAAAGACATCTCAAAGGAAAACATATTTTTTCCTCTTCTTTCAAGGATCTCCCACTTTTCATTCCTACCATATGCACACAAGGCAAGGGTCAGACGTGATGAAGAAGAAACACCTTCCCCACCCCTTCTAGGAGGTGTTCATCAAGGAAGAGGCGCTGTAAATAATCCTTCTTTCCATTCACAGTTGTGGGATTTATGTAGTGAAAAACTAATGCCCTGCTTGCAATAGAGAGCGTTTGAAGCATTTATTTCCAATCCTCTCCCCCACACACCCACCTTGGAATGACAAATAAAAGATTGTAATTTTCTGGGAGGCATGGTTTATGTGAAGCAATGCATTTTACTGTCCAAGCAGCTAAATATTATGTAGCACAGCAGTTGATATGAGGTTTGGGCAGTATATTCTTTGGCAGACTTTCCATGATTTTCTGATTCACTGAGCTAATATGGGATGATTAAGACAAGTCATCCTTACTGGCTACTACTCTAATTTTTCCTCATCATCATGTAATTTTTCCTAATTTACTTTTGCACAAGTGGACTGTTCCTCCTTTTCCATGTAAGTCTCCTGTATAAATTTTCTTTTTCTTATGTACCCTTGGTGGCTATATCCCACGGAGAAGGTTCAGGAAGCATGTCTGTGTGTCTGTCTCAGTCATGCTTAAGTTCACTGTTCTCAAAGCTGGGAAACCTGGAGGATGCAGACCACTTGTCCTGTGACTTGTGACTCTGAATCTGTTTCTGCACTGAAGCACAGCCTGTCCAAAAGGGCTATGCTGCAGATGACCCTCAGTACCTGAGACACATTTCTTGCTTAATATTGAGGACGACAGTCAGCGACCAAGTTGCCCACACTGCACTTCTTTGTTTAAAGCATACACAAATCTCATTGGTACTGTGGTTCTGTAATTGTTAACTCTATTTTAGAGAGATTTAATGGCATGTCTAACTCTTCCTCTGTCTTCATGCAATCTCTGTTCCTGATACTGGCATTTAACTGGCTAATATCCTTGTCTTGACATAATTTGGATGCTGTCCTGTAGTTAACAGGTTATAATATGCCTATTTAACAGTGCAGATAATTTCCTCTCCTTGGCCCTGGGAATTTACATTTGCCAGCTTCTACAGACCATTGCATAGCTGCCCATCTCAAAATATAATGATGTTGGCTCTGCTTTTCTTCTCTGTCTTCAGGCTCTTTTGTTGGTGTTACTGGTGTCAGTGACGCACCACGAGCTGGTTACAGTTTTGCTTCTAGCCTCAGCAAGGCATAAGGAGCATAATAGAACTGTAAGCATGTCAAAGGACAGGCAATCTGTCTTTATGTTTTAATAATCTTAACAGAAAAGTTAAGATTAACATGGTTACTTTCTGCTTTACTTTGGAGCACAGCATCATGTAAGGTTATCAGGTTCCTTGTTTTTCTGTTTTTTATTCACTCACTGAGTTTACTAGAGGATGCAGAGTGCAAATAACTGAAAAGGCAGGCTACATACACATCATAAGTAGATATGTTAGCATAGTTCTAGGTATAAATTCTCTCATGTATTACAGGAGCAGGTTAATATTCTGCACCAGTGGTAATGGTAGCTACATAATAACTGAGATATAGAACACCATAATATTACCAATATAGTCTTGATGACTATCACTAAATTTAGACATTGCATTATCCTCTTCATTTGTATTTTGTGACTATACTTGTGCTTATGTTATTTCTGCTATGTGATGAGAGAACATTATTTAGAAAAGAAGCAACAGGAGTTGTCATTGGCCTGGGGACAAGTGTAGGACACTGCTTGTGATTGAACCAGGATAAGGGCAAAGGCAGATCAAGGTAAAGCATTTAAGATAGGGATAGAAGAACATTAATGCATTTGTATGCAGAGAAATTCTGGTCACATGAAGAAGAAATCATAAAAGAAATGGATTTCCTTTGACCTCCTAAATTTACAGAAAAAAAAGAATTAAGAGAAGAGCAGAAGGGTCTAAAAATACATCAGGAAGCCTCTGGAGAGAGAACAGGGATGACATACTCCATAACTGCAATGATAGAAGATTCTGACTGTGTAAAAAAAGCATTGGAGATGCGTTAATGAAGCACTTGAGTAAGGTGTTTGGGAGCTTGGAAATGGTCCATCATCAGTAGCCCTTAAGACAAGGGGAGATAAACACCTGCAGAAGCAATGTTAATAGAACTTACTGAAACAGAAAACTGGTTAAAAATCACTTTGCATTCCTTCTCATTAGAGCTGTGCTAACTTCCACCCAGAGGTTCTTCACTGAGAGGGTTGTAGCACACTGGAACAGGCTCCCCAGGGACGTAGTCATGGCACCAAGCCTGTTGGAGTTTAAGAAGTGTTTAGACTGTGCTCTTAGTCATATGGTCTGAATTTTTGGGTAGATCTGTGTGGAGCCAGAAACTGGAGTCGATAATCCTTATGGGTCCCTTCCAACTTAGAAGATTCTATGATTCTAAATGAGAAGTTTCTATCAGGTGCTTGCAGGGTTTTAGACGTGAAGTTTCCTCCATTCCCACATCATTTTTTTAATGAGTGATGCAAGAAGACTGCTCCTATTGAGTATGTCTGGCAATACCCTAAACACACTGCCCTGGCAGTAGCAGCAAACTTTTAGCAATTGCAACTCCAGACCAGTGAGCAATACAACCACTGACTTTTCCTGGTGGGGATGGATTCACCATGAATAGGTAGTTACTGACCCAGTGCTTCTTCTGGTCACTGCTGGGACAAACTGGCCAAAGCCAAACTTTGGATGGGAGGGGAACATGATCTTAAATAGAAAAGTCAGGAGAGCCTTTGAGCATATAACTAACTTGCATTTGTGTCCCATCAAAGCTAGTGGAATGAAAGCTCATGGAGAAGGTGAACGCTGGAAAGCTGGGAGAGCTACTAAAGAGACACATTAGATGGATGCCCCTGATGCTCACCACAGCTTGGAAGGGACCCAAAGTCCAAGAAGGGAACAATCCCAGCAGAGGATTGTCTTAAGCATGGGCAGAGTGGGAAGATGGACAAATGGTTTGGAGTTGCTGTGGGAGCAACAAGAGCCTTTTTGGGGAGCTCTCAGCAGTGCTCACAAGACATTTCTGGTTGGGTCTACTCCATGCTGGGCTGGATGGCAGCTCATACAGGTCCTGAAGTGACAGTGCTTGAGGGACCTCAAGCAGGGCCCTGGCAGCTGTCCTATGTAATATATAGTCATTACAACCTGTCATCCAGTGACTTTGCTTCACAACCTTAGCTAATACAGAGACAATTTATCTGTGTTATATTCTGTCCTTATAAATAGAATGTCATCAACCCCTGTTATAAGCATGAGAGTGGAGTCAGGGTCTCTTCAGTGAAGGCCTTAAATCCAGAGGAAAGCCGAAACATATCCCAGGTTATCCAAGGGGTGTCCCTGGCCTTTCAGTAGTAATTAATTTTGTTGTAGGATGTTTCATGTACATGTCTCCGGGGATGCAAATTCCACCTGTTCAATTAATTTGTAGTTTTGCATCCTGGTTAGCCCTCAGGTACACTCATCTCTCATCATTATTTACTAGTGCACATCATCTTTCTCCTCTCCAAAGGCATTTCACCAGCTAGACAGACTGTGGTTCTGTAATCAAAGCATTTTGTGATGAGAGAGGAAAGTTAGATTGGAACAGTAGACACCATGGAGGAAGGCTCAATGTATTTGCTCCTCATTTACAGTTAATCATCTTCCCACAGCATAGTGCCACAGGCCCTTAATTGTTGAATGTAGTCAAGTCTTTGGGTTTGCATCCTGTGAAGGGGGTGGTGTGGTGCTTTAGCCCCATTCTACAGTTAAAACTTGAAAGATGACATATGGAAACTAAAGGAATCCATAGTACTGGAAAAAGAACTGTTTCCTAGTACACACAAACATACGTAGCTTCCTACAGAATACAGAGAATTGCTGTTTGTTTTTTGTGTGTTTTTTTTTTTTTTTTTGCCAGTATCCTGATCAGAAAGTCAAGCAGCTAATTTCTGGCAGCTAGAAGCCATGAGACTCATTTCTGTCAGTTAGAAGCCATGAGAAAGCAAAGGGAAAAGGATGAAAAGAGACAACAACTGTTACAGGTGTGTTTGTGTTTTTGTTTTTTAAAAAAAAGAGGGAGAAAAGTGTCTTCTGTCCTTGGTATCATGCCACATGAGCAGCATCAGAGCTCTAATAGAATTCAGAAAGGTATAAGATAAAGATAACAGAAGAAATGAATCCCAGTAAAGACAAGACTATGATCATTAAGGGAATTTTAACTTAGCCTGAAGTGATGCACTGGAAACATTTTAAAACATAACCTCTCCATGACCTTGAAAAAGATTTCTCCCTGTTTGAAAATAAAATTCAGAAGGGGAGAAAGAAGAGAATTGATAGAATAAGTACTCCAGACTTTAAACATAGATGTTACTGAATCCAGCCTACATAAAGCTTTCTCATGAAAAAGCTTCTCTATCGTTCCATCTTATTTGCATTTGGGAGAGTGGCTGACAGGTGACTAGGATACTAGATTAAGCACTAAAGTTTGCAATCCTTTATATATGTAGACTGAAAAGGAGGTCCAGGATTAGGGGCTGTTCTGTTACCTATTTGTAATGCAGATAACATATACTGCATTTCTTGCCAGTGTTTCAAAGCTGAAAATAGAACTGTTTCTTTCATATTCAGCATACAATTAGGCATTCCATGCGAAAATATTTCATATGGTTAGTTGTACATGACCAACAGGCATCAATGACAGAAACAATGAGTAGCAACAGCTACTTTGGAGTAGAACGAAGAACATTGTTGGCCCAGAGCTTACGGATATCACATGTGAGATTAGAGAGGACAAATTGAACATCAGAGCATAATGTTAGGCAAGACGCACATGACCTCTTTGTCCCATGGGGACAGAAAAACTTTAGCTACCACCTCTATTCCTCCTGATTCATCTGAGTGTCAGAGGAACTATGCAACATGGTTTTGATTCCAGTCAAAAACTTGGGCAGGCTCCCTATACTGTCACAGACTGGGAAGCTCTACAGTAGCCACAGTTGTTTGAGCTGGGTGGGCCATGGACATCTTGTCTTAGTGCTGGTGACCAGTCATCAAGACCACTATCTATAGGTTGAACACCAGCAGATATTAAAACTGCTCACCTATGTCACTTGCTATGACCAAACTCAGGGAAGTTTTGTTTTAGGTTAAGTACATAACAAGCCTGCCTGAAGTGAGGTAGTCTGGTCAAGAGAAAGGGATTCCTACCTGACTGGATTTGTAAAGGGAAGGGAAGGTAACAAACACACCACATGAAAGCCAACTTTTATAACTTATTCCATGACCAGTCCTTTCAGCTTGGTCAAATAATTTATTTCCATCTCTTTGGCTTGGGATCTGGCTTGCCATCACTGTCATGTTTTCCAGGTGAGGTGACAGATGGGTCATTATGTTCTTGAGGAAAAACTCTCTTCACAGCAGTAATAGCTACTAGCATCTTGAATGGCCTCCCATCTCCTCCATCTTACTGCTGATGGCCATATCAACATCTGGATTACTTGATCTCCAGCAGAGAATGATGCCTTAGGGCTCTGGGCACATTCTGGATTCTTTTATACTCTTTGGGACCTCTGCCACATAACAACAAACTGGATGATGTCAGCAACCTGCCAGGAAGAGCAGGAAGGCAGCTTCACCTCTTCTGAAGCTAATAAGCTATAGAAAAAACACACTTGCCCTTCAGACTTCTTTCTGTTGGCCACCAACACTGATCTTGGCTGATGACCCAGGAGAGTTCATACTGCTCTGCTCCCCTCTTATACCATAGGAATCACAATGACAGGTGGTAGGAACCTTTCAAGGGGTGTCACAATAGCTCTTTCTCAACTTTGTTAAAGTAATTGCAACAGTGGAGGCTACAGCCCCTTTCCTCAATGGTATCTGGGAGGTTCTTCTCTGAGCTGCGTTGGCAGGACCTCCTCATGGAAGTAATACTGGTTTGGATTGTTCTCAATGTGGTACACACAATTACAGCTTCAAATTCTTGTCATGTTGATTCTGGGGAAATAATTGGTTGGGGATAAGTTTTATCCATTTTTGGTTTATATCAGGAGAGTTCTCTTCTTTCTGTATGCATGTTTGTGAGAAGTCACTATTCCTCAATGACATTTGTAAGCAGTGTGGCCATGGTGAAATGCATATTTACAGCCAGACTTGCTCTTTTTTAACAGGTCCATGCAGAGCATCTTTTGCTTCTGGCAAGAACAGCCAGACACTCCCCCAGAAAATGCTAGAGCCAGTAGGCAGTCCATCTCTCCACTTCCTTCTGAAGGTTCAGCTATTCTGCAGCTTGAGGTCCATAAGTGAGGTCCTGACGCCCACTGAGGAGGTGAAAGGCAGAGTGCGTGTGGTAATGTATATCCTAGGAGGAGTTAAGTCTTGATGTGCTTGATGCTTTCTCAACAGAGCATCTCAGGGACACGGTTGAAGTATGTCCATGATGTGTTAGCCTGGAATGTTGTGGTAGTGTCAAAGCATTAATAAGATCAGACTGAATCTTTTGAATGTTGTTTCCTCCAGAGGGAAAGGGGGTGGTGATGTTGAAAAGATGAAAGGGAAGAGTGCTAAAGTTCTTCCTCCTGAGGAAAAGGAGATCACAACCTTTTAACTGTGGATTACCCCTTTCACCCCCTCCTCCCCCAAAGCCAGACAGAATGGAATGTTGTCATGGGAGGAGCAAGTATCATGTCAGTGTCACATGTTTCCTTTCTCCACAGCTGCCACTGGATGGGAGTAACATGAATCACCAAACACCACAGCTAAGTGGTGTGGCCATGCAGGGAGAAGAAGCATTGAACCCAATAACTTGTTACCATCCCAAGCTTGGACCAGCCATCCCAAAGAGGGATGTCACTATGGGTGTCTGTACCACAAGCAATGCCCAGGAGGTGCCACCATCTCAGTTAATGCCCATAAGAAGAGGACAGTGGTTCAGGAGGAATGACTGCGAGAGGAGGAGAGCAGCCACAACACCAAGTACTTCATGGTCCTGTCAAGGATCATTTCACAGTCTGTGTTTTAAGAAGAGAACTTTAGATCCAATTTTGGATTTCAGACAGCCTTTGGATGTTACCTTTCCATATTCTCTGAAAAAGTTGTCATCTTAGGTTTAAATAGTACTTAAAAAGTACAATGTCAAAAGCAAACCTTTCACCTGCTTCCAGAAGACCAAGATGCTGCATGAGAGATTTAAATCTTCGTTTGTAAACCTTCCCAAGGTGTTAGGTAGGCAGACAAACACACCTCCCCAGTATCATATTTCTGGCCTATGTGGTGACCAAATTGCAGACACTGAAATATTGTGGGAATGCATCCCTCTGTTCCTCATTTCAATGGTTGTCATAGGATCTCTTGCGTGGTTATTATACATGGTGTTGATGGGGTCATAGCATATATATTTCAGGTGTAGTGTCCATAGGAGAAACTGGTCTCTCATGGTGTTTCCTGTGTCAATCCCAGGTTGTGATATTTGATTGAAGATTGCAAGATTTGACTGACAGGTGAAGGCATATCTGGTTCTCATTTGGGTTTTCCAGTTCAGACTGTCCTCTTATTTTGTAGCACCATGTTCCTGTCTGGGCTGAGCATGTAGCCTGAAGAATTTGCTAGTAAAGGTGACTGACTTCTCTTCAGAGATGTTAGGGTGCAATCTGCTTTTCATTTCTGCTCAGATACCTGTGGTATGTGTTAAAATTGGTCAAATTAGTTTCTCCCACTTTAGTACAGAATGGGTTGAATACAAAGAATATTTATAGATTTACAAATGATACTTGCTTTGATTGAGCACTGATGACAACTACAGAGGACTTCACTCTCCTGGATGATGTCTGTGTTTCTTCTCACTACATGTGAGCTCTTTTCCTTGTGAGCAATGAATTGCTTCCGACAGTCTGTTGTCATTTGCAGCAACACTTGAAAACAGGTAGTGTGGTACCTTTTTGGACATGAGGTGTAACATCAAGCCTTCATGTGTCTTCCAGAACTTTACTCCAACTGCCAAACACAGAACCAAAAGAGGATACATCTTTGATACTAAGATGGGAAAAAATAAGGATATTTGTCACTACCATGTACAATTTCAAGAAGCTGTGGAAATCAGGCACATGGTTCTGTTCACGATCATCTGGAAGGATTCTGTTGCAGAGAACACAAGGACAGCTTCTTGTCAGTGTGGTAATGGAAGAGATGATTCAGGCTCTGAAGCTCATCACAATCCCTCCCAGAAGACACAAATCTCAGGGGCTGGTTGCCTTCAAGAGTTATTTCATATGGATCTAAACAGCCATGTAAAACTCTGCAAGGGGCCAAGTACTACGCTTGCTTGAAGGTGCTGGAGACAATTCTCATTCCCAGAGGAAGGAAAGTATTATCCAAGCACTCTGGACCTTATTCTGGAAAAGAAAGATACTGCTCTGCTTTACATCCCAATTATTTTGGTAACTGCATAGAATCACATCAAAAGAGATGTCCTGCCATGGCAATGGACTCCATGTTAGCCATGTTGGATCTGGAAAGTTACCCAAAATGAGACACAAGTTCTTGCTACCAAGTCCTGGTTCTTCAGTACTCACATCCAGTGCAGTCAGATGTCTACACCACGAATTGTTATGGTTGGTGGGATGCTGAGCTGTCACTCAGTCATCAAAATGTGCTACCTTGATCCCACTTCATTGGCAATGTTCCCAGTGCAGCAGGTTGGCTGGGTAACAAGAGCCCATTGAGTTTGCAAGCTGCCCTGCTAAACCAGATTTGCTTGGTACACAAAGCATCATGCAGCTTTGTGTACAACAGTCAGGAGACTTGGAGTGAGGCAGCGTGTCATGATAGCAGATGGAGGCAGGCGCCAACAAATGCACACCTATCTCTTCCCATGGCAGCTTGCCAGAGACAACACAGGATAGGCAACCCTGGCAAGGTTCTGGAGAAGGGATTCACCACTGCTCTCAGACCCAAATTAAAGTCCCACAGTGAAAAGTAGTGGTCCCAGGATTCAGAGGAGATTGTCATGCACCAATAGAGAAAAACGGATGAGGTATTTGAATTCTAGAGCTGTCATCCTGCACAGTTTCGTTGGCAAGGGTCCTCCAGTTCACAAGCAGAGCTGGCTCAGATTTTTCCAACTCAATTATTTTTTGTCTGTTTTATTGAGACTTTGAGCTAACCTGCAATGAGTTGTTGCTTGAGAAGAGAAAAGAAAATAAGTTTTGTTTGAGTAGGAATATTCTATTTGCCACTGGTACAGCACAACCTTGGAGATTTTCATTTACTTTGATGCTAAATGGGCTTTCCCTATTTTTAAAAAAAATTATACTTGTTTTTAAAGAAAAGCCCTACTCAAAATAAAGAATCTCAAAACAAACTATTCCATCTCAAAGGATGCTTTTTCTCCCCCTCTTTGCATCTCTTCCTTCTTATTTATTTGTTTGTTTGTTTGTTTATTTGCTTGTTTTAGGCTTTGGTTTTACTTTGTTCAGGTTCAGGAAAGAGCAACTGGTGACACGCTGGGATTTTTGAAAGAGGCAGTTGTAAGGTTTTATCAGCCCAAATAGGGCAGTTCTCTGGAAGCTTGGGCAACATGTCAGCCCTGTACTTTCCTGCTCCCTTTTGTCAAGGGCTAAAATTCCCTTTGCAACAGGATCCAGCACACACCTGTAATGAGCTGGGCACAGAAGCAATTGCCTGGTAGACTGATGATTCTGTGGGAAGAAGAGAAAAACTGGCCAAAGTATAAATAAATTGAAAGAAATAATAATAATAAAAAGTGGTTTAGAAATGAACTGAGTATGTCTTATACAATTCTGGCATTTCTTGACTGATTTTCTGTTAATAAAAGTCTAATTGAAGGAAGTTTTGAAATGAAATATCACTTCAAATGAAAAAAAAAGATAATTGAAGCTTGTTTCTTCTCAAAGTGCCAGGTTAACACAAACATTAAAGACTGAAATATTTGTGTTCTCATTTTTTTCCAATTAATACCTTGAATTTACAATATGTATTAGAATCAAACTTTTTTTTTTCCCAATTGGAAAAAAATATATATCTCCCCTTCTCCAAATTAATTGAGCTTTATCTCCTACTTGTTACAATTTTATGCCCCTGCCAAAACTCAAACATAACACAAACTTAATGCTAAAAAATAAAAGGAAGAAGCAACCAATATGTGCTGTTTGCTCTGAGTAAATGAGGCAGTCACTTTGCACTTGAAAGACAGTATTATAAGTAAACTTGAAAGTAACACTTTTTCCTGAGAAGCATCCAAAATTGATATTTCACCCAAGGATGTCTCTTCCAGATGCTGTGCAGCATATGATGCTCGCTGTCACAGCACCGCTGTGCATGCATCCCTTGGTACAGCCCCTTCACCACCCTTATTAGTGGTGATGAGTGCTTTGGGATTAGAGATTCAGATACATTTTGGAGAGCAGCACCTTATCCTTATCCTTAACCTCATCTTATCCTGAAACAAAAATTTTGTGATGGGGAAGCAAAACATCACAGAGCACTAAAGCAAGATTGAGGGATGCCAGCTGCAGAAATCTGTGCTCAATACCACAGTGAACACCATACAACTAATTTAGACTTGTAACTTTCAGGCATCAAAAATTAAGCAAGAAACCCCAACCTTAGTTGCTCTGCTCCCATCTGTTTGCTAGAGATAATGGCAATGTTCTATTTTCAAGCAAGGTTGTAAAAATAAATGTATCCTTCAAGTACATGAGAGAGAATTGCAAAGAGAAAGGCAGTAAAGTGGTCTCCTTGTCCATGGGGATAACATGAGAAATAATGGGTTTAAAACATAAGAAGAAAGATTGAGGTTAGACATTAAAAAAAACTTCCTAACGGAGAGAGAACGCAACCCTGCAATACGTTGCCTCAGAAGTGGAGTCTCCATCACTGCAGGTTTTTAACAACATGTTGAACAAACATCTGAAGTGTTTTTGGGAAGAGCTGCTGCTGGTGGGGAGGGAAAGAGGTATGTGTGTGTGTGGAGGGGGGGGGGGATTGCCTGGGTGACCTCACAAATCCTCTGGGTTCTGCTTTCCTTTTCATGTTTGGAAGACTGAGGGACTTGGTAACGGGCATCTGATAAGTGCCTTCACTGAGCATTGCTTTGAAATAGCCAGGGACGAAGTTTCACTTTAGTGCCTTCTTCCTATGCCTCTCCCCACTCTTTCACAAAACAAACAAAAACAAACAAACAAACAAACAATAAAAAACAAACCAAGAACAAGCAGGCATTAGAAATAAGTGGTATTGTAGAGAAATTGCAGATGCTCCTTCATCCCTGCTGTGAAGGCATTGTGTCAAAAGAAGAAGAGAGATAGGGAAGAACTAGGCAAAATCCAGCTGAGGATAAGGCATAATCTAAAGAGAGTGTTTGTTGACCATAATAAATGCTCAGGTAGGAAGAAGGCAGATTCTCTTTTGCAGGAGATGCTTAATGTATTTTTAAGGCAAAGGGCTGTTTCGGTTGGTGGGAGGGGGCCAACTCCACCTTCTCAAAGCCCTGTGGCTACTTTAGGAGAGACCAGAGATGGGAAATCATGTAGGAGCACAGGGGTTGGCACATGTGGGACCTCAATGGGACTTACACAAAATGCACTCATGGCCTGGGTGTGGAACAGAGGTGGATATTTGTGTGGCCATGCCTTATCACTCCAAGAGCTTGCTTGTGTGGAGATCAATTTTTCAAATCCTTTAAGTCTGTTGTCCTCTGGATTCCTGGAGGTGTTGGCATTAGATCCCTTCAGAAACAGCAGGTGTCTGAGAACAACTGCAGCCCAGAAACTGGGATCAGCACAGACATACATAGAGAGATTGCTGGTCTGAAAAGACAGATCAGACTTCATACTGATTGCTCAGATATGCTACAGAGAGCCTAAGACACAGCAAGGAAGGAGGGAAACATTGAGGAGCATTCACTAGCCAGACCCGTGGTACTCTAGCAGTGCTGGGAGGGCAGCAGGGGGTTGTGCTTCAAACCCTGCAGCCCTGAACACTTGTGGGGAAAAAGCAGAGAAGTAGCCCCAGAGGCTGCCTATCCAGAGCTTGCTGCCCTCCTTGCCAAGCAGCAACACCTGCCCTGGCATTTAAAGGGAGCCGGGCTAAATGTCACTGGAGTCTGAGGATCACTGGCAGTGGAAGAGGGCAGGGGCAGGTTTTTCGCCACAGCTAACAAGTTTCTGGCTCCCCTGGTTCAGCCCTGGGTACAGTTTCAAGCAAGGCTCCAGCTAGGAGGTTTATTGGGTGAAAGCTATCCTCTTTTTCCCCGGCTTTGGATGAAGAATGTGTTAAAATACAGAGAAGACAGGTGTCTTTATAAAGAAAGTGGTGGAGGAGCCAACGAGGCACTGGGTGCTTCTGGACCTTGTTCTTACCAACAGGGATGGGCTTGTCAGGGATGTGATGGTTGGGGGTTGCTTGGGATGCAGTGACCATGAGATGGTGGAGTTCAAGATGGAACTTGGTGGAAGAAGTAAGGCTAAAAGTAGGATTGCTACCCTGGACTTTCAGAGAGTCAACTTTGACCTCTTCCAGGACCTACTGGGGGGTATCTCATGGGTAGATTGCTAGAAGGAAAGGGTGCTTGTGAGAGCTGGGCAACATTTAAACTGCATTTCTTCCAAGCTCAGGATCTGTGCATCCCTAAAAGTAGGAAATCAGGGAAGGGAGGCAGGAGACCTGTGTGGATGAGCAAAGAACTCATCAACAAGATCAAAAGGAAGAAGAAGGTCTATGAAATGTGGAAAAAGAGCCTGTCCTCTTTGGAGGAGTATAGGAGTGTTGTCAGGGCCTGCAGTGATGCGACGAGGAAGGCTAAAGCCCAGCTGGAGATCAAGCTGGCAAAGGAGATAAAGAATAATAAGAAGGTGGGTTTTTTTTGAGTATATAAATATAAAAGGAAGACTAGGGATAATGTGGGTCCCCTGCTGAACGAGGGGGGTGTCCTGGTAACAGGGGTTGCTGAGAAGGCAGAGATACTGAATGTTTTCTTTGCTTCAGTCTTTGCTTCAAAGACTCCTCCCTGGGACTCCTGGACCCTGGAAGGAGGAGATAGAGTCTGGGAAATACAGAGCTCCCCTCTGATTGAGGAGGGGGTGGTCCCAGAGTGTCTGTGTGGGATCATCGCACACAAATCCATCGGCCCTGATGGGATGCATCCACGTGGGCTGAGGTAGCTGCAGAGATGATTGCCAAACTGCTCTCTATCATCTTTGACAGGTCTTGGAGAATGGGAGAGGTGCCTGAAGACTGGAGGATAGCCAATGTGACCCTGGTCTTCAAAAAGGGCAAGAAAAAAGATCTGGGAATCACAGAATCACAGAATTGCAGGGGTTGGAAGGGACCTTGAAAGATCATCGGGTCCAACCCCCCTGCCAAAGTAGGTTCCCTAGAGCAGGTTGCACAGGTAGACATCCAAACGGGCCTTGAATACCTTCAGAGAAGGAGACTCCACAACTTCCCTGGGCAGCCTGTTCCAGTTCTCTGTCACACTCACCATGAAAAAGTTCTTTTGCATGTTGGTGCAGAACTTCCGCTGCTCTATTTTGTGGCCATTGCCCCTTGTCCTGTCCCCACAAACCATTGAAAACAGGTTGGCCAAATATGTGTCCAAATATGTGTCCTAATATGTTATATGGAAGACAGTAGCGAAAACTCCGAGGAGACTGGTGGTGCTGGGAATCACAGAGGGCTCAGGACTTCTTAGCACTGAGGCAGAGGGGCCAGGCTTGGGCTCACACCACCTCTTTTTCCTCCTCAGCTCCTGCCCCCCAGATGCCTCCTCAGCTCCACCGCCTCAGGCCAAGCAGCAGCTGCGTGACAGTCGCACGACTCCGAACAAGGACTGGTAGAGCAATTTAAACGGCTGGGGTTGGGGCCTACTCATGCAGTGTTTCCTTTGGGGAGTGAGGCAGCCCCGGGGCGCCTGAGGGGTTTGGGGGAGGAGGGGGCAGCGCTGTGCCCTTGGCTAGCAATTGGCCTGTAGGTACATCCTGTCCTGTCCTCTTCTTTAAATTGATTAAGTAACCCACAAGTTCTTTTCGTGGTTGTTTCTTTACTCCACGATCTGCTAGGAGCCTAGGGAGCTGGTGAGGCTCAAGAGCAAGCCTTAGCAGTGAAAATGGAGGCGAAAAAGTAGTGAGTACCAATACAATTCTGTGATTCTGTGAAAGGGTTAACCCACTGCTCTGCAGAGGCTGCAGCACCTGTGCACAGATATAGAGCAACCTTTCACATAGAATTTGAGCCACAGCAAGTACACACACAACAGCATCCTGCAGAAGCACCCAGCTGCTCTGCAAGCCTTGTAATGTTGTAATGCGGGCATTACAACAAGCACATCTGTGCACTGACATATCCCCACGGGATCTGGACTTTCTGGAAAGCTCAGAGCTGGCTTTACCAGATTTCAGCATCTGGCTGAAGGTGCTCATCAGCTAAAGACAGCTTGTTTATTTATCAACTGACAGAGACCCTTCTCTGAAGCACTTCCACTTCTCGAGATGCTCTGCCCTGCCAAAAGGCCTGTGCTGTCTGCAAGATGGTATTTGGAGGTTGCGAGTTACTCTGGGTGTAAGCAAGGAATACCTTTGTTGTCGGTTGAGCAGGCCAGCTCTGAAGGAGTTAAGTGTTTGATACTTAAATCCCAGGCTGCTGCATTTTATTTCTGTCTCCCTCCAGTGGAGGGCTTGTCTCTGGGATCATTTATTGGACACTGGCAGAACATTTATTCCTTAACATGAGAAAATTTGAGAGGTAAGGATTAATCTCACGCATAAGTCATAGGTTAGCACAAAAACTATTTAGCTAAAATTGTACTCAAAGTGCCTTTCTCAGCCTTAGTCCTCAAACTGGAAAGAAACATGCAGGCAAGAATGCCAGTTTTGAGCAAATATGTAAGAAAACTGTGGCTCTGATCACTCTCTTTTTGCAGCAAAAAGCAGGCAGAGGTACTGCTGGGCTCCCTGGTGCTTTTGGAAAACAGAGGAAAAAAAAGATTGTCCTGGGAAATGGAAAGCTTGGTGCCTCAGGGTTACGGGAGAGAATTGCTCAATCATCTCAGTGAGAAGGGGCCTACCAGACAAAGAATTAGTGAATACTAAAAACCTTTGTAAGGCTTACCAGGAAAACAGTACAAGCAAGCACCTCCAGGGATGCAGGAAGGGGAAACTGACTCCAGTCGCACCCTCAGGCTCTCTCTACACCTGCATTAGCTATTAATCCAGAGCAGAAATGAAACCTGTTTGCAGCCTTTAATAGATTTAACCCCACTACCACCTGCTCCCCATTTGCAGCTGGGGAAATCAGACCCAACAGAGCTTGGCAGAACTTTACGGGGTCTCATTCCTATCTCAGGTCCACTTTTAAGCTTAGTTAATCTTTCCACAAGCAATGTAACCACCCTTAGCTGTACAAATTTGCACAGCTATGCCTTAGGGGATTGGAATCCCTGGAATGGGATGCTGCCATGCTAGCCTTGCAACAGCTGTGGCAAGAAGGTGTTGAGCTAGTGCAGCAAAGCCCAACTGCAGCTCTTATTGCAGTTAAGTGCAGAACAGTCTCACCTGTAAATAGAGAACTGTGTTTCATGGAGGCCCAAATATGGTAGGAAAGCCCCAATCCCACAGCTCCTCCACCATTCCACAGTTGTGGGGAGCTGGGGGTCAGCCTCTTCTTGCAGATGGCTAGTGATAGGTCTAGAGGGAATGGCCTCAAGTTGTGCCAGAGGAGGTTTAGGCTGGAAATTATGAGGCATTTCTTCTCAGAAAGAGTAGTCAGGCATTGGAACGGGTTGCCTAGGGAAATGGTGGCATCACGGTCCCTAGGGGTGTTCGAGGAAAGGTTGGATGTGGTGCTTACAAACATGGTTTAGTGGGTGACATTCGTGGTAGGGGGATGGTTGGACCAGATGATCTTGAAAGTCTCTTCCAATCTTTATGATTCTATGATGGCTGCACCCCTTGGAGCCCTCAGAAAGCAATCACTGCTTTCCGGAGCCTCTCTATGTGCAGTTCTTGCAAGAGGAAGCTGTAAACTCATCAAGTCAGAACCTCAAATCTCCCCTTCCAAGCATCCCTGAACGGAAGGATGCCCTCTGTATGCAGAGCATCTAGAACTGGGCAGAGCAGGCTTGTTCCAGCTGCACTGTTGGCTCTCAGCTTGGAGGAGCACTGCTCAGGGCAGGTCTTGGGCCAGGCTATGGGCAGGAAGGCAGTTTGCCTCTTATGGGTAAATTCTCCCTGGCAAGCCTGCTGCCTGAAGGATTATTCATGACTGAACAATACAGAGACATTAAGACCCTTTTGCTCCCAAGAGAAACAGAAGGAAAGACTAAATATCAGCCAAATCTACCAAAGCAAATACATTAGATTAATGAGCATCCCACTAGCAAACACCTTATCTGAGCAGGTAGATACATGTATATTCCCTGTAATTGAAAAGAAAAGCTATTCAGTAGGTAAAAGTTCTACTAATCCCAGGAATTTCCTTTATGCAATTAAACTTAGCCCTGCCTGCTTTTCCTTCAACATTTTCCTGGAGGGGCACACTCATGGTCCCTGGGTATACAAATCTGGAACAGGAGCAAGCTTCATTTTTTGGGGGACAAGTTTAGGGGGCTCAGGACTAGGGGGGGGGGGGGGAGGGTGCTGGCAGGGCACATTCCCTCCTGGGACTCAGGGTTTCAGCTGCAGGTTCTTATTTTTCTGTTCTGCCTCTTGTATCTATGAATCCAGCTATAAATGCTTATATGTAAGCTCATTCTCAAAGTAAACTTCAATTTTTTAGCGCTACCTACCTCTACTTAAGGTGATCATTGCACGTACCTGTAACTACTACTTCTGGGCTTCCTTCTCAGCCAAACTGCTAGGGGTTGCATGTTTCTATTTAATGGCTGCAACAGTGGTAAAGGAGATGGATACTGAAGTAGGGACCTCTGCTGTCTGATACAAGCCGCATTTAACTTTTCTGCCTTTCTAAAAAAAAAAATAATTAAAAAATCCTTTAACCTAAAAAGCAGAGCCAGTATTTATAGCTCACCTGAGAGCATGTGCTTTCTATTCCTTCTGCAGTGAGTCTGCTGCTTGTTCCAAAGGTTACTCTCAGTCCTGGGCAGTGGTTTTGGGGTTCTTAAGTGCTTGAGAGCAATTGCCTGCTTTTGAAAGGAGCTGAGGATTGTGTGAATGTGACTGAACTTGCAAGTGTTTAAGCTCCTTAGTGTGTCATACTTCGCTGATTTACACCTGTAGCCATCATAAAGAAAAAATGTTGTAGCAATGTACTCAGATTATAGCTGCTCATGTTAATACATAAGAGCAGGTAGACTGCAGGAGAAATAAAAACATAATTAAACTGTTTTCTTTCTCACCTCTGACTGGCAGTGAGATGCTTTGTTATATACTGCACCCATTCCTTTTAGTCAGCTGCTAAGCACTGCAACAAAAGTGATGGAAACACAAAAAAAAATCTTTACAAGCTATTAGGATTGATTAGGATTATTAGGATTGATTGCAGATCTAATTATAGGTTCCCTGATTTCTGCATTAAAGTGCTTTGAAGCCCTCGAGAAGGACAGAACACAGCTGTAGTAAACATGGACCACAGCAGTCTCTTGCCCAACATTTTACAGGCTAAGGAAAAGATGGGGACCAATTAACTGCGACCAGCCATGTGCTACAGAAGGAGAATGGAGACAAGAGGAGTTCAGACAAGTTGTGAGGCTGTACTGTGAGTCCATGGTATGGCCTAGAGGAGAAACCAGCAGGATGGCTTAAGTGGATTGCTCTCTCTGACCACTTGATATCATGTTCTTTCCAATCAGGAACTGTCTTAGAGTGAGATAAAGGTTAGAAAAACAATAAGCAACTCCAAGCTAGTAGACACTTTCCTGTTTGGACCTCTGGAAGACCCTGGGGCTTTGCCTGCATGGGAGCATGACAAGCTCCTGAAAATCTAACTGCAGTATTTTTCTAGGAGTAGATTATACTGTACCAAACATCTTGCTCAGTTTTGTAGAAACAGAAAATCTGTCTACTTTGCAAGGTAGTAATTGCTGAGTTCATGTAGAGATAATCTATCTATCTATCTATATAATATATATATAATTTATATATCAAAATGAATGTATATGCTAATGAATATGTATATATGCTAATAACTTCAATTTAGGAAGTAGTGTACTACTTGCATCAGCAGCAGTGGAGCTCCATGCTGCTGTCAATTATTGCCATTACTTTATTCACTAGGAAATTCCATTCTGCCCTGCAAGGAGAGTTTTTGCATTATTACAGCCCAGACTTGCAGCCCATGAAGCAATCTTGTCATCCTGAATCAGGGAAATATTAAATACTAAGTTTGGGAAGCTGTTATGAAACTGGACTAGGGTGAGACTTGGCTGAGCATCTCAAATAGCAGAGTACTTAATGTTTTAAAGTAGACAGTTTGCCTTTAATCTTGAATTATGACAAGGCACAAAACTTGCAGTACTAGGTGACATTTTAGGTAACAAGAAAGATGGACAAAATGAGAGCACCCATCACACCTCTGTTTTCCCTTGCTCTCTGAAAACACAGACAAATCTCTGCACTAAGGTCCTAAAGCTCAGGGATGTGTGAAAACAGAACCACACTTGGTATTAACCTAAGCAAGGTGATGGCAGAAGCAAAGAAGGATGTATGAGGGACAGAGGAGCCAGAGGAAGCTGCTAAGGGAATCTCTCTTCTACAGATGCGCATCTAATCATGCATGATGGGCTCTTATTTCCTCTGCACTTCAGAGCCAGCAAATCTCCTGTTGGCATTCTCCATCTCACTGGGGGATGGGGTTCATTGGAGATAAAGGCTTCCCTCCTTTGGCTGCATGCTGGGTGAGACAGGGCTTTTGCAGGGAAGCATCTCCTGCTCAGAGCTCATTGTGGAAAGGAAATGTATGCAAAAACCTCCTTGTCTGAGGTGTTTATTTCTACCAAACAATGTAGCAGAAAAGACTGATCCTAGTCATGAGCATGAGATTGCAGAGACAGCCTGTCTCAGGGTATGGTCATGAGAGTTCTTTGCAGATTTTTGTGTAGTTGGCTGGGTTGGGATTGCAAGTGCCATTATTACATCTTTGATGTAATCATTCACTTCTGCTAAATAAAATGTCACTTTGATTCATGATGAAAAAAATGTTTTTGTTTATAGATCTCGAATTGTTTTCAATTTAAGAGAAATCCTCCCTTGTGCATCAGATGATATTTTTATGATATAAAAAAAAAGAAAGAAAGAAAGAAAGAAGGAAAGAAAGAAAGAAAGAAAGAAAGAAAGAAAGAAAGAAAGAAAGAAAGAAAGAAAGAAAAAAAAGCTTGTCATTGATGACTTGATTATTTTTTTTTTAAATGGAAAAAAAAAATGTGTTGTCAAAAGAACTTCACTGCATTTTACTTCCCTTCAACAAGCCCTTGTCACTCCGTGGGTTTGTTTTATACTTGGTAGAAGGAGTCCAAGGTCCCAGGAGTGCTGGCCATCAGCCTTCCCTCTCACAGCTTTGCCCCGTTAGGCATCTGTCAGAGGTGTTTTTGACCTCATGATGCCAGCAGAGGTGAAAGCTGCATTAGCCTTCTTGCACTTAGAGTTGATTGTACATGGGTGCGTTGGGATTCCTGTCCTCAGGTAGCATTTTGTGTAGTCCATGCACCAGCTTTTAACATGTCAAAAGCCAAAAAGTTGGTTTTACTGCCTTTATTCCTTCTGCTACGAGGTCCCGAGTAACCTCACCAAGAACTACATCAGGGAGGCTCAGTACTATATCAGCAGGCTTAAGGAGGACTTCCCACCCCAGATATGCTACTTGGGGGGCCCTGAAGTGGGAAGACTTGAAAAAGCAGGCAGAAGCAGCAGGGCTGCCTGGAGACTGTGGCAGCAAGCACCTGCCATCCTGGAGGCAGCAGGGTTGCTCCCTCGGTGTGTTGCTGGAAGGGTGCTGCAGGGTGTTTGCGGTGGGAAATAAACCCCATTCTCTGGATGTTTGAAGAGAGAAGAGGCAGTCCTTGCTTTCCCCATCTGCAAAATGTGAGACAGCAATGTAGAAAATGTGTGATTAGTAGAAATTGACTTCTCTTTAATCTTTCATGGGAAAATGCAGGAATGCCTTGGAGGTGCCTATTAATGGCATACTAAAGCAATATATAATGAGTCATGCAACAGGTGTGCTGCTTCAGCCACACTACCAGGGCTCCCCTGTGATTCAGCTCATCAGAACTTATTTAAAACAGCATCTCCTATTATGCAAGTAGTTATTTTTTCCCCCACTGGGTATGTGCAATGTTGCTGTGGTACAAAGGGTTGGCAGAAAGGCTGCCCTACACTAAAAGACTGGGGGTAAAACATCAGGAGATGAAAGTCCCATTCTATTAAAATGGAAAACATACAAACAAACAAAAAACCTCAGTCCTGTCACTGTACTTATAAAATCACAGAATTTCAGAATCACAGAATTGCTAGGTTGGAAGAGACCTCAAGATCATCGAGTCCAACCTCTGACCTAACGCTAACAGTCCCCACTAAACCATTTCCCTAAGCTCTACATCTAAACGTCTTTTAAAGACCTCCAGGGATGGTGACTCTACCACTTCCCTAGGCAGCCTGTTCCAATGCCTAACAACCCTTTCGGTAAAGAAGTTCTTCCTAACATCCAGCCTAAACCTACCCTGGCGCAACTTAAGCCCATTCCCCCTCGTCCTATCACCAGACACATGGGAGAATAGACCAACCCCCACCTCTCTACAGCCTCCTTTAAGGTATCTGTAAAGAGCAATAAGGTCGCCCCTGAGCCTCCTTTTCTCCGGGCTGAACAAGCCCAGCTCCCTCAGCCGCTCCTCATAGGACTTGTTCTCCAGGCCCCTCACCAGCTTCGTTGCCCTTCTCTGGACTCGCTCAAGCATCTCCATGTCCTTCTTGGAGTGAGGGGCCCAAAACTGAACACAGTACTTGAGGTGCGGCCTCACCAGAGCCGAGTACAGGGGGACGATCACCTCCCTAGCCCTGCTGGCCACACTGCTTCTTATGCAAGCCAGGATGCTGTTGGCCTTCTTGGCCACCTGAGCACACTGCTGGCTCGTATTCAGCCGACTATCCACCATCACTCCCATGTCCTTCTCCGCCAGGCAGCTCTCCAACCACTCATCTCCCAGCCTGTAGCTCTGCTTGGGGTTATTGCGCCCCAGGTGGAGGACCCGTCACTTGGCCTTGTTAAACTTCATGCAGTTGACCTCAGCCCATTGGTGCAGCCTATCCAGATCCTCCTGCAGAGCTTTCCTACCCTCAAGCAGATCGACACACGCACCTAGCTTGGTGTCATCTGCAAACTTACTAAGGGTGCACTCAATGCCCTCGTCCAGATCATCGATGAAGATATTAAAGAGGACTGGCCCCAGCACCGAGCCCTGGGGAGCACCACTAGTGACTGGCCTCCAACTGGATTTGACTCCATTCACCATGACTCTTTGGGCCCGGCTATCCAGCCAGTTTCTAACCCAATGAAGCGTGCACCAGTCCAAGTCAAGAGCATCCAGTTTCTTGAGGAGAATGCTGTGGGAGACGGTGTAAAAAGCCTTGCTGAAGTCAAGGTAGACCACAGCCACAGCCTTTCCCTCATCCACCCAGCGCATCACTTTGTCATAGAAGGAGATCAGGTTCGTCAAGCAGGACCTGCCTTTCATAAAGCCATGCTGACTGGGCCTGATCGCCTGCTTGCCCTGCAAGTGCTGCGTGATGACTCTCAAGAGGATCTGCTCCATGAGCTTCCCTGGTACTGAGGTCAAACTGACAGGCCTGTAGTTTCCCGGGTCTGCCCTCCCGCCCTTCTTGTAGATGGGCGTCACGTTTGCTAGCCGCCAGTCAACTGGGACCTCCCCAGATAGCCAGGACTGCTGATAAAGGATGGATAGTGGCTTGGCTTATAGGTCTAACACACTTTGTATCATATTGAAAGCATAAATTCTGTTTAATCCCACTGCCAGAATTACTCTTATCTATATGCCCTAAGCATGCCAGGAATAGCAAACTTGTGTTCATCCTCTGATTTCAGCTTTTTTTGAATTAGCGACTTGTTTGCAGATTCTCTTCTGGAGTACTCGTGTATATTTGCTAAATAATATGGACAAACTTCAGCTTTGGTGGTGAGTTATCAGCATGACAGCTATCTTTGCCAGCAAAAAAAGGCTGGAAATTTACACTTCAGATTATATGGTTGCCAGCTCCAATGATTTTATTATGTATCTTGCAAAACTTAATGTTTTGCTTAAAGCTTCAGCTCTTCTGATTAAATGTGAACTTGAGCTCTGATGTTATTACAAAGGATGGCTCTGGGCTCTGAGTTGTAGAGGAAAGGTTGCAAGTGTGTCTGAAAAGGCTGAAAAGCCAGCCAGTAAATGAAAGGTACTCATGTTCTTTCATTTAAATCTCCTTACTTTAAAGCAAAACCTCATTATTTTGTGGATAAGTAACTAGCTTGGTTAAGGCACGGCCTCTAGAGGGACAGAGAGCTTGGTACCTACCTAGATATGTGCAGACATACATTTGTTCATGTGCACCTACAAATGTTTGAACATATTGAGCTATTAACAGGAGATGGGTAGGGCTAGCAGGCTGCTTTACCACAACATCCTCAGAACATGTCAAATCCTCTGCTGGTTCTTCAGCCTTCACGTGAGAACTTCTCTTCTTTCTGCACCTTGCAAAATGCTTGATGAGTCTCTGCAGAGCTGACATCAGTTCTCCAAGCAAAAGCCTCATTGCAATGTTTGGCTCTGGATGTCATAATCTTTAAATGATGCAAAAGCTGATGTTCATCCTTACACATGTTACTTTCTCAGGGCTCTCTTCTCACTCTGTATCACAAATGTGAAGAGCCAGACAGAGCAGCTATTTAGTGAAATAAAATGCAGACACCTGCAAACCCCACTACATCCAACCTCTTCTAAAGCACTGCAGCCCTCTCTCAATCATCTGTGATGCTATTTAGGGAAACTTTGAGGACTGTGTGAGATGGGAGGATAAGTAACAATTTGTGCTTTAATACAGAGTAGTAATCACTGGATGTCATCTGAATGTGCCTTGTATGTCAGCAAAGCGAGGCTCCCCTGCCCTATCCTTCCCTAAGCTGCCTCCTCAGCCCCTCTGAGTGAGCCTTAGCAAGCAGCAAAAATGTGTAAGTGCTGTGTTTTTGATGTGTCACATCGATCACTGGTTCAATCAGGAGAGATTGTGTAGATGCTGACAAGATGTTTTGTCTGTGAAACTATTTAGACTGATTTAAAGTGCCAGAACTTGGGCTTCCAGGATGCATGACTGCCTGGAAACTGTTGTTATGGCAAGTACGGGCAGCCAGTGGTGCCTGTCAGAAGTGATGAGTGTTGGGAACCAGTGGGTTTGGGGAGGTCCTTTCCCGATACCAAATTCAGTGGGGTCCAAGGCTGTGGTAAAGGCAGTATGTGGGAGGGATGTTGCCTTCCCCATCTGAATCCAAATATGGTACCCCAGGTAGGGATACATCAGGGTATTTTCTTGAAGACTTTCATGCAAAAGAGGCACAATAATGCACTCAGGCCAGGCCCCAAATCCTTCAGACTTTCCCCAGTGATCGGACTGAATGGCAAGTGAAGTTGAGCTGCCTGCATAGGTATAGGACTGGCTGAGGGGAGGGATCTTCAACCAGTGGCTAGATCAAGAGCTGGAGAACCATGGAAGTGGGTCCTGGGTTCTGCCTCTTGGAGCTGGGGACTCTTTGCAGTCCAAGCTTCCAGCACTTGTGTCCTGTGATAGATTTTTGTATTTAGCTGCCGCTTTAACCTGTTGCAAAGCAAATTCCAAGCTGGAGAAGGGGAGAGCCCCTAATCTGGTGGGTGAATAAACAAAAAGATTATCCAAAGGGGAGAATTTGTCAGGAGGCAATTAGCTGTTTGAGTCTCTTCCACTGAAAGGAAGAGTAGATATTTTTAAAAGCAGCTGGGTTTCCATAGAAACCCCAGGAAATGGTCCTGTAATCATATGGGGGAAGGGTGGGATTTTATTCCATCCAAATGGCTGCCAAGAAGTTAAATGCCGAAGGTGATGCAAAACCCCCAAAGCACAGCTGATCTGGGATTGTGTGTGTGTGCATGGGTGGCTGGGGGTGCTTTTCTTTTATTTATCCTTTTGCTGCTGCATTCAAATTGTTGCATTTTTATTTGAGGGTTTTAGATGGTTTCATTGTCCAGTTCCCTTCCCAAAAACAATTAATCCACATATTCTCTGCTGTGCCTGGTGAAAGAGCCCATCTGCACATGGGAGTCCAGCCTGCAGCCCAGGTTAGGGTAGGTGGTCCCTCGTCACCTCCTCAGGTCACCTGCTTATTCCTGCCGCAGTTTAACCCATTGTAACTGCAGTGATGTTTCAGATATGTTCCTGGAAAGCAGTGAGCAGCTCTGCATACTCAGCTGGCTAAGTAGATGGGAAAGGTGGGATGGGGAGGGAGCAAGCAGACCATTAGAGAGCTCTGACAGCCCAGAAGATATGCAGAGCTGAAGGGTTTTCCTCCATGCAGCATGCTCCAGGTGATGTTGTTCCTTGCATGGTGTCCTAGTGCTATTTTGTGGGCAAAAGTGAGTTCAGTCTATGCAATCCTCCTTCACTCATTCTCGGAACTGGGTAGAGTCAGGAAACATCCTACAGCTGCTGGGTGAAAGTTTCCAGGTCTGTTAGCTCCCAAGATGTGGAGAACCACTACTCACTTACTTGCCCCTGAGCACATCAGGATGTCTGTGCAGGATCAGATCTTGGCACTACCTAGATCATCTGTCACTGACAAGTTCTAGTCCTCCCGTTTGTGTTTTTGACCCATTAATTCTGATACACATTTCCTTTTCCAGCCACTGTCACCTGTATTTGTTAGGTCACCAGCATGGGCAGCACCTGTACAGTTGCAAGCAATGGGCTTTTTGAGGTAGAGCACAAGAAGTAGGTGATCATACACTCACGCCCTGGCCTGTCACCCACTAACCCACCAGCTCGTGGTTGAGCTATCACCAGACTGTTGATCATTTCCAACAAAGAATTTGCTGAAGTTCACCTCCACATTTTCCTGCACTGACAGCCAGCCCCAGGCTTCAATGAGCACAACCATAAACTTTCCAGGGCACACTGTGCTTTTGCAAGAGAGCATGCTCTGCTTTCATCTCCAGTTCTAAGCATTTTAAGCTGCGATTACCAGAAAATTTTGATGCTTAGCACATCCAGGAATGTAAATCAAAGCATTTGCTCAGCCAGGCTGAGAGCCATAATTACAGAGAAGGAAGCTCAGTGTTTTCCACCAACCCCAGCTGCATGGAGGGGAGCTGATTTCCAAACACGTCTGGGAAACTTCATTATCAGAGATGAAAGGATATGAGGATGGTGCACAGAGGGGATGGGTCTTAAGTTTGGCTGCCCAGTAAGGGAGATCTAGATGGTATTTAATGATAATTTCTCTTAGATATTTGTCCACTGGTTCTATGCCCCTCACAACTTTTTCAAGCTGACTTTGGCAAGTAGAATTGAAGGAAGTTTCAGCAATTCCATGATTTCAAGCTTAAAAATCTCAAAACTCAGTAAGATTACTGTATTCAAGAAAGTATTTTGGAAGTACACTATTTAATGCTTTTTTTTTTTTTTTTTGCTTTTTTTTTTTTTTTAATGCAATTTATGACATAATAAAAGAACATTCCAGTTTGGGGTAAAATTGATGCAGAATATTTATCTTAGTGAAATATTCTACAAGAGTCACTGTAGCCTTTTCCCCATACTACATTAAATGAAATATCTAAACTGACAAACTGCCTAGGAAAGTGTTGATTGCAGAAATGAATATATCTTCCCTGATGGCAAAAACCTTCACTCCTGATAGGAGCAGTAGAAATATTTGGTCTCCATTGCCAGAACAATAATCTGAAGATTGCCAGGAGTCTTTGCATCTTGGTGTTTCTCCTGTGTTTAAGAGATGAGGTTACCGAAGGCTATCTTTGTGCTTTTACGAGTCTTTGTAGTTTCATTATCATAGAATCATAGAATCATAGAATATCCTGAGTTGGAAGGGACCCTTAAGGATCATCAAGTCCAACTCTTGACACCGCACAGGTCTACCCAAAAGTTCAGACCATGTGACTAAGTGCACAGTCCAATCTCTTCTTAAATTCAGACAGGCTCGGTGCAGTGACCACTTCCCTGGGGAGCCTGTTCCAGTGTGCAACCACCCTCTCTGTGAAGAACCCCCTCCTGACATCCAGCCTAAATTTCCCCTGCCTCAGCTTAACCCCGTTCCCGCGGGTCCTGTCACTAGTGTTAATGGAGAAAAGGTCTCCTGCCTCTCGACACCCCCTTACGAGGAAGTTGTAGACTGTGATGAGGTCTCCCCTCAGCCTCCTCTTCTCCAGGCTGAACAGGCCCAGTGACCTCAGCCGTTCCTCGTACGTCTTCCCCTCAAGGCCTTTCACCATCTTCGTAGCCCTCCTCTGGACACTTTCCAACAGTTTCATGTCCTTTTTATACTGTGGTGCCCAGAACTGCACACAGTACTCGAGGTGAGGCCGCACCAGCGCAGAGTAGAGCGGGACAATCACCTCCCTTGACCTACTAGCGATGCCGTGCTTGATGCACCCCAGGACACGATTGGCCCTCCTGGCTGCCAGGGCACACTGCTGGCTCATATTCAACTTGCTGTCTACCACGACCCGCAGATCCCTCTCTTCTAGGCTGCTCTCCAGCGTCTCATCGCCCAGTCTGTACATGCAGCCAGGGTTTCCCCGTCCCAGGTGCAGGACCCGGCACTTGCTCTTATTGAACTTTATGCGGTTGGTGATCGCCCAGCTCTCCAACCTATCCAGATCCCTCTGTAAGGCCTTTACGCCCTCATTTGAGTCCACAACTCCTCCAAGTTTGGTGTCATCAGCAAACTTGCTCAAAATACCCTCTATTCCTACATCCAGATCGTTTATAAAAATATTGAAAAGTACCAGCCCTAAAATGGAGCCTTGAGGGACCCCACTGGTGACCGCCCGCCAGCCTGACGCAGCCCCATTTACCATAACCCTTTGGGCCCTGCCCGTTAGCCAATTGCTCACCCATCGTATGATGTTTTTATTTAGCTGTATGGTGGACATTTTGTCCAGTAGGATCCTAGGGGAAACCATGTCAAAAGCCTTGCTGAAGTCCAAAAAAATCACATCAGCTGGTTTCCCTTGGTCCACCATACGGGTGATCTTATCATAAAAGGAAATCAGGTTAGTTAGGCAGGACCTACCCTTCACAAACCCATGCTGGCTGGGACCAATGACTGCTTTGTCCCCCAGGTGCGCCTCAATAAGTTCGAGAACCAACTTCTCCATGATTTTACCAGGCACTGACGTGAGACTGACAGGCCTGTAATTGCTAGGGTCTTCTTTCTGACCCTTCTTGAAAATCGGCACAACATTTGCCAGCTTCCAGTCTACCGGGACCTCTCCAAATTCCCAGGATCGTTGAAAAATAATTGAGAGAGGTTCCGCGATGACGTCCACCAGCTCTTTCAGCACCCGGGGATGAATCCCATCCGGACCCATGGACTTGTAGGGATCCAGGTGGAGTAGCAAATCCCGCACACGTTCAGGGTCAGTTGGGAGTTTGTCATCCCCACCGTCCCGGTCCTCCAGCTCAGGGCACCCTGGGTCCCGAAGCCCATCATCGGCATTGAAGACAGAGGCAAAGAAGGCGTTAAGCGTCTCTGCTTTGCCTATGTCATCGTCTGTGAGGAGACCTTCCCTATCAAGGAGCGGCCCTATGTATTCTTTAGTTCTCCTTTTTCCATTCACATATCTAAAAAAACCCTTTTTATTTTCTCTCACAGACACAGCCAGCTTCAACTCTAGCTGTGCTTTGGCCACACGAACTTTCTCCCTACAAACACGAACAGCATCCCTGTATTCTTTCCATGACGCCTGGCCCTCCTTCCAGTAGCGAAACACTCTCTGTTTCCGCCTAATCTCCATTAGAACGTTCCTGGTGATCTCATTAGGTCAAGAGAGATCAAAAAACCCCTACCTAACAACAGCAACAAAAAAAACTTGCCTGGGTGCCTTGAAACCCCTGGTATCTATTAGCTAACCAACGATTTTAAGTCCCAATAGAGTTGTTAAATGTGCATATAGTTCCTCTATAGGTCTGCAAATGTGTGCTGCAGCCTTAGAAAAGAACTGCTCTCCCTTAGTTAAACCACAAGAATAAGGAGTCTTTCTAGAATCAAAGAAAGACAATTAAGAACAGATACGCACACTGTTGTGACTTCTGAAGAACAAATGTATTCTAGGATCAGTGATCACAGAATTACAAAATCACAGAATCATCTAGGTTGGAAGAGACCTTAAAGATCACCTAGTCCAACCTCTGACCTAACACTAACCAGTCCTCCACTAAACCATCACAGAATCACAGAATCACAGAATTTCTAGGTTGGAAGAGACCTCAAGATCATTGAGTCCAACCTCTGACCTAACACTAACAGACCTCCACTAAACCATATCACTAAGCTCTACATCTGAATGTCTTTTAAAGACCTCCAGGGATGGTGACTCCACCACTTCCCTGGGCAAGCTGTTCCAATGCCTAACAACCCTTCCGGTAAAGTTCTTCCTAATATCCAACCTAAACCTACCCTGGCACAACTTAAGCCCGTTCCCCCTTGTCCTGTCACCAGGCACGTGGGAGAACAGACCAACCCCCACCTTGCTACAGCCTCCTGTAAGGTACTTGTAGAGAGCAATAGCATCACCCCTGAGCCTCCTTTTCTCCAGGCTAAACAAACACAGCTCCCTCAACCGCTCCTCATAGGACTTGTTCTCCAGGCCCCTCACCAGCTTCGTCACCCTTCTCTGCACCTGCTCAAGCACCTCGATGTCCTTCTTGTAGCGAGGGGCCCAAAACTGAACACAGTACTTGAGGTGCGGCCTCACCAGAGCCGAGTACAGGGGGACAATCACCTCCCTAGCCCTGCTGGCCACACTGCTTCTTATGCAAGCCAGGATGCTGTTGGCCTTCTTGGCCACCTGAGCACACTGCTGGCTCATATTCAGCCGACTATCCACCATCACTCCCATGTCCTTCTCCGCCAGGCAGCTTTCCAACCAATCTGTAGCTCTACTTGGGGTTATTGCGCCCCAGGTGGAGGACCCGTCACTTGGCCTTGTTGAACTTCATGCAGTTGACCTCAGCCCACCGGTGCAGCCTATCCAGATCCTCCTGCAGAGCTTTCCTACCCTCAAGCAGATCGACACACGCACCTAGCTTGGTGTCATCTGCAAACTTACTAAGGGTGCACTCAATGCCCTCGTCCAGATCATCGATGAAGATATTAAAGAGGACTGGCCCCAGCACCGAGCCCTGGGGAGCACCACTAGTGACTGGCCTCCAACTGGATTTGACTCCATTCACCATGACTCTTTGGGCCCGGCTATCCAGCCAGTTTCTAACCCAACGAAGCGTGCGCCAGTCCAAGCCAAGAGCAGCCAGTTTCTTGAGGAGAATGCTGTGGGAAAGGGTGTCAAAGGCCTTGCTGAAGTCAAGGTAGACCACAGCCACAGCCTTTCCCTCATCCACCAAGTGCATCACTTTGTCATAGAAGGAGATCAGGTTCGTCAAGCAGTACCTGTCTTTCATGAACCCATGCTGACTGGGCCTGATCGCCTGCTTGCCCTGCAAGTGCTGTGTGATGAGGATCTGCTCCATGAGCTTCCCTGGTACTGAGGTTCAAACTGACAGGCCTGTAGTTTCCAGGGTCTGCCCTCCCGCCCTTCTTGTAGATGGGCGTCACGTTTGCTAGCCGCCAGCCAACTGGGACCTCCCCAGTTCACCAGGATTGCTGATAAATTATGGTAAGCGGCTTGGCCAGCTCCTCTGCCAGTTCTCTCAGTACCCTCGGGTGGATCCCATCCGGCCCCATCGACTTGTGCACATCCAAGTGCTGTAGCAGGTCGCCAACCATTTCCTCATGGATAGTGAGGGCCACATTCTGCTCCTCATCCCCTTCCACCAGTTCAGGGTACTGGGTATCCAGAGAACAACCGGTATTGCTGCTAAATACTGAGGCGAAGACGGCATTAAGCACCTCCGCCTTTTCCTCATCTTTTGTAACAAGGTTTCCCCTCACATCCAGTAAAGGATCGAGATTCTCCTTAGTCCTCCATTTTGCGTTGATGTATTTTTAAAAAGATTTTTTGTTATCTTTAACGGCAGTAGCCAGACTGAGCTCCAGATGAGCTTTGGCCTTCCTAATTTTGTCCCTGCACTGCCTCACAACATCCTTATAGTCCTCCCTAGTGGCCTGCCCTTTTTTCCAAAGATTATATACCCTCTTTTTTCTCCTAAGATCAAGCTGCAACTCTCTGTTGAGCCAGGCTGATCTTCTTCCACGCCGGCTTGTCTTTGGGTGCATGGGGACAGACCACTCCTGCGCCATTAAGATTTCCTTCTTGAAGAGCGCCCAGCCTTCCTGGACCCCTCTGCTCTTCAGAACCACCTCCCAAGGGACTCTACCAACCAGTGTCCTGAGTAGCTCAAAGTCAGCCCTCTGGAAGTCCAATACAACGGTTTTACTGGTCCCCTTCCTGGCCTCGCCAAGAATAGAGAACTCCACCATTTCATGGTCACTCTGCCCAAGACAGCTTCCAACCACTACATCTCCCACCAGTCCTTCTCTGTTTGTGAAGAGAAGGTCTAGCGGGGCACCACCCCTGGTAGGCTCACTAACCAGCTGCATCAGGAAACTATCTTCCGTGCTCTCCAGAAACCTCCTAGACTTCTTTCTCTGGGCTGTGTTGTGCTTCCAGGATATGTCAGGGAAGTAGAAGTCCCCATGAGAACAAGCACCAATGATTTTGCAACTTCTGTCAGCTGCCTGTAGAACTCCTCACCTGTTTCCTCATCCTGGTTTGGCAGTCTATAATAGACCCCTACCAGGATGCTAGCCTTGTTGGCCTTCCCACCGATCCTAATCCAAAGGGGCTCAACCTTGTCATTCCCAGCCTCGAGTTCTACATCGAAAGATTCTCTAATATAGAGAGCCACACCACCACCCCTTCTGTGCTGCCTGTCCCTTCTGAAGAGCTTATAGCCAGGCATTGCAGCACTCCAGTCATGAGAGTGGTCCCACCACGTCTCCGTGATGGCAACCAAGTCGTAGCCTGCCTGCTGCACGATGGCTTCCAGCTCCTCCTGTTTGTTACCCATGCTGCGTGCATTGGTGTAGATGCACTTCAGCTGGGCCATTGCCTTATCCCCCGGCCTTGCCATTGTTCCCCCTGGCACAGCTCCAACAAGCCTTGTTTCAGCCCCATCCCCTTCTTACCTAGTTTAAAGCCCTCTCAATGAGCCCTGCCAGCTTCTGGCCCAGGATCCATTTTCCCCTTAGAGATAGGGACCTGTCTGCGGCCATCAGGCCAGGTGCCGAGTGAAGCGTCCCATGATCAAAAAAAAACAAGATTTCTGTGCTGGCACCAGCCTCTGAGCCCTGTGTTTATCAGGTGGGCTTTTCATGTCCTCTCAGTACCCCTCCCTGCCACCATAGGGATGGACGAAAACACCACCTGTACTCCCGCTCCCTCCACTAATCGCCCCAGTCCCCTAAAGTCTCTTTTGATAGCCTTGAGGCTTCTCTCTTCAATGTCATCACTGCCCACCAGGACTATCAAAAGAGGATAATAGTCAGAGGGGCGAACCACGTTTGGAAGCTTCCTGGCAATGTCCCTGACCCTGGCCCCAGGGAGGCAGCAGACTTCCCTACGGGTGGGGTCAGGCCGACAAAGAGGGCCCTCTGTTCCCCTGAGAAGAGAGTCTCCCATAACAATCACTCTTCTTTCTTTCTTGGTGGAGGCAGTCCTGAGGCGTGGAGTCATCTTCCTCGCCATAGGCATCCTCCTGGGTAGGCTTTTTACCTCATCCTCACCCACCGGTCTCTCAAGATCCAGGGCCTCAAACCTGTTGCGTAAGGGCACCTGGGAAGGCGGGGCCGGAAGGGGAGGGCATCGCCTGTGATGTCGACCATAACGCTAAGCTCTACATCTAAACATCTTTTAAAGACCTCCAGGGATGGTGACTCAACCACTTCCCTGGGCAGCCTATTCCAATTCCTCACAACCCTTTTGGTAAAGAAGTTCTTCCTAAGATCCAACCTAAACCTCCCATGGTGCACCTTTAGCCCATTCCCCCTCATCCTATCACCGGGCACATGGGAGAATAGACCAACCCCCACCTCTCTACAGCCTCCTTTAAGGTATCTGTAGAGAGTGATAAGGTCGCCCCTGAGCCTCCTTTTCTCCAGGCTAAACAAACACAGCTCCCTCAGCCGCTCCTTGTAGGACTTGTTCTCCAGACCCCTCACCAGCTTCCTTGCCTTTCTCTGGACTCGCTCGAGGACCTCGATGTCCTTCTTGGAGTGAGGGGCCCAAAACTGAACACAGTACTTGAGGTGCAGCCTCACCAGAGGCGAGTACAGGTGGACAATCACTTCTCTAGCCCTGCCAGCCACACTGTTTCTTATATGAGCCAGGATGCTGTTGGCCTTCTTGGCCACCTGAGCACACTGCTGGCTCATATTCAGCCGACTATCACAGAATCACAGAATTTCTAGGTTGGAAGAGACCTCAAGGTCATCGAGTCCAACCTCCAACCTAACGCTAACAGCCCTCCACTAAACCATATCCGTAAGCTGTACATCTAAACGTCTTTTGACGTTTAGATCAACCAATACTCCCATGTCCTTCTCTGTCAGGCAGCTTTCTAACTACACTTCTCCCATCCTGTAGCACTGCTTGGGGTTGTTGTGCCCCAGGTACTTGTGTACCTGGCACCTGGCCTTGTTGAGCTTCATACAGTTGGCCTCAGCCCAACAGTCCAGCAATAAGGGATTGGAATAGCAATATTTGTCAAGGTTAGGTAATTCCCAAGTTCCTAGAAATGCTTCAGCTGATGCTTAGATGTAAATAACTAGTCTGCAGGCAAACCTAACTGGTGAAGACCTTGAGGTCTCTTCCAACCTAGAAAATTCTGTGATTCTGTGATAATATGGAAAATTCGTATTTCTTCTAGAATCAGACAAAGCACTCCTCATGCTTCTACTGTTTGCTAATAGTGCTGTTTCCAGTCAGGTCTGGCAGTCCTTTCAGGCTGTAGTGGAAAATATCATCAGCCCTAAAATTAGCATAATCTTTATTGCTTTAAATTTGTTGCAAGACCAATCCATTTTTGCTGTTACTCTTTAGCATCACGAAGGCAAGAGCAGGGCAGAGATTGATAATGCACTGTGCTGTACTTGAACCTAATAATTCAGTTTTCTGCCTTAGTGAAGTACAAGAGGAATATTTTGAAAAATAATTATAGTCAAGTTACCTTGGTCTAGGAGGTCAGGACTAAATATGTAAAGTGGAACTGCCCAGAAAAGGAAAAACCCATTGGCTTTACATGACTGATGATAGAGCATAAGTGTGTTGTACCTGAGACCTTTTCTTGTTGTAGGAACAGTTTCTCTTCAATTTCTTTTTAGTTTCAAATACTTTTCCCACTTAGAGCAGACCAGAACACATGGAAGTCAGCATTCTTCATGAAATGAAATTTCTCTCCACCCACAATTAAACTTTTTATTTACATCACTGTGAAGCTTTTATTTTCAAGGTGAAAAGAAAAGGGAGATGTAAGGATTTGGTTCACATACCTGGGAACCAATCTTGGTTTGAAATTATATTGTCAAAATGCTTCATAGAAAAGTCCTTTTAAGTCTGAAATGAAATATTTCAATTTAAAAGGAATGTTGCAAATGTTCCGTTTCAGTAGTTTCTGCGTCCCCACTCTGTTTTCACCATAACTGCTTTGTGCATAAAAGTTGTTTGAGTTCTGCACTTGATCACTTTCTGACTGAGCATTTCATTAAACTCCTGGACAGGTCCCATAATTGTAAAATGGCTTTACTGCGAAAGTACAATAGCATTACAGCACATTGCCCAGATTTAACACTGGCATATGGTGAATAAAATCTTTTAAACACTTGTTAACTCTGGAAGAAGAAATGAGTTAAAGCTCATTTGTCTCTTTCCTTAGATTAATTTTTCATTTTGTCTTTCAAGACCATTGATGTTTGCAAAATGATTTTCTGGCATATGTTCATTCAGTAAAATTGCTGCTGGACATACAGAGGGATATGTACAAGGATATGACAAAAATCATTTTTTTTTTTTTTAATCTAATTTGGATACATTTTGGGTATTGTCTTTTTGTGTCTTTTTGTGTTCACAGCTGTCAGCATGGTTGGGAACTGTGGCTGATAAATTGCACTTGTCATCACCTCTGGAAAATGCAACAGAGAGCATCTCTAGAGTTGTAACGAAATCATCATTGTCTTGATTAAAACAACAAAAAAAAATACCTCAGTTTAAACTCACAACCAATAACTTATGTAAAACTCACATTTTTAAATTCACAACCCAAGGCACCATGCCCTGGATAATTTTGGGGTTGATTGGTTTCATAACAGTTTTTAATATTTCCAAGTTTATTTTCTACTTTGTAAAAATGAGGAAAAAAAGTTCTGTGACATCTCAAGTATCCTTTTGAACAGGTAAGGTATTTCCTTCCCTTCTGCGCATCTCTATCAGATACCACGTGGCCTGAGATGATCACTCTATTTTTCAGCAAACCTTGGGCTCTTGCTGCAAATTAAGTAAAGTAGTTATCTGTCAGAGAAATAAGGCTTTATATTGGCTTGTCCTGTCAAACAGTGGAATAAATTAAAATTAAATGTTGTTTTGAACAGTACAGTGCTGTGGAAGGGGGAGAAGTGCGAGGAAAATCTAATGACCAGCCAAAAAGAATGAATAAGTATGGATTGTTTATATTGGCCTGACCCAGAGTGGCATGGAAGTCATTGAAAGTCTTATCAGTGATTTCTGAGTATGTCAGCTTGGGCAGAAGAGGCATAAATTGACTTTGCAAAGTCAATGGGGATATATCGACTTGTACTGCTAAATAGCTAGCCCTATCTTCTTTACTGTTTCAGGATCATGAAGCTGTGCAGTGAACAGTCTTTAATTAGGAAGTAAGGCAGTTTGGAACTCTACACTTCTATTTCCCTCCTAATTAATCCCAAGATTAATTTTAAAGCTTATTTTCCTTTTTCTGAAAGTTTTTATCCCAGAGATGCCTTACTCTGAAGCCAAGGAGATCTGTACAAGCTGACTGCAAAAGGCTGTTTGAAGAAAGACAGCAGGCAGCAAAGAAAACTGAGCTGAAATTTTTGTTCTAAAAAATTGCTAAATAACTAAATCAATTTTACTTCAACTCATCAGCCTGTGAAGTGGTGTTTCAGTGTGCATATGGAGAGTGTTCAGGTGTTTGGGGATATATCTGTAATTAGAATAAGTAAAGCTTACCATCTGGAGAGAAAATCTGCTTTCTTCTCAATATGGCTGGGGTCGCAGGCAGTTCCACATGTTACCAAAAGACAATTTTCTTCCGTGGTTACCACCTGCTTGGTTATCTGTGTTTATCAATGAATAAGGGCTCAGTTTGTAACATGGTCATCAATTTGATATGGCTTGGATGAAGGGCTTTCTTTTGATACAGGAGAAAACTCTTGGTCATTGAAAATAATCCCCAGCAATGTCTTCAAGGCAATGCCCTACAGCCATGTGGTAATCGGTGATTTTCTGAATACTTTTGTGAATTGGTGAGAAATATTAAGGCGATCGGCTCTGGGGCAGACGCGTTCTGCAGCGGAGCGGGGGATCGGGCCAGGCAGGGCTAATTTTTTCCGGCATCGAGCCTACTTGAGGGAGCCGCCAGGACCCGGCAGCCCTCGTGAGGGAGGCTGACGAGGCGAAGGAGGAGCCAGCAGCGCCCCCTCCCCAGCCGTTCAAAAGCTGCCCCTAGGGAGCGCGGCGAACAGGGCGGGCAAACAGGGCGTGGCGCGTCAGAAGGGAGTGGCGCGGCAGTTAGCGCGGCAGTTCGCGCAGGCAGGGCGCGCAGGAAGGGCAGAGCGCTCCCCCTACGCACAAACAACACCTCCTTAACAACAGCTGTAACTAGGTGATAATGGTCGCCACCAGGCATAGCGCGCTCTCCAGAAAGTCGGTACACACCCAGACCGACTACCCGTTAAAAAATGCCGCAGTTCAGGTCACCGGATGCAAGGAGTGTCTGAGCCTGTTGCTGCCATCGGCGGGAGGCAGAGAAACTGCGTGCGTGAGGTGCGAGCAGGTGGATGATCTGGTCCGCATGGTGGCGGAGCTCAAGGAGGAGGTGGAGAGGTTGAGGGCCATCAGGGAGTGTGAGCGGGAGATAGACTTCTGGAGTAACTCCCTGCAGGGCCTCAAGGGGAGGTGCCGAGGTGAGACTCCTCAAATGGGGGCGGACCCCCTGCCCTGTCCCCGTCGGACAGAGGGAGGGGATCTGGGAGCTGAGGAGGAATGGAAACAGGTCCCTGCTCGACATCGCAGGCGATGCCCTCCCCTTCCGCCCCCACCTTCCCAGGTGCCCTTACGCAACAGGTTTGAGGCCCTAGAGATTGAGAGGCCGGTGTGTGAGGAAGAGGTAGCAAATGTTCCCAGGAGGATGCCTAGGGCGAGGAGGTCAACTCCGCGCCTCAGGACTGCCTCCACCAAGAAAGACAGGAGGGTTATTGTTGTTGGTGACTCGATTCTTAGGGGAACAGAGGGCCCTATTTGTCGGCCTGACCCTACCCGTAGGGAAGTCTGCTGTCTCCCTGGGGCCAGGATCAGGAACGTTGCCAGGAAGCTTCCTAACCTGGTACGCCCCTCTGACTATTACCCTCTTATGATAGTCCAGGCGGGCAGTGATAACATCGAAGAGAGAAGCCTCAAGGCTATCAAAAGAGACTTTAGGGGACTGGGTCGGTTAGTGGATGGAGCGGGAGTGCAGGTGGTGTTTTCATCCATCCCTACGGTGGCAGGGAGGGGTTCAGAGAGAACACAGAAAGCCCACCTGTTAAACACGTGGCTCCGTGGCTGGTGCCAATGCAGAAATCTTGTTTTTTTTGATCATGGGGCACTTTACTCAGCACCTGGCCTGATGGCCGCAGACGGGTCCCTATCTTTTAGGGGAAAAAGGATCCTGGGCCAGAAGCTGGCAGGGCTCATTGAGAGGGCTTTAAACTAGGTAGGAAGGGGGATGGGGCTGAGGCTAGGATTGTTGGGGCTGTGCCAGGGGGAACACTGGCAAGGCCGGAGGATAAGGCAATGGCCCAGCTGAAGTGCATCTACACCAATGCACGCAGCATGGGTAACAAACAGGAGGAGCTGGAAGCCATCGTGCAGCAGGCAGGCTACGACTTGGTTGCCATCACGGAGACGTGGTGGGACCACTCTCATGACTGGAGTGCTGCAATGCCTGGCTATAAGCTCTTCAGAAGGGACAGGCAGCACAGAAGGGGTGGTGGTGTGGCTCTCTATATTAGAGAGTCTTTCGAGGTTGTAGAACTCGAGGTTGGGAATGACAAGGTCGAGTCCCTTTGGGTTAGGATCGGCAGGGACAACAAGGCTAGTGTCCTGGTCGGGGTCTGCTATAGACCGCCGAACCAGGATGAGGAGACAGATGAGGAACTCTACAGTTGCAAAATCATCAGCTCTTGTACTCGTGGGGGACTTCAACTTCCGTGACATATCCTGGAAGCACAGCACAGCCCTGAGAAAGCAGTCTAGGAGGTTTCTGGAGAGCGTGGAAGATAGCTTCCTGACGCAGCTGGTTAGTGAACCTACCAGGGGTGGTGCCCCGCTAGACCTTCTCTTCACAAACAGAGAAGGACTGGTGGAGGACGTGATTGTCGGGAGCTGTCTTGGGCAGACTGACCACGCAATGGTGGAGTTCACTATTCTTGGCGAGGCCAGGAAGGGGACCAGTAAAACCGCTGTATTGGACTTTCGGAGGGCTGACATTGAGCTGCTCAGGACACTGGTTGGTGGAGTCTCTTGGGAGGCAGTTCTGAAAGGCAGAGGAGTCCAGGAAGGCTGGGCGCTCTTCAAGAGGGAAGTCTTAATGGCACAGGAACGGTCTGTCCCCACGTGCCCAAAGACGAGCTGGCGGGGAAGAAGACCGGCCTGGCTCAACAGAGAATTGCGTCTTGATCTTAGGAGGAAAAAAGAGGGTTTATAATCTTTGGAAAAGTGGGCAGGCCACTAAGGAGGACTTTAAAGAAGTAGCGAGGCTGTGCAGGGACAAAATTAGGAAGGCCAAAGCTCATCTGGAGCTCAATCTGGCTACTGCCCTTAAAGATAACAAAAAACGTTTCTATAAATACATCAACACAAAAAGGAGGACTAAGGAGAATCTCCATCCTTTACTGGATGCGGGGGGAAACTTAGTTACAAGAGATGAGGAAAAGGCGGAGGTGCTCAATGCCGTCTTTGCCTCAGTCTTTAGCGGCAATACCGGATGTTCTCTGGATACTCAGTACCCTGAGCTGGTGGAAGGGGATGGGGAGCAGGATGTGGCCCTCATTATCCATGAAGAACTGGTTGGTGACCTGCTACGGCACTTAGATGTGCACAAGTCGATGGGGCCGGATGGGATCCACCCAAGGGTACTGAGGGAACTGGCAGAGGAGCTGGCCAAGCCACTATCCATCATTTATCAGCAGTCCTGGCTATCGGGGGAGGTCCCAATCGACTGGCAGCTAGCAAATGTGACGCCCATCTACAAGAAGGGCGGGAGGGCAGACCCGGGAAACTACAGGCCTGTCAGTTTGACCTCAGTACCAGGAAAGCTCATGGAGCAGATCCTCCTGAGAGTCATCATGCAGCACTTGCAGGGGAAGCAGGCGATCAGGCCCAGTCAGCATGGCTTTATGAAAGGCAGGTCCTGCTTGACGAACCTGGTCTCCTTCTATGACAAAGTGATGCACTTGGTGGATGAGGGAAAGGCTGTGGCTGTGGTCTACCTTGACTTCAGCAAGGCCTTTGACACCCTTTCCCACAGCATTCTCCTCAAGAAACTGGCTGCTCTTGGCTTGGACTGGCGCACGCTTCGTTGGGTTAGAAACTGGCTGGATAGTCGGGCCCAAAGAGTCATGGTGAATGGAGTCAAGTCCAGTTGGAGGCCAGTCACTAGTGGTGCTCCCCAGGGCTCGGTGCTGGGGCCAGTCCTCTTTAATATCTTCATCGATGATCTGGACGAGGGCATTGAGTGCACCCTCAGTAAGTTCGCAGATGACACCAAGCTAGGTGCGTGTGTCGATCTGCTTGAGGGTAGGAAAGCTCTGCAGGAGGATCTGGATAGGCTGCACCGGTGGGCTGAGGTCAACTGCATGAAGTTCAACAAGGCCAAGTGCCGGGTCCTGCACCTGGGGCGCAATAACCCCAAGCAGAGCTACAGGCTGGGAGAGGAATGGTTGGAGAGCTGCCAGGCAGAGAAGGACCTGGGAGTGATGGTGGATAGTCGGCTGAATATGAGCCAGCAGTGTGCTCAGGTGGCCAAGAAGGCCAACGGCATCCTGGCTTGTATCAGGAACAGTGTGACCAGCAGGGCTAGGGAGGTGATCGTCCCCCTGTACTCAGCTCTGGTGAGGCCGCACCTCAAGTACTGTGTTCAGTTTTGGGCCCCTCGCTACAAGAAGGACATGGAGATGCTTGAGCGGGTTCAGAGAAGGGCGACGAAGCTGGTGAGGGGCCTGGAGAACAAGTCCTATGAGGAGTGGCTGAGGGAGCTGGGTTTGTTCAGCCTGGAGAAGAGGAGGCTCAGGGGCGACCTTATCGCTCTCTATGGGTACCTCAAGGGAGGCTGTAGCGAGGTGGGGGTTGGCCTGTTCTCCCACGTGCCTGGTGACAGGACGAGGGGGAATGGACTTAAGTTGAGCCAGGGGAGTTTTAGGTTAGATGTTAGGAAGAACTTCTTCACTGAAAGGGTTGTGAGGCACTGGAACAGGCTGCCCAGGGAAGTGGTGGAGTCACCATCCCTGGAAGTCTTCAAAAGACGTTTAGATGTAGAGCTTAGGGAAATGGTTTAGTGGGGACTGTTAGTGTTAGGTCAGAGGTTGGACTCGATCTTGAGGTCTCTTCCAACCTAGAAAATTCTGTGAAAATTCTGTGATTCTGTTTTTGTTTTGCTTTGCTTTGCTTTGCTTTGTTTTTGTCCAGCAGTGAGTTTTTCACTGCTATGGTTTCTGGGAGAGCTTGAAACTGTGACCCAAGTATGACCTGAAAGTTCAAGCACCAGCAAAAAAGAGAAATCAAAACTCATTCAACAGTCTTGTGTTCTAGGGACACAACTGTTGCTTTCCATAGGGCCGTGCTCTGTCTACCTCTGTCCTGTGGCCCAGAGCCTTGGGAACGAGGAATAGATATGCTGACTGCATGCGGTGCAGAAGGGCAGAGGCTGAGCTGCCCCTTGCTCAGTGTAAGAGGCTTACTGGGTTTGCTATAAGATGTGCAACAGGAGGTTGTACACAGCCTGTTACTTGAATTCCTTCCTACAAAAAAGGAATACATTAGCTGAAGATGTTATTTTGATCAATAAGAGCTTTCACTGGAGGAAACGGAAACCTCTTTTAATGTTATAGTAAGGAGCTTTCACATTCTGGTCTTGCAAATGTAATATAAACCATAATGTGGTCTCCATCTCTTTGCCAAGTTTCAGTATTTGGCTTCATCCCTTATCATCAATATGACACTAATGACTCAAGCCATTAAATTATCCCTAGTGCCTTTTCCTGCTGAGTAGGAGGAAAATACTTGTAATGGCTATTTTGTGTGTATGTCTGTTTTTCTGAAAAAAAAAAGAAAAAAAAAAAAAAAAAAAAACTTTGAGTTTAGAGATATTAACATTTCCAATTAAATCATACTTGAAATGTTCAGAGTGAGTTGGTGAGTGGTTGTAATTTTCTCCGTAACTGTGTCCTTGAGGCAGAAGGTAAGTAAATCCCTAATTGCTGTCCTTCTTCTGACCTTTTTGCCATGTACCAACCCTGGCCTGCTCGGACATAAGGTGACCTTGCTCTTGGTATCTCCAGTGAGTCTCTGACTGAAAATGTTAAGAGATTACCATGCTTCTATCTGCAATATGGGCATGTGCCCACCAGAGCTGAGATCCCAGAATTCTTGACAAGGACTCAACCATATCCAGGAACTGGCAAACGCTCTTGATCCCCATCTAACACGGTAATGTGTTGACAATGCCTTTGAATGAATTGAGAAGGTTCAATTTAAGGTTCAATATGTCTCTGTCTCTGAGCTTTCTGATGTTGTCTCAGAGTGTATAGTGTGTGAATATACCTCTGTGACATGTACCTATATGTTCATGTTCATACATTTACAGCTGCATGAATACACGTAGGAGATGGAAGTCTCCCATTACCATTTGTCTTGACAGAGTGCTTCTTGGTTATGTTGAAGGTCTGATTGAGATCTTTAAGGAGCATACTTGAACACACAGCTCAATAACAGTGCTACTGCTGCTCATACCTTCCATTTCTGCCATCTGTCTTGAATGCTGGTTTACTCACAGTTTTTTTTCGGAGCTTTGGCCTTGGAAGCACCCTTGGATATGTTGTATCTTGTTATGGACGTGGAGCTGGAAGCAAGCATCACTCAGACTCTAAAGGTTTAAAGACTTTTTTTGCTTAGTGTAACAAGAGAGAATTCAAAGCTGATAATACACTTCTCAATTCATAAACTGGATTAACTCGTTTTATACTGATGCTGGGAAGAATAAATTGCTACTTCTGTATTTATGGAGCAATAGGTTATCATTCTGGTACCATCTGCAAAAGACAAGGAGCTGCTTTAAAAAAAGGAGTTGCTTTTCTTTTTTTTTAAAAAAAAAGCTGCTTTAGTGTTGTTTTATTCTTTTTCACAGAATGCTTTAGGATTTGAAAATTCCTTCAAGTCTGTATTTCTATCCTGATCTGAAGGCAATCTCACTTTTTCATTTCCACATCTAAGTATCAGACTACATCTAGTCAAATTTTGCTTATTTATTTATTATTTCTGTATGACTTCATTGGAAAATGAGCAATCAATCTCCAAGTGTCTGGTCTCCAGTTCTGTTCAACTGTTATTTAGACAAAAAGGCAGAAACTTTAAAGAAGAAAATTCTTTGTCTGCTTCTCTTGTGGCTTCAGGAACAGTGTTTGTGTTAATCACAGAATTACAGAATCACAGAATTTCTAGGTTGGAAGAGACCTCAAGATCATCGAGTCCAACCTCTGACCTAAAACTAACAGTCCTCACTAAACCATATCCCTAAATGTTGGGATTCCTTTGGAAGCTTCACCAGGAGACTTGTTTTCTTTCTGAGACCACCTCTAATGTCTTTTTTAAGAAGCACTCAAATAGCTAATGAATAATCTAGATCTCAGTGAAGCATTTGAAATGAGCTCTTTTAAGAAAGGAGACAGTGATTTATGGCTGGTGAATACTTGTTGCAATGAGTGTGGAGAACTGTGGCTCTAATAACAGTAAGATTTATGGCTTCCAATTCATCAGCACCCAAGCTGCACAAGAGATTTTTATGACTGGAACTTTGTCAAGACAATGCAGGCACCTGAAAGTTAAGTCTCCATTTTCATGAATAAAAATTACAGTTGGAGATTTTTGGTTAACTGAAAAGATTCCTGAATCATCTGTAGATTAAACATAAAATATAGCTCTCACAAGGGGATTTTTTTTGGAAGGGAAGCACAGCTGAGGGATGCAAGGCTGGTGGGGCATAATGTAATTGAAGGATGTGCTCAAGCTGTTCGTTGCAAAAAATTCTCCTTCAGATTTAACACCCTCTTTCAGAGACTGCGAGAAAAGTTTGTAAAAGTGCTGTTGTTGATTTTGTGCTCTAAGATTTTATTAACTGTCACATTGAGCCTGATGAAGGGTGCCCTTGGGTGTGACAGGTGACCGTTTCCCCCACTACAGCTGGGTCTTTTTTCAATTAGTGTCATCATCACTTGCAGTGGTGGTTACTATGAAATGTCATGAGTGTTAAAGATCTGTCCCATGGCCTTTCTGCTTGTAAGTCAACTCTCTGTCTATTTAACTCACTGTCCCTTGGTCTACCCATTTACAAAGGGCATATCTATTTTTCTACATGTAGTCCTACAGTGTCAAGCACATTTTCTTTCTGACTATGTCTTTCCATCCACAGTGTGGTCAAGCTTCATCTCTTATTTTTTGTCTGAAAGGAGCAGAAGTGATCTTTATGTACCTTTTTGTAAAATAAATCTTTTGCAATGTTCTCTTTTACAATATTCTATTTATATCCATCTCTCCTATGTATCTCCCATCTAGTCTTATTTAGAGGGACCTCTGTTTAATCCTTTCACAGCTTTTTGCTACCCTGGATTTCACACGTCTCCTCCCCACCTCAAAATGAGCTCGTTCATGCCCTGAGAAGCTTCAAAGCTGATAACTGTTAAGGCTTTGTCTCTTCAATATACACACTGTTTGTTAAGTGAGAACTTCTCTTTTATGCCAACCAAAAAGTACACCCAAAAAGCAAGGCCAGCTTCCACTACTCAAAATTTTTCCCACTGCTGGTGTTTTCTTCTTTTGCAGTGGCTCACTGTCACTTTGAAGCGGGCTATCCAGTCATGCACTTGCCTTCTTGTTTTGATAAAACTTTGCTTTCTCTCTCTAAAAAAATAATAATAAAAATATTGAGTACAAAATTTGTAAAATTTGTCTCATCTAGATGAAGATGCATGAGTCATTCTGGGCTCATTTTGTAGTTAATAAAAGAGATACTCCTGGAGTATCATCTACCCTACCCTACATCCACTTCCCAAGAGAGGCATCTCTTATCCTTTAGGTCTGCCTTCCTCTCACTGCTAACTGCAAAGGTGGCCACTCAGACCTAGAGGCTTTTTGCTTGGCTCAGTCAGAGCAGATGAATGCCCACACCTGTATAATTAAACAAAAAAGCCCCAAACATATGCATTACACTGAGTAAAAGGGGCTAAAAATATACTAGGTGAATTCCCAGAGGTCCAGTTTAAAAGTACACTCCACTCCACTCAAAAGTCTTAAGTTATCCTAAATAATTCATTCTGGCAGCTTGATGGTGGATATTTTGCTGTAATGCTTCCTTGATGACATTTGCAATGGCCTAGTTTACTGTTTTTACAAATAATAATTTGTCTGAATTTTCTCTTTGAAGTAGTAAGCAAAAAATAAATGAGCAAAATCTAAACCTGGTAATGTTGTTAGATATTTTTGGTCAATAAATCATCTTCATACATAGCTTAGTATTTCAGCTTTCCACTCCAAAGGATGAGGGCTCTCTAATGCTTGTTAGAATAGCAGAGATAAGTGATTGCATTCTGAAGACAGAAAACATTGAATAACGCAAAGATCTGTGGATTTTGTGATTTTACTTGGCTAGGGAGGAAAATCAATTGATTTTTACAGAGCCAGAGCCAACAAAGGCTTTATTTTCAGTTAGGACTCTGCACACTTTTGTGCTAAACAAGGTACTGAAGAAGTTAAAATGCATCCCTGTTGAAAGTGTTTTGGTTGGATTATACCAGGGCTGGGCATTTCTGTCATGTTTTTCAATTTAAAAATCCAGCACAAACTGAGGGTTTTCTGATTATTTTTTTTTTCATTGGGAACTCACGAAACCTTGCCAGAAACAATAATATCTACTAGTATTATCCACACTAATATTTTCCTAACATACAAACTAAACCTCCCCTGACACAACTTGAGACTGTTTCGTCCTTTCACTTGTTGCTTGGGAGAAGAGACCAATCCCCGCCCTGCTACAACCTCCTTTCATGTATTTGTAGAGAGTGATAAGGTTTCCCCTGAGCCTTCTTTTCTCTAGGTTAAATAACCCAGTTCCCTCAGCCACTCCTCATAAGACTTATTCTCTAGACCCTTCACTAGCTTTGTTGCCCTTCTCTGGACATGCTTCAGCACCTTCTTGTAGTGCGGAGCCCAAGAGTAAACACAGCACTTGAGGTGTGGCCTCACCAGAGCCAAGTACAGGGGGACCATTACTTCCCTTGTCCTGCTGGTCATGCTATTTCTGATGCAGAATTTCCACTGATCCATTTGGGATATAATAGCAGGGAGCCAGGAACAGAGCTAATTCTGTAACAAAAGTTTAGTCTAAGAACCAGCACAGAATTGGCCTGTGACAGGGATTCAGAGCATATGGGTTGTTCTTTCTACATACCCATAATTTCCAAGATTACTTTTGATCTAAAAACTTCCCTTAGGTAGACTGATTTTTTTTCTAGCAGTTTTTGGAATTTTTTTGTGTCCCTGTGGCAAACCTGAGGAAAATATATGATCTTACCTTTGCATTTCGTATTTGAAAGAAAACTTAAATTCAATATATCAGTTTCACTTCCTCTTCTTCTCAGTAGCCATTTTCTGGATATAACTACATACATGTATGGCTACCAGTGCAATCTTTTGCCTCCCGGCAGTATTGTCTTAAGTGAGGTCTATTATTGTAAATCTCAGTATCCTGCAAACATAGACATGTTCTTGGTACTGAGGGTTTGCATCATTTTTCCTTTCTGTTAAACAAGAATGTATTCAACATTTCTAATAGTTTATTGCCCTGTCAACATACGAGAAAATAATAATTACACCCTGCTCTGCAGGACTGGGAATTATAATCAATGCCAAAGAAGAACATAATTAGAAGTTTGTCTTAGATGCTTTTTTAGAATTTATTGCACGAGAAATTGCCAGTGTCAGCTAGCATGGTCTTAACCAGTAAATCTAAAAGTGACAGATCATTGTTATAATTGCCATTGCAGCAGCAGTTAAAACCTCCACCAGTTTCTCTAAAACAATGAAGAACAAAGACTACTGAACAAGTTCCACAAATCAGTCAGAGACACTATCCTGTTGTATGATATGCTTTTGTTTTTCAACCCAGTTGCAGGGGTTGCAATTGTCTGCAGCTTCTTATAGTAAGGTTTAGGGCTCTTCATGCCATCCTATGACGGCATGGGGACATTGGCCATGTCTGCTGCTGGAGCATGCTCCTGTGTGCTTTGCATTCATGTAAAGGTTCAGTGCCATAAATTAACACTATGGAGAGGTCCATGCTCTGCAGCTGCAGCTGTGCTGAGTCAATAAGGCACATTTTGATGATTGTCATTGCAGTGAGCAGTGGCTGCTTTGGGATCCCTCCCTAACTACAGAGATTAGTTTCTTCCTAAAGGGGCCAGGGAGGAAAGGATAGAAATAACCAGGACCTGAGCCATCCTGATTAAGTAGCTGGTGGAGACTGGAGACTGTTGTTTATATACTTGCTAAGTGAAATTCAGACAAGCTCTCTGTGCCCAAGTGCTAAAAAAAAAAAGGAAATGTCTCAGGAGTTCTCTCCAGTTGTTCCAGTTTCTCAGTGTCCATAGTAGAGTACTAAGTCTCTGAAGGACTGAAGGAACCTCTAGGTTTCCCAGGCTCTTGTTGCTTCTGATCATGAGAATCACTCTTGTCCACATGGTGACTTTTGGCAAAAAAACAATACCTTTCATCTAGGCAGATTCTTGGGACAAAGATGCTGGCAGTTGTTGGGAAAGGATAACCTTTGAAATCTAAATATGGTGTTGGAATGTCTGCCTTCGTGTGCTGTATGATGTTTCCAAATCTTGGCATTGCAAGGTCCTGTAAGTCTTAGTGCTGCAGGAGGTGCCCATTCTTAAAACAATGCTGATTGAAGTTTTGGTGTGCACACAGCTGGTGAGTTGAGATATAGACACCAGAGATCAAATATTTGGAAGCTCCCAGTAGCTGGATATGGAAAAGTCCCTGAGACAATCCCACACACTTTATTTGCAAGAAAAGGATGTTGATTACATTATGGTGCCTTAGTAGCCTTCTGTTAGCTCAGTACAGTATTATGAGTATGGTCTTTTCTGCCTTGGTATGCCATATATCCTGTCATTGACTTCCATTGTTAAATTGCTGTTAATTTAAAAAGCTTCCTTCTCCACCTCTGATACAATCTCAAGAGCTTTTCAGGCTGAAATGAATTGGAATCCATGTAAGAGCTATAAAATGCCTTGTACATCAGACTTTTAACTGACTCCTATGGATCTTTTTTCTAACCACATTACTATGTAGCTAAGATGCAACAGATCAAGACCTCACAGTGTTGCTCATGTAGCTGTGCTGACTTCATTAAGTGTACACACGTATTAAGTTGCCTTGATTTTTGATTTGTTTTTCAAGCACCTGAGAAGTCTAGGTGAATGTGAGAAGTCAGGAAAAGACCTTTTAAGTGCATTATAAATCCCATTTTAACTCTAATAATTACAGCTACAGTGTAATTAAAATAGTGTTTAGGAAAAGAAAATAATCCTACCAAATTTAAATCCTGTGTGTATTAGCATATTCCTATCTGCAGCTTTCGGAATTGCTACACCATTTTACCTTAAAGCAAAATGCTCAGCAACATCTTTTGCCAGAAATACTGAGCCTGCTAAGCACATCTGTTGGGCTTAGTGCAACCCAGTCAGACAGAGAGGGAAATGTCTTTTGTTGGTGTAAACTTCCTTCTCCCTGTTTTAAAGGTGAGAATAAACACATTCAAATGTTGTCAGTTACAAATCAAAATGTCACACCAGAAGAAAAATCCTTGTTACATAAAATTTCTCATTTTATATTGATTGGAAAGTTCTAACAGGAGAAATGAAGAATGTTGAACTTGATTTCATGAGCAGACTTTTTTTTAGTTATAAGCAGCAGAACAAGCCATCATGCCTACAAAACAAATGCAACTGTTATCTTACCAGCTCTAACCAGCTCTAGTAATTTAAAGAGTAATAAATTTGCTTGAGAGTATACATATATATATATATATATATATCGAGTCTTCATCAGTCAAAGAAAAGCACCATACATGTCAAAGAAAGTTTGAGGTAATATATCTGATATAAATATACTCACATATGTCAATCAAATTCTTTCAATATCAAAGTGGTTGAATTACCTTGTTTAGTGACATGATAGATGCTTACTGCAAAAAATGAAGGAAAGCATGGATGTTTCTTCATGTCTCTAGCTGAAGCAGAAATTACAAGGTGCAGCACAGACGTCACAGGTGAATTTCTACATCCCGTGTTATGCTGGAGGTCAGGCTAGATGGTGGTAATCATATTTCCTTCTGGCCTTAAAAAATGCACCTGTGAAAATAAAATCAGAGCTTATGGGCCATTGAATCCATGTGTTCAGAAATTATTTTTTTAGCAGTATAAATGACATTATCTGCAAGAACAAATAAGCTGCATCTACTGGAGTCAGCAGTTAAGACTGCAAATGGGAAAAGCATGAGAAGAAAATCCCAACCTACTTAACTGCCTCACAAATCAAACATATGGGCAATAACTCCTGTTTAGGGGAAATTCAGATGAGAAATATGATTACTGCTCTCTGCAGGAAAAAAATAATGCAGTTTGGCAAAAAGATATTTGTTTTCTTCCAAGTGATCCAAGTGCCAGTGTTTGACTTGCCAGAACTACTTGGGAAGGTCAAAGCTTTCACACATTTTGGCAGTCTCATGCAGGTCAGGGTGGAATTGCCAGGGAAGACTTGAGTTGGTGCAGCTTCTCTCATGGAAGAGTTAATCTCCTTTCATGTGTGCTGGGCAGAACATAGAGAAGTTTATGGGTCATTTCATAGAAATTAAAATATATATGGGAAAAACACTATATGGAGAAAACTTACATTTCTTTTCAGGGAAGAAGCATGAAATTTTATTAATGGTGCAGCAGGTGAAATGTCTGAATATAAATAACACCTAAGTGAGAGGTTAGTGCTGGTGTTCACATGCACTAAACTTCCAGAATGTCCCACACAAAGTATCTTGCCCGAAATATTTTTTCAGTAGGAGAAAAAGCATGCTTTGCTCAATCTAATAAAACTTGCATAAATCCAATATCATTTTGCACAGGGAGATGCAGTCTCTGTTGAATGACATGAGGGACAACATTTTATGCAATGGTCCAGAATCTGTAGAGAGGATCTTGGAGGGTTGTGAATGACTCCATGTACCAAAACAATATGGAATAAATGCAAAGCTTAAATATTGGATGCAGGGAGATTTGTATGTCTTTACATAGACACTGGGGTTTGTTTTTGGCTGTTCTGCACTTGCTTCAGAGTCTATCTGCATCTATTTAATGCATCCATGAATGTAAGACCATACTGTGATGGAAATTCAAATGCTGCACACACAGTAATTCGTCTGCAGCTGTGGGTGGAAGCAGGTGCTGCACAGTCTATGTGCATGTGCCAGCTCTCAGCTCATTTGTTCTGACTTGTGTCTCTTTATTTATTTATTTTATTTTTTCCTAATTCTGAGCCCCAGAGTTATTTTCCTCTTGCCAGAGAGGGAAAATGCTCTGCAGCTGTCAGTGGTCTGTACGTGGGAAAAAGCTTGCCCAGTGGGCAGAAGAGGCTCATCATGCATCTGGACTCAGTCTGAGGCATGAGCATGGCAGAGTGGTTGCTCCAGTGATTTCATTTCTTAATTGGTGGGGCTGGTCCAGGCAAACAACACCAGAAGAGGTAGAGCTGGATTTCATGCAAAGACTGAAAGGTGGGTGTGGGAGCACAGTGATAGAGGGCTGTGGAGCATGAAGGACAAGACTTAAATCACCCCAGTGTGGCTCATGGTGCAAAGGTGACACTATTATTTTTTTCTTATCATTATTAGAGGCATTAAGTGGAATTTAATTGGTGCTTTAGCCCTGAGCTGCCCTCAGTGTGGGAGCTGCAGAGCAGAGACAGCTAGCACTGACTGCAAAGCCAGTAAACTCCAGCCTATCACTTTCCATGTCGTCTCAAAAGCAAACAAACACTCAGTTTATTAACCGTAGACACCCTGACAGTGATGGGCAGTGCTGGGAGACATCACCCAGGAGAGAGAGAAGGCAGCAAAAAGCAGGAAGAAGAAAAAGTCAAGCCACCATAATAAACAACTCTTGTATACAAGGACGCAAAATGGATCTGGGCTGTAAATTCCTCATTCATCATCATCTGCCCAGCACTGGCAACATGGGCAAGCTGGCAAGAAGGACTCCTGCTCTAACTACCCATACAAGGGCTTTTCTGCACTTTTTTCTATGGCAGTTCCAATATCTGAACTACAGAGTTACAGCATCAAGGAACTCTCCTGGACAAAAGGACTCAAATGGTAGGTAGACTTAGACTGGTCCCCAGTTTTTTTTATGACCTCAGCTGTTCCCTGCCACCTTCTGTTAGTGGATGGTCTGTTAGTGGATGTGATGGCTTTGCCAGCACCTATGAGCCATGGACCACTGCAGGATGATGGTCGCTTGATGGAGTACTGCATTGTGCTCAGACTGAGCCAGTACGTGTCTGGGTCATCCTGCCAGAGCAGCACAGAAAGTTGTTCTCCTCTGTGCTTCCCTTCAGCTGAATAATTGCTTTGTGTGAGTTTGTGTGCATCTGTTGATGCACGAAGTAAGACAGGGCGAGCAGCCACTGATGCAGCTTCTGTTCCTAAAGCTGCCATGTGCTGAACTGGATGGCTTGATCTGATGCCTCTACTGCTACATCTGCAAAATGGAGATAAGTGTTACATTCCTCTTCAACTTTCCGGGAGGTGTAGTCATGAAAAGTGTTACATGAGAATTGATGTTCAGCCATAGATTAGGCTGGGAGTCTGTTAGCTTCCTGGTCCCAGGATTTGAACCGTCTGAAAACACAGCCAAGAAAAGCTCTCCTAGCAAAATAAATTTGTACAAGCTTCTTCTCTGGCTGATCTGTGCTTCGAGGGATATCAGCAAACTTAATCCTTGCAGAATACTTGAGGTCCACTTAGCACAGGGCACATCTGCATATGCAAAGCAGAGCATGTGCATGTTCCCTGTTGGATCTGGGATGCACAGAGAGATGCTAAAGCTATACACAAAGAACAGGTTATGCTGAGTTCTCCAGTGGTGGAAAAACACCTCAATGTGCTCTGTGAGCATGAGTTGCTCAGTTAATGAACTGACATAGGATCTCTGATGTACCCTTTCTCACAGAGATTTGGGTGTAATTACCTAGATTTTCTGGGACCTACCATTGAAATGACTGATGAACCATTTGCTAGACCTGTGTAAGCAAAGTTTGAAGTCGGTAAGGTTTGCCGCTGGCTGTTTTTGTATGATTTCTGTAATAGTGCCTTTTTTTTTTCTACTGCTTGAATAAGTCAGCTCTATAGGTCCATTGAACCGAAGAGTTCTTATAGAATACCTGATTATTAGTTATTATTTTTATTCCCAATGTTGCCATCATTAAATCAATTTCAAGGCTAGCAGGAGCTGACGAGAAATGGCAACTACCATTATACCCCTCTGGGCTTATTTTCTCACTGAGACTTGCATGTTACAATATTATTCAAGGTAAAAAAAAATAAAATAAATAAAAAATAAATAAAAAAAAATAGTTACAGAGACAAATGATACATTTGGAGACTCTTGGGGAAAGACAGGAGCCTTGTGCTGTAACAGGTTTATTGACCAAGCAGTAAAAGAGCTAAGGTACCTGCAGTATCTCATCAACCCTACTTATAAGTCTTCTTTCAAACTTCAAGTATCTTAGGGTATTGCTTTCAGTACCTCTGAAATTCCAGTGAGGTCCTTCTCCATGGGCTGTGCTGACCATTGGAGGCTGGCAGGCAACAGTAAATTTGTCTCAGTTTAATCATGCCAGTAGCTCTGATTCCACTCCCAGCAGGGACATGCTATGATGAGTCAGAAGAGTCTTCTGCAATTACATGTTAGCTCAGGGTAGCACCTGAGGGAGAGCTTCCACCTTTTTGCACTGTCCCAGCACTGAATTTATAAAGCAGACAGCTTCCAGGCTTGCAGAAGTGGCTCATGGTAATAGCTTTTCACTGCTGTTATTCTCTCTGGACTCAGTCTTTGTTGGTCAAAGTTTGCTAGATGTTAATGGAGCTGTAGAGGGTTAAAAGCCAAGGAGGGACTGTGCTGAGAAAGAGGCACAGCCCTGTGTCTTTGTCAGAGTGATTCCTGAGCTCACAGAGTGTCTCCTGAGTAAACTCCTGTAACTGGACTTGAGACTGAATGTGTAGCTGTATGTGTGAAGACTGCTTCACCATTAGGATAAATAGGAAGACACTATTTTTTTCAAACTTGAACCTATTACAGACTGTATTTGAGTTTCTTAAAGTCCTCACTGTAAAAATATATCATGTCTATAACCACTTTTGTGTCCACTCCAGATCCACTCTGTTAATATTAACTATAATTGTGCTCCAATGGATAATGTCAAAATAACAACCACCACAAAAGGAAGTAAATAAATGTAGTGTGTAGTGTGTTTTTTTCATGTGTGCTTCAAAGAAGTTCTGTCTCACATCTTCACAAGTGATTCTGGAGTGGGCTTTCGTCACCAGAGGAGACCTGGAAATAAATCACTGATAGTTCCCTAGAAGCAATGGAGAAACGGCACTGATCTGTGAGCAGTTGATTAAATATTAGCTGAAACATTTTACTGCATGCAGGCCTTGAAGGGTAGGTCTGGGATTTGCATAAATAGAAAAACAATCTAAGATTTACTTCTTCTCTGGTTGTATCTCTTCTGCATTGCATTCAGCAGTTAACCTTTAGGGGACAGACCAGACAGATGTGCAGAATTCATCTGATTTTCCTCTGCAGACTGTGAAAAGAGCCTATTGAGATAGCAGGATGCCTGTTGTTTAGATGGCTCACATGGAGTGTGTTTTCTTTGGCACAGAGGAGCTTTACCCAGGGCTTATCAGGAGTAGTCAATTGTGTTGAGTTTGTAAAGAGCTCTGGATGGAGTAAAGTTGTTTTGCCAAGGTAGCAGCAATCTTTCTCCCAAACGTATATTAGTAGGCTATTGTAAATGCCATAGATGAATTGTGGTGCAGAAGGTCAAGGGAAAAGTGCTTTCATCTGTCTGAAATATACTCTAAGACCTATTAGTACCTCATGTTTAGTGTTATCCTGGCTCAGTTAATTCAGTGCAGCTCTGGCCAAGTGCCACTACACAAACCTTACTGACATTTTCATTTCAATTTCCATCATCTTTTGCTGGCAACAGACCCTTTGATTGCCTCTCACTCAAGTTTTAAAAACTTTCGAAGAGTCTTTTTGTGGAAAACAATTTGATCTTCTTTCACCTCCCAGAGAAACACATTTGAAAAATCTGATACAACTAACTGTAACGGGACTTTGTTTTTTCTGTGTCCTCAACCTCCTGCCATTGGAGACCAAACCCACAGGGAATGAAAAGTGAGTTGGCAGAGGCCTTTACTTTTTCTCTGTTATCACTTCCAATGTTTGGTCACCTAGAGTTGTAGGAAAGATCCTTGAATGTCTGTGGAAGCTGTTGTAATGAGGGCAAACATGTCTCTTCCCTTACAGGTGGACCAATAGCCTCCCTGTCTGTGACTTGTACAATGGCTAAGTTCTACTGGAAATACTCTTCCTCCAGACCTTCCTCCAATACACCACACTACTTTGGAGAGTTTTCTATCCAAACTGTAATGAGTGACAGAAGGACACCAACAGAAACTGGGTTTGGCTCCTATCACTCTCCTGTCTTTGTCTCCTATATAAGCATTAGGAGATACAGATTTTTTATTACAGATCCTTATTTTAAAGATAGGAAAATGAGGCACAGAATGAAATTTATCTCCATTAACTTCAGGCATCTGTGATGCAGATGCCTCCATTGGAGAGATCTGTCTAGACTCTATGCTATATGGAAAAAGGCAAAAATTTCTTGCCTGGTCTAACCTATTTTTACGCATTTCCCTTGCAATATGATGGAATTGACATAGTATGGTGTCCTCTGGTGCTGGTTTTTCTCCATTAACTGTCAAGGGAGTCCAGATAACTTGTTCATATGGAGATGTCAACATTGAGGACACATACATTTGGATAAAAAGTATTAGTCCTGAGGGTCTAAGGGGTGAGATTCATCTAATCATGCCTCATGTGTCCAAAGTGTGGATGTGAACAGCTGAGCCAAGGCATCTAGAATTTTTTCCTCCTCAACAGAGACAACTCTTCCTCAGATGTCAGTAACAGTGGATGACTCATCTGTCCTTTAGCTATAAAAGAAATGAGCGTGGCTAGCTGAGATGTCAATACATATTTTGCAGATGAATCAGGGTGGGATTTAACTGAAGTACCTCATGCAGATGCATGGCTGAGACCAGGTCTGTGGTGACATATTTATCAGGATTTTGTCCAGCTCTGCTTTGCAATGGTGATAATTTAGGGGAAAAAAATAACCTGAGTCTGGTCCTTCTGAACCTGGTGAATGAATTTCCCTAGATTCCAGCAATGGTAAGACCAAAATCCACCCCTTTTTTTTACTCTGATGTACTGCCACAAAAGCTAACCAGCAAATAGATCACTCACATTGGGCATTCATCTCTCCAAACATGCAAATAGCTCAGTCAGAAAGAAATAAGTTTTCAAGTATGTTGCTGGGAGGGGCGGCACCATGGATACAGAGGGAGCTGATGTTGGCTGTTACCTTAGCAACAATCTCCATCTGGTAAGGAATCTGGAGCAGGCCGTCTGACCCCTGGCAAAAATGTTTAATGGCTTAATGACTTAAATAACTGAATAATTCTAGGTTGCTATGAAAGAGAGTAGCATGTAGCCCCAGTTGAACATCACTTGTAACTGTAATTGGTGAAGTAAACATGGTCTCCTGTTTCACATGCTTAGACTTCGGCAAAGAATGTGATTTGAAAGTACATGCAAGACACTGTTTTTTAAATAAAATGAGCCTGATAAGAAAACAAGCCTGATTTTCCTCTTATAACAAATTTATGTTATTGTAACACCATGGAGAATTGAATCGGTATTTCTTTCTAAAAGGAGACAAAGTTATAGGAGATTGGTAATATAATAATATCAAGCTGTTATACAGTATTGTTAATCCACAGATTTCAAAACTCATTGATGCCACCGAAGGTGAGGTTAGAATTCCTCTTGCATTTCACATAATAATTTATTTCTAGTCACTTCTTTTTTCTGTGTTTTTTTTTTTTTTTCTTATTTTTTTGTTTGTTTTGTTTGTTGTTTGCTTTTGTGTTTTTTTGGTTTGGTTTTTTTTTTTTTTGGGGGGGGGGGTTGTTTGTTTTTGTTTTTGGTTTTGGTTTTGGTTTGGTTTGGTTTGGTTCGTTTTTTTGTTTTTTTACTTGTGTGTTTTGGTGTGGCTAAACACTATGTTTATGCCCTGGAGAATCTGGCTTACCCTTGAGCTTGCTCCATTGACAGTCTTTAGAGCTCTTTTGGCTGAAGCTTTGTTGAGAAGTAATAGAAACAGATTGTACAGGTCTGTCTGCTAAAAACCCTCAAGCTTTATGATCTATTCTAGAGTGCTGTCTGTTGTTTCACTACCTGCAATTACCTTAAAATCAAAGAAAGATTGGAAGGCCACTTTGGAGATCCATCTAATCTAACCTCCTGCAGAAAGGACTCTAAAAAGGGCATATGTACAGCAAAATCTCTTGCTGCAAGTGTGCTTTTGACAAAGCCTCTTCTACCTGGACCGAAGAACTTATGTCTTCACATGTACACATTTTGTGGCTGCTTTCTCACTGGTAGAAGGAGGTGGTAGTGATAGAATACTGATTTTTTATTTTTAATTGTTATCTGTTGGAAGTTCTTAGTGTTTCTAGGTCACTAACAAGTGACACTTCAGAAATGGCAATATCCATCTTACTATATATGCCTCGTTTTCTATTGTACCAATAGTGAAACTTGGTCTCATAGCACCTATTTTAGCCTTATCTTTTCCTGTGCCTTTCATATTCTCCAGTACAAAATTATGACTCTTCCTGACCTTTGGTGCTTACTATCAGAAACAATCCTCCCATCCTGGCTAGCAATTTTTGCTTCCTTTATAGCCCTAGTAAAATTCCTCAAGCTCTCAATAATCACTGGTAAAATAAGCTGAATTACCCATTTCTGTTTGCTGACCCTCCACAGAGCCCAGGGTGACCAGCTCAGAAGGAAGGACCTGCATTACACAACCATTAACACTGGCTGGCAGCTCTCTGCTTGGATAACTGTCATGGAAATGGCTACTTGCAGGATGCTTTAATCTGCCTCAAAGACTCCTGGCTCTGTAGCTGCTAGTGATAACAACTGTAGTGGTTCTAAGGTTAAAAAGCACTGGGGTAAAAAAAAAAAAAAAAAAAAAAAGTACATGTGACAGCCAAGCTGTTCTCTGACCTCCTCTGTTTGCAGTTTGCAAAAGGTGAGAAGACCAAGAAAAATCTTAAAATAAGAGCAGCAGCCAGTTGCCACCCATCTTGATTTCCTGCTTGATTTCCTTGCATCAGTGATTCAGAAGCCGCTCCCTGAAAATTGGTCCTGACGGACCAGTGAGATGTGTGACTTTCCCCTCACCAATAAAAAAGGTCCAAGAAACTTATGTGGTTTGTAGTAGTCAAAATATTTCATTTACTCTCAGAAAGTTTGTTTTTCCTTTCAATAGTTTTATAAATCATGCAGGGAGGTATTATTGTGTATTTTATATTATGTATTTTATATTTTATTATTATGTATTTTATAATACATGCAGGGAGGACAGCATCAGACGTTACATTTTAACTGAAATATTATATAGCTGGCAGAGCCATGCTTTGCCCTCCCCATATACACAGAGGTTCCTTTGAGATTCATCAGTCACCAATTGTAATAGGAGGGGAGGTAAGAGGTCAGGACATCTAAATGAGCCCTATTAATCTCAGGATAAATGTAAGGCTTGGGAAGTCTAAAAGTCCACGCAGGGGTCTGAATTTGCATTTCATAACCTTAAGAAAGACAAAGCCTGTGCTTATAGATAGATGGTAAAAAGATTTTAAACTCTGAAGGCAAAATTAAATTTGGATCTGCACACAGGAAAACAGAATTCTGGGACAACACAGCAGGATAAGCTGTAGAGATTTCTTTTGATTTTTTTTTTTTTTTTTTTTTTTTTTTTTTTTTTTTTTTTTTGCTGACAGCAGAGAAGCAGGAGAAGTGGAGCTGCTGGGAAAAACACCATGTTTCCATGCCTTGCACCCAGCCTTTGCCTTGGTGGTAGCAGTTATCAGAGAGCTGTATGTCTGTGTTTTGTTCTGATGTGAAATGCATAAATCAGTTGTTAGGCATGAAGATCTGGCCGCCACTTTATTAGTCATAACAAAGACAAGGGCTGGGGTCCTGGGGGACTGCCTTTGCCCCTCCAGGCAGCTGCCTACTTTGCCGAAGGTCAGGTCAAGTCTTGTCATAAAAATGGGTATTTGGGAGTCCTGGTGCCTGGGGTGTCTGACTTGTGCAGATGAACTCTGGCCTGAATCACTCAGTTCTGATTTACTTCTCTCACGCTATTTATGGAGTTTTCAATTTTCTGCCACAGATTGTTGGGAAAATTCACAGAGACTCATTTACTCATGTAAGTTAGATTCTCCAAAACAGGTTAAGGTTATCTCTAAATTCTCTGTTAGTATTCATAGAAAGGCACAGAATCAGATAAAAATCCACGTATCTTATAGATCTTGTGACATGAAAAACTCTTTTTAAGAGTGTTTTTAGAAAAAGGAGGAAAAAAAAAAAAAAAACAGCTTAGTACAGGTTTCACATTTATGTAAGGATCAGAAAATTGAGATTTCTTTGTTGGAAGCAAATAAGAAGAATGTGTGGGGATTAATATAAAGGCAAATGTAAGCTGAAAAGAGATAAATTAACTAGAAGCCTGGATCTTGCATGAACTGTAGAGAAAGCTCTGTTATTTGAAATGAAAAACTTATTTGCATCATTTATTTTCACTGAATCTATCCTTAGAAGTAGTCTTTGGTCAAAATGATGAAAGATTCCCACATGTGCATAACTAATATTTCAGCTTGAAGCTGTGAAGGCATGGCATTACACACTAAACACTCAGTAGTCCAAGGACTGTTTTCTTGAGGTATCCAGAGCAAGGGTTTGAGGCAGAGTCTCCCATACCCCACCTGAGTGAGCTAGGATGCAGGCTGTTCATCATTCTAGGATGGATTGGTCTTTAGCTGTTCTTAATCAAAGATTAAGATGTTCTTTTCAAAACTCTGACTGTTCTGATGCAAAATGAAAACAAATGTGCAAACCTTGAAGAGTTTCACAATTAATCTTTTCCAACCATGCCAGATTCTTTGAGTTTGTCATTAATCTTTTCTTACGAGGGATTTGTTTCTTGCTTCCTTTGGATCTGTACGTTTCCAATCTTCTCCTATACTCTCCAGGGATAAAGGAAAAGTAGTGCAAAGACTGTGCCTCTGACCCAACCATTTTGCTGCTGCTTCTGGTTAGGTCCTGCTTAATGGTTCCTGGTAGATGAACCCTTATCCTGTGATGCTTAAGAATGTCAGCTTTCCCAAGTTTTTGCAGTCTTATGCTTTTTGCAACCTTGTTCCTGAAAGGTTGCAGATGTGGCATTTGAAATAAGGAGGTGTCTCCATTCACAGTTGGACATGATGTTCAGTCTGTCATTCCATTCTGCTTCATAAAAGGCTTACATACATGTTCAATTAACAAACTGTTCCATGAACAAAGAGATCCTTCCACATTTGACATTATTACAAGACCAGATAAAACATCCTCACAGAAACTGAAGTGCTGCATGTGTATTTGTGTTACTAATACAGCTGTGGTCTTTGTCTAATGGGTGTAGAAATATAGTGGACATAATAAGAATTAAATGCATTAGCCTGGCTTTGTGGTTACCAAGAAACAGAAGGATACCGGTACATTACAGTTATTTCATTCCCAAATGAGGAAAGGATGCTGAGACTGAAATAGAAGTTTCTGTTTGTTTTTTATTTGTTTGTTTGTTTGTTTTAATGTGGTTGTATTCCTGTATTGCAAGAGCAAGCACCTCTATTTAACTTGCACAGCGAGTAAATAGTCCTGTTTTTTCACACTCCATCCTTCTAGCAAAAGTTGAGATGCACCTTTGCTTATTTAATGAGTTTTTTCTCTCCCTCTGTTATGTATTAAATCACGTTGTCTTCAGCAGATCATGTTTTATTCTCAGTAGGTAAAAATAATGAAAGGATATTACTCCAGATGAAGCAAAAATTCCCACCTTTACAGCCAAGCTTCAGAAAAACAGCAAGATAACATAGAAATAGAAACAAAGGCAGAAGTCAGGCTTAGCAAGCACGTGAGCTGATAAGGGGTGAGGATTTTTTCATCCAGTCTACTCTGTGCCACGAACACCAGATTCACTGGACAGCCAAGAGAGAGGAGAAAAAACACTGCCTGGTCCTCCCATCCTTCAGATTTCATTAGTCAGCTGCCCTCTGTGGGGAACACCCCTCCTGCTTCAAAATAGCCACTGGGCTGCACTGTGGGGATAAACAGCAAAAAGCTTCCCTTGCAGGGAAACCGCCAACTCCAGCCAATGCAAGCTCCTCGTGGCCTCACTTAGTCATCTTTGCCCACGCACTGACGTTCAGCTATTCCTTCTTGCTTTCAGACCCATTTCTTTTTTTATGGCAAGATCTGCCAGGGAGTTTCATCCCATTCAGCTGTTAATATTTGATTACACATCTACTGAAGTGAACACTCATTAAGTTAATTTCAGCAACAACATAAACATCAAAGGACTGAATTAGTTATAATAGTGGAATGTGATGGATTGGCATCAATGTTTATTTATTGCTTTTGTCCACTTCCTAATGATGCTGCTATTGAGGATAGAGCATGGCACTGGAGGAACTTCTAGGTGTTGCATTTCTACCTGATTTCAAAAATGTCTTACACCAATATTGACTTCACACAGACAAGAGCAGAGGTTTGCAAGACCTAGCATGAGCATTCTCCTCAAGAAACTGGCTGCTCTTGGCTTGGACTGGCGCACGCTTCGTTGGGTTAGAAACTGGCTGGATAGCTGGGCCCAAAGAGTCATGGTAAATGGAGACAAGTCCAGTTGGAGGCCAGTTACTAGTGGCATCCCCCAGGGCTTGGTGCTGGGGCTGGTCCTCTTTAATATCTTCACCGATGATCTGGACGAGGGCATTGAATGCACCCTCAGTAAGTTTGCAGATGACACCAAGTTAGGTGCGTGTGTCGATCTGCTTGAGGGTAGGAAAGCTCTGCAGGAGGATCTGGATAGGCTGCACCAATGGGCTGAGGTCAACTGCATGAAGTTTAACAAGGCCAAGTGACGGGTCCTCCACCGGGGGTGCAATAACCCCAAGCAGAGCTACAGGCTGGGAGAGGAATGATTGGAGAGCTGCCAGGCAGAGAAGGACCTGGGAGTGATGGTTGATAGTTGGCTGAATATGAGCCAGCAGTGTGCTCAGGTGGCCAAGAAGGCCAACGGCGTCCTGGCTTGTATCAGAAACAATGTGACCAGCAGGGCTAGAGATTGTCCCCCTGTACTCGGCTCTGGTGAGGCCGCACCTCAAGTACTGTGTTCAGTTTTGGGCCCCTCGCTACAAGAAGGACATCGAGGTACTTGAGCGGGTACAGAGAAAGGCAACGAAGCTGGTGAGGGGTCTGGAGAACAAGTCCTATGAGGAGCGGCTGAGGGAGCTGGGCTTGTTCAGCCTGGAGAAGAGGAGGCTCAGGGGCGACCTTATCGCTCTCTATAGGTACCTCAAGGGAGGCTGTAGAGAGGTGGGGGTTGGTCTGTTCTCCCACGTGCCTGGTGACAGGACGAGGGGGAATGGGCTTAAGTTGCACCAGGGGAGTTTTAGGTTGGATCTTAGGAAGAACTTCTTTACCGAAAGGCTTGTTAGACATTGGAACAGGCTGTCCAGGGAAGTGGTGGAGTCACCACCCCTGGAAGTCTTTAAAAGATGTTTAGATATAGAGCTTAGGGATATGGTTTAGTGGGGATTGTTAGCGTTAGGAAGAGGTTGGACTCGATGATCTTGAGGTCTCTTCCAACCTAGAAGTTCTGTGATTCTGTGATTCTGTGATTCTGTGATGGGGTCTGACTGCCCCTAAATACGTCAGCTATGGAAAATTATGGATCTGGATAAGAGTTAAGATTTCACTGTGCTCCTTATATCCTTCTAGGAGACTGACAGCTCTCACTCAGCTGCTTTGTACTCACAGATTGAGACTAGCACTAGAAGACTTAGGTTAATGTTAACTCACCAGGAGTCTATTTAAGATGGAAAACTGTGTTGTTTTATTTTGCTTTGTTTTCCATCTCAAATCCCTGCAATCAATTTCCATAAAAATTATCACAATATTAACATTTTGTTATGATATTTATATTTTGACTGATTGCAGCACACTGAAATGTCCACTCTAACCTTTTGGTTTCCTCCTTGATATTGTTCCATTGCAACAAACTTAAAGGCTTTTTTTTTTCTTTTGATAAAATCACTTGCATTCTGTTGGAACCTGTTACTGTTGATGATGAATTTGCATAGTCCTGATGAGCATTTATAATGCAAAGCAGTACTCTGATATGTAAATGTTGCCGTAAAGCTTTCCTATTTACACAAAGTTTGAAAAGAAACATATATTTATGTAGTTCACACCTGTTACACAGCAAATGAGAAATACTGACTTTTTGAACCTTGTTTTCATCCCAAGTTGGAACAAATATCAATTACCTCTGAAAATGCTATTGTTTCTGGCCATCCTTGTTATCTTCCCTTAAATAACAAACCTTCCTATATTTTCTCATGCTGCTATCTACTAGATTTTTTTTCCCATTTTTTCATTTTCTGTCAATACCTGGTGGTATCCAAACCCAGGCAACTTGTTGATTTCTCAAACTTCCAGTAGCACCGTTAGTGCTACCATTCCAGTATCACTCTCTGGATTTACACGGCCGGGCATATGAGGACTCTGCAGTTGGCAGAACTCAGTTAATTGATTGCCTCATTTAGCTCTTTGAATAATTAAACAATTGTGCAGAGTCCCTGGTTCAGTACCAGATGAGGATTTGGAAGCCAACCAAGCTCTTTGCTTGTGTTGGGCATGACACATAAATATAAAAACTGTTGTTTTATCTCCTGTAAATATAATTATCTAGTCAGATTAGTGATTATAGTGCTCACAACCTTTGCTGTGTAATTAAAGGACTTGGAGGGCTATGAAATACTGGACATGCTTTGGTAAATCAAATCAACCTGAAAATAACATCACATATTATAACGTCATGAGCAAGAACAGGAGCAGGGACCCTGATACACAAGAGATTTCAGTGGAACTTATGTTCCCAGATACTTTCATGGGTCTTGTCTTTGCTAGTCCCCTCCCTCAGTATATTTCAGTTTATTCTAATTTCTTCCAAGTTGGTGTTGATTCATGCAAGAATAAGACCTGTGATTTGCACAGGAGGATGGTGACAAAAACTCTGTTTGGACTTCAGTCTACCCTTGTTACTTTAGTCTCAATAGACTTTAGAGGTGAGATTTCTGCTCCTTCTGCAATTGCAGCTGAGCAAAGGCACATAGGCAAAAGGAGGCAGTGACTGACATGTCTTGTGCTGATAAGGTGCTGTACCATTAAACTGAGTAACAAAATGAAAGGTGGTCACCTTAGACTGCCATGCTGGGACAGGTTTATCAGATGGATGAAGGGAGGTGTAACCATGCCCTACAGCTCACTTGTTGTGCATCCCCTCTGTTATCCCAGTGAGGTTGTAGCTCTGTGACCTGTTACAGACTTCCAATTCCTCCTGAACATTCTCCATGCTGCATGCCCATGCTGTCCAGGCCTGGGGATGGGTAACTACACGTGCTACCAACCTCTGCAATTGTGTTTGGTTCCAATCTGGCTGCTGTCTGTTGCAGTTATAAATTCATTGCTTTAATCCAAAATTCAATTGAAGGGTATATTAGAGAGAGAAAAGATACTATTTACTTCCCTTCTCTCTGTTCTTACAAATGTCTCTTTATATTTTAATTTTCCTTTAATGCTTAACAGCAATTCTTTTCAGACACTTAAAACATTTCTAGCTGTTCCAGGAAGCAAGACAGGTGTTAATGCCTTACAAAAGGAACTGCCTGCTTTCTTTTGCATGTAGGAGAATCCATGAAGACGGCCTGAAAGTTGGGCTGATAGTGACTTGGGCATGGCTCATGTTCTCTCTCTCAGGTTATTACTATTTATTGGCTACTGACATACTAACAAGTCTTTGTAAAATCATCACACATTTGCTAGAGTTATACCTCCAGCTCAAAGAGCACCAGTACAGAACAGCAATCATTGACTTTACTGCTTTAAGTCTTTTTTGTTAATATGTGATGACTGTTGTGTTCTTGGCACCTCTGAAATCCTCTAAGAATGTCTGGCTTAACAGGAAAATAGTCTGAGGCAACACCATGACACTGGGAACTGCACATTTTGGGTTGTGTTCTTCACTTAATAATCAATCTTCAGTTCCCTCATGCCTCAGTTTACTCATCTGAACATTAATGTATTCAATGCATTGGGACATCTTGATTATGCCGTCCAGTACAGCTAGAAATGGTAGTGGTGTTTTTCATTTTTCTTTAGGTTGGCCAAAATCCTGCAGACTTGACCAGACTTCTTTCTTTCTTTCTTTCTTTAAATTGCAAGACATATTAGTTTTTTTCAAAGTTGATTTTGTTTTGTTTTCAATTGGCAAGCATCTGGGGTACACTAAATAACTAAACAAAATACAGAAAAGATGGCTGAAAAGATACATTAACTGACCCACTGTCATTAATTAAGGTCCAGTGTAAGTCAGTCCAATTAACTAAAGCAGGCACCATAAAATGCATGTATTTGACTTCTTCCTCCTCTTCCTTCTTTCTATCAACTATTTAACAGCAGACAGCAGACAGCAGATAAGAGTGAACACACGCTGTTTGTCTCCCCTGCTTTTCCAAAACATGCTTGAGACTGTTGGATGTGCTCTGAAGTGTTAATGCTGAGCATGGCTGGATAAATGAATAGATGCAGCTAACAGGGGCCTGCCTGCTCCTTGCTTCCCCTGATCTGGCATGGTTCTCCAGGTGCTGAGCAGTGGGGAAGAGCAGCCCCTGTTAGTAAGTGTGAATGACTGCGAAGTTGGAGGGGACCTCATCAGCACTCCCACGCTGGGACCAGGATTCTGGCTGCAGAACAAAAGCACTTGTCACCATGGACACCAAAACAGGGAGGACTCATCAGAAAATATTGATAGGGTAAAATGTCAGTGACTGAAATCCAGACTGGCATGTGATCTTTAAAGGATGGCAGTGAATCATCTCTTAGTTGTGATAGGTGAGGTGATCAGGGAAGCTTTGAGGAAATCCATGGAGTAATTTGCGTATTTTATTTTTATTAATAGCAGTGTTACAGTACTGGAGCAGCATTCCACTGTATTTAGATGCTGGATAAACACAAAACAAATAACGTGTCAGGTCATATGAGTTTTCTGTCTGAGTACCAGGCAGGAAGCAGGTGGGCTGCAAAGGCTGAGCTCAGACCCAGGACATCTGGAACACCAGAATGATGAGCCCTGATGCATTCAGTGCCAGTCAAAGCTCAGGCAAGGGCACATCCACAGGCCCTCTGAGCGGAGTCTGGTTCAGTGTGATACAGGAAGGATGCTATGTTAGGCCCTGCCTCATGTAGTCCATGCTTGCAGTACTGACGTAAGTGTATCATATAGTCCCACTGTCCACCCCGTGTTAAAACATGACAGATCTTCAAGCCCCTAACCACTGCCATGGGACAGCTGTGATTACTGTGGTTTTGAGAAGATACTTAATACAGTCTGCTTTCCTGAAAACTAACAAAGACCTTACAAGTTAGCCCATTTATCATTCCAGAGGGGAATTTTCTCATCAGTTTTCAAATGAGAACCTCCTCAAATCCCAGAGCTAATCAGACACTGATTTGCTGCTTGGTTTTGCTATATAATTTGCAGAAATACATCCACAGGCTTGGCTGTAATGGCAGTGCCTTTACATTCTGTAGTTCTCTGAATATATCTGATGACATTAGTCAGACTATTGAAGTAGTTGTCTAATGGAAGAGACAACTTCAACAGATACAAATTTACTGCTTAGAGGAACAATATTAAGGAAAAGGAATGAAAGTAATTCACCAGCTACTGCAATTTTAGATTATCTGTATACCAAGCATAAATAGCTACTTTGCAAACACATTTCAATATGTTTCTGCTTCTCCTGGAATATTTAAATGGTCTTATTTTTTTCAGATCATACATTATCTGTGTCACATGATCTCTTCTGTCTCTTCTGTGATCATGCGGAGTCTCAGAACTGTCCTTCCTATGACATGAGATCTAATTGAATGGAGACGGGATTTGAAAGGTTAAAGAGCCTTATCTTGTCATGAAAGACAGGGTATCTCTTCAACCATGTGTGTAAATCTGCAGGTACCGTCAGATGCTCTCAGTGTGTCAGGTGTGAGCGATGGGGAAAAAGCTGATTGTTAAGGTAGACAACAGGTTTTAGATCAGTTCTCCAAGATTCTCTACTAGGAAATCTCATGAGAAAAACACATCAAAGGGATTTATGGTGCCTTCTGTTGAGAAGACTAGGACCAGCACTTCTGTGACAATAGGTTAGTTCTTCTTCAGAAACATTCAGGATTAAAAATGGACATTTTTGAACTTAGGTATAGAAAAGAAAAGAAAAGAAGAGAAAAGAAGAGAAAAGAAGAGAAAAGAAGAGAAAAGAAGAGAAAAGAAGAGAAAAGAAGAGAAAAGAAAAGAAAAGAAAAGAAAAGAAAAGAAAAGAAAAGAAAAGAAGAGAAGAGAAGAGAAGAGAAGAGAAGAGAAGAGAAGAGAAGAGAAGAGAAGAGAAGAGAAGAGAAGAGAAGAGAAGAGAAGAGAAGAGAAGAAAGGAAAAGAAAAGAAAGGAAAAGGAAAGGAAAGGAAAGGAAAGGAAAGGAAAGGAAAGGAAAGGAAAGGAAAGGAAAGGAAAGGAAAGGAAAGGAAAGGAAAGGAAAGGAAAGGAAAGGAAAGGAAAGGAAAGGAAAGGAAAGGAAAGGAAAAGAAAAGAAAAAAGAAAAGAAAAGAAAAGAAAAGAAAAGAAAAGAAAAGAAAAGAAAAGAAAAGAAAAGAAAAGAAAAGAAAAGAAAAGAAAAGAAAAGAAAAGAAAAGAAAAGAAAAGAAAAGAAAAGAAAAGAAAAGAAAAGAAAGAAAGAAAAGAAAAGGGGAGATTTGAGTGTGCTTTTTAAGAAATGACAAACTTACTGTGCAGCACTGATGCTGTGTGGAAGGGAATAATCAGGAAAAAAATGGGATGGCAATTGTGCTAGGATTTCACATGATTAATGGTATTAGCTCCAATTCTCATGGAGACTTTTTGGACATTTAATTATACTCAGAGATTTTTTTCCCACTTACTTTAATTTGAGGAGAATTTCAGATCTGTTCTTCAGACTTAAAATGTGTGTATTAAAACAATTGTGATTATCCTGTCTGCTATGCAGACTCTGAATTGGAGTCTGACCATTGGATTGCTTTAAGATTGTTGCATTATTATTGCTGGAGGTTATGATGATTATTTTTTAAGGAAGAACTAAAGCAGCGAATAGGAAGTTAGTTGCCACTATAATATAATTAATGCAGAATACATCTGAATGTAATCAGGATGTTTTGATTGCAGTCTAGTGGGATTTCTAAATGTCCTTTTTAGCCATGACATCATGCAAACCTGATTTTGACACCGTTAGAAGTAAGGAATCAAGATAGGAACTGAGGATGTCTGAAGCATTGCCGTACTACTAAGCCTAGAGAAGAAGACGACTCAAATCCATCTTGTTCCAGCTCTGATAACAGGAAGAGATCAAGCATCTGATGTGACACTTTGGGTGATAAATTTCTGGATTCTGATTCCTAGTTAGTGAATTTGCATTCAAGGCCAGGATGAATTCTCCCTATCTGCATTTCCAGCACAAAACTCTAAGAGACATTACCAGTGTCAGAAAATTTTGAAAGGTTGATAGAATGAGCCAGACCATCCTTAGCCACCTTAAAAACTCCAAACTCTTGTGAAGCTTACATTGAAGAGATTGCTTTGGGATATTTCTCATAATCCTTGTCATCAGTTCTTAACTGTTACAAAGAAATGAAGGATCCAAATTATTGGCAAGATTGTTTTGAAAGAGTCTCAATTTTATTTTAAAAAAGGAGGCTAAAAAATAAGTGCATTGACAAGAAAAGATATGGTTGTGTTTTCTTAGAAAAAATATATCTGAGCAAAACTCCAGAATTCAGGTCTTGTCTTCAATAATCTCTCCTCTCCTATCTTAAAAATGTTAGCAGGCTATCCAATTCTTTGTTCCTGAAGCCTTTCAAAGGTGTTTTCCCCTGACAGACAACAAACATGCTGAGGAAACACTAACTCTGCTTGCTCATTTGAAACAAGTATTCTTGGCAGCTTAATGCATGTACACATTTTCTTGATGCATCAAACAGCAGGATTTAGATGAAGGAGATATCTACATTGTCAGTGCAGATTTACTCCTGATAGATAACACAGCAGCATTTGAGTAATTTTCAATACAAAATATTTCCTAGCAGAATAACATAACTGTTCCATCCAATAGCCAGGGCAGGTGCCCCAGCTATACAAACACTGAAGAATTTGGTTCAGCTTAGCATTTCCATTGTCACATATTCAATGTGTTCATTTTTTTCAGCCAAATCCTGGCCAGTGGTGTAAGGGAAATGAAGTGGACAGCAGCTCATCAATACTTTATACTTAATACTTCCTTAATACTGAAACACCATTTAGAGACAATTGTGCCACAATATGCCTCTACTACATGAAGAAAATGCAGTGATTAGGAATGAAATGGCAGCTGACCATGGCAAATTGCACATTCTTCTCAGGATGATGATTTTTTTAGTAAGGATGGGCAGGTAAAAATCAGCTGGAGGGAGTGGCATCACTGGCTGCCTGTCTCATCCATCTCTGGGCAGTTGACTTTCCCCTCCAGGGGTGGTGGATCTGTTAATCAAAGTGTTGCAGAACTCCTGTAGTTCACAGCCTCCCCTCATACCATTACGTTATATTAATGACTTTGAAGTGGAGGTCAGCTCTCCGTGCACCTCTTCTGCTCCAGCAGTTCTGAGAGTAGCGCAAGTGTTTGGTGGGGAGGTGCAACTGTATGTTGAGCCTAATTTGTCAGCATTCATGAGACTGGGTCCCCCTATCCTGCTAATGGAAAGCAAATCAGCAAGCTAGCCATTTCCCATGGCAAGGAATTTACTCATATCAGTAGCAAAACCTGACAATTTCTGTTATTACTTTTTCTGTCTGAAGAAAGACATTTTCCACAGGGACAGAAAGAAGGTAATTTCACATAATGTCTTCATCAATGACTTCAATTCCTCAGTGATTTCTGTTTAGTCTTTGAAAAAGAAGGACTGTTGTGCTGACAAGGAATTCTGCCTTTTTATTGAAGCATTGGAGCATAAATGAGATATGACAGAACATCTTCAGGTTGCCTTTGGCATAGTGGTATGTTAAATGCTGCTTTGAATTGAAGGTTTTCATGGCAGTGGCAGGACACACCACGTCTGCTCTCCTCTGTGAAGAGAATCTTCTTTTTTTTCCAGTTCAGGTTGAACTAATTTCTAGGTGTCTTCTGTCCTATATTTATGTTAAAGTGCTAAACTAAATAAATAGGATTTAGGTGATTAAAATCTCCAGGTGTGCATTTGCATCTCACAGAGCCATTAAGGATAGATAAGAGCTTATTTGCGTTCTGATGAGGTCTTTATGCCATAACCTGTGTATGTACAGCTTTCACACCAGTGCTCAGGCATGTGCGTTGATGTTCCTGGACCAAGGGCCATATGAGTTGCATCCATTTTGAGCACCCTGGTCTGCAGTCAGGTTTGCTTATTAGGGAAAACAATCAGTGCCCCTAGATTAGAGAGCACCAATGTGGAGGCCATGCAACGAAGCATGGCAGGGAAAGGTGCTGAACTGAGGCAGGCAGGGACATCTGAGCTGGTGCTGGAGGCGTTGCCAAAGAAGCAAGTGTGGTTTGGATTAGACCTGAATGGTTCAGACGAAGCTACCAGAAAGTTCCTTGGTCAAAACCAGACTCTGCCCATCAGGCAGGGTGTGTTTTCGGGAGAAAACAGAGTGAAACATGCTTTGTGTCTAAAAATCAGTTAATTAAAAACCAGACAAAAAAAAAAAAATATTGCTGTAAGCTTTACATTACACTCATGTAAACCATAATTATGAAGAAATTCTCAAGATGTACTCTGCTGCTTGGGGAGATCACCCAAGACCATGAAGGACTATGCTAGTCAGGGAATCTGGCTTATGGGAAAATGGGGAATCTGTCTTCCAAACTACACCTCTTTTCAGGCAAGGCATCACAGTACAGAAAACTCTCAGTAAAGTTATTATTTTGCGTACTTGATAATCTTGACTTTTTTTTTTTTTTTTTTTTTTTTTAATGTGTAGTCACTGTGAAATGTATTAAAAATACTGTATTGACCCATTGTCTAAAGAAAGCTTCTGGAGTACAATGACTTTTTTTTTTAAGTAATGACAAGCACAACTTAGGCCACAACTAAGAGAAAGATCTGTAACTTCATGGCAATTAATAAAGACAATTATATTCTTATAATAAAGAGATTAAAAAAAAATAAAAAAATAAAAAATAAAACAAAAAAACCGCTCTGTGATTATAATTATAATTAGGCAGCCATACATACACATCTTTTGCAGCATACTGAACTGAATTTAACACTTTCAGTAACCTTTTTTGAAGGCTTATGCACCAAAATGTGTGAAATTCTGTCCCCAAATACAGACAGAATTTTCTTTGCCTGATTCAGTGTCTTCTTTGTTGTACAATAGACTCAGAATTTAAGGCTGAAAGCAGAACATACAATAAATAAACAACGTTTCTGATTCAGTCCTGTACTGGAGAATCTGCTTGCACTGGGGAATTTCATAGTTCTTCTGGAGTTCATTCACAGGTTCAAGAGCTACTGTGAATGAGAGATTTAAGTAGGGTGTTTGCAGAGGTTGCTTTCTTGGGAATCATATCACAATGTTGTATGAAGAGTGGCATAATGAAAAGAACATTATGGGCAACTTCATTTTTCGCTTGCTTGAAAATATTATTTAAAATGAAATTTAGCTTCTTTGATTATCTTTAGATATAGCGTATTACAAAAGGAAAACACTGAACTACAGCGTTTCCAGGAAAGGAGATCCTGAAATTGCCTTGGTTGTGATTTCTTTTTATAACTTTGAACTACATAGACACCAAACACCTAGTGGAGAAAAACAAGCCCAGACAAACTGGGGAGTGGAGAGATGCTGTTCAGAGAAGACCTGCAGGTTTTTCCAGTGGATATCGGTACGTCTTTTATATTTGTTTTTGCCATGGACAAAATCAGTATGGACACGGTTCTACTTTTCTTTCCCTATCTCCATTTTTCTTTCCTCCTCCTCTAGGCCCCAAGGTCCACTGGCAACTTTAAGTACCAGTCCAGTCTCAGAGCATCCCATCTGGTAGTAGTGATGTGCCTGGGCACTTATTGGCCTAGCTTTCTTGGTGACAGTATTCAAAAGGTACTGATTGTGGCATGTTTCTGCAGATATCAGTGTGCACCAAGGATTCCCTTGAGAATCCCCAGGGAAATACTTTGGATTCACAGTAGAGGGATGAAAGGTGGGTCTCTTGTCTGAAAGCCATGTCATTGTCACTCCTTCTTGTTCATCTGATGATGAACACTCACTGGGCTAACTCTGTTCATCACAGCTCCAGGCTGTTGGAGGGAAACAAATGACAGCTGGTTTTACAGTCAGCTGCCAGAGCTGCTACATAGGCTGCCCAGTGAGGGAAGCCATGAGTCTGAGGAACATTCAGTGACAGGCAGTCCTGTGAAATCCCAGTCATCCTCCTCAAGTTGTCCCCGAAATGGAACACTGAGCATTCTCCCTTTAATAGACACTTAGAAGTGACTACACTCAGAGTGGGTAGGTAGGGAGATGGACAAACTAACTGGCTTAATTAAAAACATGTCCCATTTGTGAGTTATAACATACAGGACTTAAAGCTCTGCTCTCAATCATTCATACTAGCCCATCACAACTCCTTGTGATGTTGCCTTCACTATATCCTTTGGGAAGCATGCCTAGCACCCAGATGTTCTCCCTGTTTTAATATTTTCATCACATCTCACCTACACAGCCCTTTCTAGTATTGTTTTTGCCAGGTGCTGACTCTGCATTTAGATTTGTTAATTGTAAGTCAAATTATTCATTACAGTTCAAAGGCAACAAATTAATCCACCGGAATGTGAACAACCAAAACATCTCATCCAGCAAGGGAAAGTGGCAACCCAGGAGTCTCTTAGAGCATGACTAAAAGGCAGCAGAAGCAGCTGGCTGAAATTTGGAAATTTCCTCCCACCAGAAGCACCAATATTTTTTCTTGTTTCTGGCAGAAGGATACAAATGGAAAATGTCAAAAGACTCTCTTTTAAAGAGGGTAGGAAGGCTCTGCAGGCTCTCTTGAGGGTAGGAAGGCTCTGCAGGAGGATCTGGATAGGCTGCACCAATAGGCTGAGGTCAACTGCATGAAGTTTAACAAGGCCAAGTGCCGGGTCCTCCACCTGGGGTGCAATAACCCCAAGCAGAGCTACAGGCTGGGAGATGAGTGGTTGGAGAGCTGCCAGGCAGAGAAGGACATGGGAGTGATGGTGGATAGTCGGCTGAATATGAGCCAGCAGTGTGCTCAGGTGGCCAAGAAGGCCAACAGCATCCTGGCTTGCATAAGAAACAGTGTGACCAGCAGGGCTAGGGAGGTGATTGTCCCCCTGTACTCAGCTCTGGTGAGGCCGCACCTTGAGTACTGTGTTCAGTTTTGGGCCCCCTGCTACAAGAAGGACATCGAGGTGCTTGAGCGGGTACAGAGAAAGGCAACGAAGCTGGTGAGGGGCCTGGAGAACAAGTCTTATGAGGAGCAGCTGAGGGAGCTGGGCTTGTTCAGCCTGAAGAAGAGGAGGCTCAGGGGCGACCTTATTGCTCTTTACAGATACCTTAAAGGAGGCTGTAGCGAGGTGGGGGTTGGTCTGTTCTCCCATGTGCCTGGTGACAGGACGAGGGGGAATGGGCTTAAGTTGCACCAGGGGAGTTTTAGGTTGGATCTTAGGAAGAACTTCTTTACCGAAAGGCTTGTTAGACATTGGAACAGGCTGTCCAGGGAAGTGGTGGAGTCACCACCCCTGGAAGTCTTTAAAAGATGTTTAGATATAGAGCTTAGGGATATGGTTTAGTGGGGACTGTTAGTGTTAGGTCAGAGGTTGGACTCGATGATCTTGAGGTCTCTTCCAACCTAGAAATTCTGTGATTCTGTGATTCTGTGATAAAAAGACCTTTTTGACACTTCCTCTTTGCTTACTAGTCAGTTTAATTTTTTGTGTTTTCTTCTAGAACTGATATTCTGCACCTTGTTGTCACACATTCCTGCCTTGAACTCATGGTCTTCTTTGGACTGATGCATCAGTCCTGTACTGCCACGGTACAGAAAGCAGAGAAGCACATAGTTTGAAAATGCGTGTAAGATATCTCATGGACTCAGAGTCAGCCCAAGAGCCCCATCTCTAAATAGTTTTGCTTCATCTTTCCCAATCAAAATGGAAAATGCAAAATTTCCCCTGGAAAAATGTTGAAAATTGAAAATGGAGCAAAGCTAGATTTTCAGACAACCTTTTTTCTCTGAAATTCAACTACATCCTGACACACAGTCCCCATCTATGTCTAAGTACTAGACTGGAAGTCCTGGAAAGCAAATCCATCTGGCTTTAAGCAGAATATTAACGGTAACAGGAGAGGAAAAATTCCTCCTATCACCCCAGGCCCTAGACTGGAGAGAGCCTCCTTATACAGTTGCTGTAACAAGAGTCTCAGGTGACTCTCAGCAGGGCTGTAGATGTCCGTATTGCAGACATGTAGTTAGATGTATTTGTCCTCAATCTCTCTTATCTCTCTTGCTGTGTATACTAGTGAGAGGATAGATAACACCACTTTTGGGGTGGATGTGGAGTGGTTAACAGCTTCAGTGAAGACGTACACCAATCCCTTGACTTCCTATAAAGGGGTTATAATACTGAACCTAAATGATGTAGGAATGAACACATCTATCCTTTGATACCTCAGTGAACATACACAGGAACCACTCCTGTAACTGTAAGTGCCCTGGCAGCGATGTCAATAAGTACCACCAGTGGTGGTACTTATTGACATTGGTATTCCCACAGGTGGTGGGAATACCAAGCTGCTGGGAGCAGGTCAGTGTTGATAAAACACTTCCAGCAGCCCAGAAATGTGTTATTGTATTAGAATAAAGCAAGCTGGTAGCAGTGTGATCTATTTTAGTATGGGCCACTGAAACTCACAGTTACCAGCGACTACTAATAGATATCTACTTGCATGTGAGAAGTAGGAGGGCAAATAAAAAATGGCTTTTGGCAGTATATAAAATTCAGTTTGTAGCAAGGCTTATGGTTTAACAAGGCACATTACTATAATCTATCTGTGGCCCAGCAGCTGGTTGGCTTTTAGCCTTTGAACTTACTGTACCTGGCCTCAGAAAATCTTCTGAAAGGCAACAGCCATTTTCTGGAGGATCAGAGTGGATAAGAGTTAGAGTAAGGTATTTATTTTCCGTGTTTGCTTTCACTCACTTTAATAAAAGTATAGCAGTATTGTGGTTTTCAGTAATACAAGCGACTAATGAAAGATGCACATCAAAATATCGATCATTGAGGACTTTTACCCCTACCTATCAAAACATCTAAGGTACTTCCAGAGAAAATCAAAAGAAACATGTACTGAACTACTTTCTGTCATCTACTTTTCCTCAAATCAGTTTAGCTCTTTGTCTCCAACAAAAGACTAATTTCACTCTGCCAGGCAGTTCTGGTCCAAAATCAAGTCGCCTAAGCTGAGGGCTAGCAGTAGAAATGATGAAAGCTTGAAAGGCTGAAATTGTGAGCTTTAGAAGAAAACAAAATAAAGGAGTGCATGAAATAAAGCCTGTGTAAAGTAGTTAGAATAGCCTTTCTTATTTAAGTTTTGTGCTACCAGATGGAGAAGGAAGGCATTCCATTCAAAGGATCACTATGAAATTCAAAAAGATGTTCAGCAAGTGCATTTTTTTAACCTTTTGTTCTGAAGGGTTGAGGTGTTTAAGGGTAAAAAAAAAATTAAAGAAAAAAAAAAATCCAACAGAACTAAAAGGATGAATATCTACCTGACTCTTGATACTATCCAGATATACATAGGCAGGCCTTGTTACTTTCACCGTGATATCCATTCCTGCAGTTTCATTTAAATCCCATTCTGTCTGGAGGCTTCATATATACCATTTCTTACTCCACCATGTTAATACATTCAGACTTCTATGTTATTTTCCTTTTTCCCTATAATTATAGCCATGGCACCAAAGTTGCAGCCTTACCATAATCATCACCTCCCGCAAACACTTACAAAAGCTTTGCCATGAATGATTTCTCAGCGATAAATTTCCAGCAACAGGAATGAACAGCTGATAGAGTGCATTTTTCTCATGGCCAATATTCAGCCTGTTGTTGTGATGCTGAACCTTCTTGTTAGCAGCTCTTTCCATGACTAAAACTTGCTTTGGTCAAGACTTTGTGGCTGCAGTGTGCTGGAAGTGAGAGAGGCTCTGAGAGCAAGACTGTACATGTGCATTATCTAGCTAAACAATGTCTCTCTCACTAATTGGGTCTCTCTCTCTCTCTTTTTTTTAATTCTTTTTTATTTTTTTTTGGTGTGTGTGTGTTTGTTTGTTTCTGTTTGTGTTTTGTTTGTTTTTTTTTTGTTGTTGTTTGTTTGTTTGTTTTTCTCCCAGAAATGCCAATCATCACAGTACAATCCTGCCAAAGCTAATGTTTTACTCTTTTTCCTGCAGCTGTGACCAGTGAACAGCTCGTATGTCATGGTCCTGGAGACCCCCCAGGGACAGAAGGACTCATAGTAAGCTGCTGATTGCCCTTACTCCAGTGGCAATTCAATGCCTCTCCCTGCTTTTTCTCCATTTCTTTAATTAAGACTTAGACTGCAGAAAGCAATGTGGATACCTCTGGGCTTACTTTCATTGTCACCAAAAGTGATTGGTGTTCTTGGTCGGCGATCTTCTCTCCTCAGAAGATAAGCCCAAGCTACGTGGGGGAGAGAAGAACTGGAGATTAAGGATGCTATACCTTTGTAAGTCCATCCACCATCTGTCACCATCACGGCCATCTCCTGCTCCAACCTTGAACTGCTCAGCAGGCTGTTTACTGATGCTAGGCTTGGGGGACAGGCTGCCTGATACCTTTTCGTGAGGGAATTTGGCAAGGAAGAAAAAAAGCTTGCCTTGCTTCTTTGCTCTAGAAAGACCCACACTTCAGATGCCATCAGGGAACATACATCTCTGCTTGGCTGACTCATCTCCTTCGCCTCACCTCGAGTACTGTGTGCAGTTCTGGGCACCACAGTACAAAAACAACACAAAACTATAGGAGTGTCCAAAGAAAGACTACAAAGATGGTGAAGGGCCTAGAAGGAAAGACGTACGAGGAGCAGCTGAGGTCTCTTGGCCTGTTCAGCCTGGAAAAGAGGAGGCTGAAGGGAGACCTCATTGTGGTCTACAGCTTCCTCATGAGGGGGAGTGGAGGGGCAGGCGCCGATCTGTTCTCTTTAGTGTTCAGTGATAGGACCCAAGGGAAGGTGTCAAGATATGACAGGGGAGGTTGAGGATATCAGGAAGAGGCTCTTCACTGAGAGGGTGGTCATGCACTGGAACAGGCTCCTCAGGGACATAGTCACGGCACCAAGCCTGTCAGAGTTTGGGCTGTGCTCTTAGTCATATGGTCTGAATTTTTGTGTGGAGCCAGGAGCTGGACTCAATGATCCTTGTGGATCCCTTCCCACTCGGGATATTCTATGACCTGTCATCCCAGTAAAACAACGTGACAGCTTTCTGCTCGTGCCTGTGTGCAGCCAGTCACCTGATCAAGGCACAGAGGATCATTTAACACAGGGAACTCCCAAATTGCTTGCCGTTTCTCCCAGCAGAGCCTTTCCAAAGAGCTGTTTGTTTTTTTGTTTGTTTGTTTTTCTTGCCTCTCTGGATTGACTTGAAAGTTATCTTTTCCTGTGAAAGGACATGGCAAAATGAACACAGGCCAGGCAGACAACTGCTACCCTGTACCTTGGATGACTGGGGTGATGGCTGAGAACTTGACAGAGGAGGAGAGAAAGAACAGGACCTAAGTACGAGATACTTATCCCAGCTGCATCACTGCGAGACTATTGTTTCAGTGCCTACTGGTATGCAATACAATTCTCAGAAAGCAAGTCAAGTGGACTGAAAACTGCTACTCTAGCAGTAGCCTAGTACTGAGAGTGCACACCCAGTGAGCAATACCGCTCACTAGCACGGCAACAACAGAGGGGTGCCTGCTCTCTGCATCTCAGGTGGGTTTAGAGGTGAGCAGAGTTCTCACCATTGCACAGGATGGTAACTGGCAGAAAGCAAAGGTGACACTATTCCTTTTGCATTTTTTTTTTTTAATATAGGCAAGGCCTACTGAAGTGCATTACCCATAAGACACCAAAGAAAACTGAATGTTAACTGAGTTCATCTAGCCAGACTTTTGATTAGTCTGTGAGAGACGTATCTATCATGTTATTTCATTAGTTAACTAACCATCTCAGAAGGGAAGAAAGAATAATAAAGTACTGCATTTTTGTGCCTTAAGGAAAGACAATTCTGTGATGAACTGTGTCTCTAAGAGATGTTAATTACAGTGTTCCCTCCGGGGAAGGCTCCTGCACTGTCTTGGCCAGCCTTGTCAGGTGCTTAAAATTAGTCTTTTCCTTGCCCAGTCCATCATGCCAGTCTTCAACAGATACTTAATTAGCTATTCTGCAAAGTTTCTCATGCCAAGACCAGTATTTTCATATCTTCAAGAGCCCTTGAACTGAGGATCACTGAAGATAATTTTCCTTGATTTTAGCTTAGCTTGTTCAGCAGATTGTCTTTCCAAAGAAGAGCCATGAGTCAACAAGCCTCAACTTACCTGCTACAGGCCCTATAGCTCCTGCTATTCTAACATGGGATTTAAGAGGAAATTTTACTTCATTCCTGTGAAACTCTGAATCTGTTCTTCACTGTGGAGCAGGTGCTGAAGCATGCCTCTGTTCTACATCTGTTTGCATGTACTGTGAGCTATTAACTATCATCCCAATCACCTACCACCTGTATGCAGGGGATAGCCACCACAAACATGCAAACTTAGAATTGTCATGATAACTATGAACTATGCTGAAATACCAAGTGGAAAACCCTAACTCTAGGGTGTCATTTGGGGATGTTACCAGAATTTGCTCTCATCTGCACCGCCTGGCAGTGGGCAATGCTTTCCTTCCACAGTTGTAGACAAGTAAATTGGGAAAAAAAAAACTATTAATGGCACTTGTATGAGTGTCTGTGTCTGCACAAGTGAATTTAACTCAAGAAGCACTTCCGCATATACACACTGCTGATCTTCAGGGTCCTTTCCCACATGATACTCAGAAACTCCTCATCTGGTATGCCCTTAACAAGGCTTTATCTCTTTTGTAGCACTCTTTTACAAAAAATTCATTAAATATTATCTTGAGCTGTTTTTTTCTAGTGGAAATGTAGTGCCTACCCAAGACAGAAATCTTGCTGCAATGCAATTAGTTGAAAATTGCACAAGCGATAAGTGTAAAATTGATTTTTATTAATAGTCTTTGCTTGCATTTTTAATTTCTTTGTGCAAAATCTTTAGCTATTCTTTTCTCACCAAGAACCAGAGCCAGCTTTTTCAAAGAGTTATTGTCACACTTCTACTATGAAAACTTAAAATGTAAAATTTTGCAAGTATCTAATTTCATTTCTTTTGCTCTGTAGTTAAAAGATAGTTAAACCCCTAAGCATTCATTCAATTTTAATGAGGATGGGAAAGTAATTGCATATGTATTTCTGTATAATTATGGCTTAATTGCATTACCAGTAGATTTATCTTTTGCTTGTTTAGCCAAGCTCAGAAAATAATGTATTCAGAATGTTCTGATGTTTGTTTGGACTGTACCAAAGAACAACATGATTAGGAATGCAGTATTCTCACGAATACATACAAGAGGTATATACAATTTTTACAGGGTTAGCCCAGACTTTTCCTACAGACCAACTTTAAATGCTTGTTTTCAATTGCAGAAGTGATAAAACTCAGAAGAGATTCAAGACAGTTGAATTCTGTTGAGAGTTGAAAGGAATTCAAGACAGTTAAATTCTGTTGTGCATTTTTCTGATTGTTCTTGAAAATCTCAGACAACTTTGCAAAAGGACCTTGATACTTACTTGACACTTTTAACATTATTCAGGCATCAAGGAAGTGAATTTTGTTGGACCAAGGAAAAGCGCTTCATGTTTGAAGTAGCTGTGATCCATTGAAAAATGTTTTCTTACATCTGTTGTCTTGTTTCACTGTGGTCCCACCTTGCTGTCAGATGCATATTTTCTCTCAAGGCTCGCGAAGACACTGTGTCTGTCTTGTTTGACTTCAAGTCTGATAGTCAGTGAAATAGGAATGGTCATGCTTTTCAAATGAGTGTACAAGTCAAGGTGAATAGAATGACCCATTTTCACTCATTTTCATATGAGGTTTCTAGGGGCAATAAAAGCCATTGTCTGAGAAAACAGGGAGATATCCGTACTAGCACATTCGTGACTCATAGGAATAAGACTCATTGTTACTAAACTCATGGAACAGTCTCTGGAACAAATCTGTTCCATATTTACAGATATAGTCTGTCTCTTGTATGGTCTTCTGGTAATGATATTGGTATTTCCTGATGCTCTTAATTATAATACCCAGCCTTTAGCTGCTTGGAATGTGACTGACTCTACATTTCAGCAATGATTTTTCATGCTAGATGTCTACTCATGGTTTTTCTTTTCTTTCAGTGTGATCTATACAGTATTTTTCCACCAAGAAACACCAAACATTGTGTTTAGGCAATGTTAGAAAATGCTATATAAAGGCATTTTTCAACAAAATGAACTTCTGCTGGATCACATTTATCTTGTAAAATACTTGGGGATCTCTGGATTAAAGTTAGTGCAAACATAGTGCATTTATATTGTACAAAACACCAGAAATAAAATAAAATCCCAGAATGAAAATGTTGATTCAAAAAATATATCCGCTTATGTTACTAAATATATGCAACATATATTCAATATTCTTTTAGATCCGATTTTTGGGTACTGGCTTCATTCTGGTCAGATATGACACAGTCACTTCTCAGAGATCACAATATTTGTGAATGACTCTTCCAAGCTCCACTCAGCTTAAATATACCTAACTTTTCTGGAAAAGACTTTCCTTACTCAAAACTGTATTTCAGTTTCTGACTCCAGGGAAAATAATAATAATTAAGAAAGAAAACTGAAACTGAAGATGCAATCCATCATCTTATTGCCATTGTTATAGAAAAAGTAGATTTTTCATTAAAAAACAAATATTTCTCAATAGCTGTCACCACATAAGACCAGCTCTGAAGGTACTTAAATGAGTAATTGTCCTTTGAGTATGACTTAGATAAATTCTTGGTTTGGATCTAGGTCTAAGTAATTGGGGCTTGACAAGGGTCATTACAATAGAATACTGACTGATATTTCATGGGAGAAACAATATACTAAAAGGCCAGGAATATGTGGGAAAGTCACCCGTCCTCATTGCGTATGCCCAAGCACAGTGACTACTGCTGCAGTGAAAAATGGTCTGGAGGTCCAGGGTAGCAGGAAGAGGAAAACAATGAGCTGGAACTGGACTAAAGAAGCTGGGAAAAGAGGATTTGGAAGGAGAGAGACTGAGAGTGTGATGGGGACAGCTGAGGGTGACAGTGGTTTATAGCACACTGAGAAAGAGCAATCGGAACATACAGTTCCTGCCATGCTAAGAGCTGAACAAACCAAACCCAAGACTGCAAGTTGTCCATGGAACAAGGAGAAAGCTGTGGTGAAGAAAGGATTAATGTGGCCAGTGACTGTTTACTACAAGGGGCTCTCCCTGCAAGGGTGGGGTGTCTGGCCCCAACATCTCTGATGCTGAGACTGGGGCTTGCAGTTATGGACCCTGTTTCTCCAGCCTGCTGCCTTATGTACTGTCCTCCAGCAGCAAGAAAACTAGAGTAAGGTGGGGGATCATGGCTTCTGTGCTAGCAAACCCCAATATCAGCCTGGGGGGATCAGCAGTGCTTGCTCATGGAGGCAGGGTTACAGTTAGCATTAGTCAAAGCACTGAAAGTGTCATTTAACAATAATACTACCAAAGGAGATGGAAGCCTGACCTCTTGGTTCCTAGCCACACATTCCCAGACTTCACCCATCCCACATACACGTGCACAGGGATGGGCTGGGAACAAACTCCCAGTGGATAGAGAGATCTGGGCAGTATTCTTTTGGCAGCAGAGCTGTAAACCTCTGTGAGGTTCCCTCAGTTCCTTGTTAGGGCAAGGTGTTCTGCTTTTTCCTGCATTTTCACAGTAGTCACAGATCTCAGAAGGATCTCTAGATAGAACTAAGCCAGAGGGAATCTGAGAAAGCACTGTTGTTTGTAAACAGAATGATCTGGTGGCTGAGTCCCAGTCCTATACTTACTCCTCTGACTGTAGGAGTATGACAGGAAACTATCAGGAGCTGAAGCATTAGAAATCATCTTACTGGAAACCCAACATGACTTTACCTGTCAGCTTCCTTCTAATCTCTGCCACACGTCTGCTCTCCTAGATATCATTCTCCTAGAGATCACATTCTCAGTCAATTAAAGCAGGTAACAAAATGTGCCCCTAGGGCATTTTGTCTTCATTAAAACTCTACTAACTACAGTGGGGAGCAGATTTCTTTTAACAAAGACAACAGATGCATAGTGGACAAGACCCAGAACCAGCTTAGTTCCTCTGTAACTATCGAAAGGTTTCTGTATCTTGGCTGTGTAAATTCAATCCCACATTTTAGCCGTTTTGCATAGGCAGAGGAAGGCAACAGGCAGCTCCAGAAAAAAAAAATTCCATCTTAAGTGCTTTCAGGAGAGACATATTTTCTAATTCCTTCTCCTACAAAACTATAAAAAGGAGAAAAGATATGTGTCAGGGGGAGTTGTACAGATTTTATTTGGAGAATAAATGTAAAGTTCTATTTACTTGCCAGTTGTCAGTCCTTCTCAGCACATTTCTGGGATATTTTCCTACTTCCTTTGCAATACAAAGCTACAAATACCCTTCTAAGTGCAAATTGAGATTCTCACACAGTTATGTGATTCCAAGAGTGGTGGCTGAAAAGGCTGGAAAAAAAAAAAAACAAAAACAAAACAAAAAAACACCAAACTGCACTAAGCATCAGGATTCTTATTTAAATCTGAAGAGTGCTAGAGACATCAAGTCAACACAACTAAAATTTGAATACTGATTTGCAAACTATTTATAGAGTGAAAAAATGATAGAGAAAATAAAAGTGAAACCCAAATGCTCTAAAAGAAAGGGAAAGTTTGCACATTGGATTACCACTGAGGAAAACAACAAAGAAAAAAATTACATTTGAGAAAAAAATACTCTGTAACAAATCATGTAACTTCGCTCTTAGCAAATTCATCAGCATGCTGAAAGTCAGTACAAGGCCTACATGTATGTATCACAGTGTATTCACAGTGGGGGTGTTAGTGATCACACAGCTCCTGAGTCAGATTCCCGGAAGAGATGGATTTCCCTCTTACTGAGCAGACAACTCCTGGCATCCTTTCGTTTGTGCAATTTAACCATTTTTCTGTTTATGATTATTAGCCACCTATTTTCATTGAAAGTGGATACTGAAGTGTGACAGCAGTTATCAGCCCAGCTGAATAGCTGTTCACTTCCAGCTCTCTATAAATACAGAATTTCTGAAATAATCTCTAGCACATGTTGGTTAAAAATTTAAGGGCAGATGAATAATGAATATCAATGGACACTCCTGAATTAAAATTTAATACCAGCAAAGGAAAATGGAAATAAGACATTTTCCAGATTTCTGCAGGACAATTACAAGCACTATTATTTCTCTACTGAAGTCTTTAGGGATTTTACTGAGAACTCCTACAAACAAGCGAGTGAAAGCAGATGTCTCTGGAACAACTCTCCTAGGAAGAAAGGCTGAGAGAGCTGGGGGTGTTCAGTGTAAAGAGAAGGCTCCAGGGTGACCTCATTGCAGCTTTACAATACTTAAAGGGGATTTATAAAAAGACAGAGAACAACTTTTTGCTTAATCAGAAAATGACAGGACAAGGGGGAATGGTTTTAAACTAAAAGAGGGGAGATTTAGAAAGAGAACTGGCCCTAGTACTGAGCCCTGGGGGACTCCACTAGTGACCAGCCTCCAACTGGATTTAACTCCATTCACCACAACTCTTTGGGCCCGGCTAACCAGCCAGTTTCTAACCAAACGAAGCATACGCCAATCCAAGCCAATAACAACCATTTTCTTGAGGAGAATGCTGTGGGAAACGGTGTAAAAAGCCTTGCTGAAGTCAAGGCAGACCACATCCACAGCCTCTCCCTCATCCGCTAAGCATGTCATTTTGTCATAGAAGGAGATCAGGTTTGTCAAGCAGGACCTGCCTTTCATAAAGCCGTGCTGACTGGGCCTGATCCCCTGGTTGCCCTGCAAGTGCCGCATGATGACCCTCAAGATGGATGAGGGGATTGAGTGCACCTTCAGTAAGTCTGCAGATGACACCAAGTTAGGTGTGTGTGTGTGTCGATCTGCTCGGGGGTAGGAAAGCTCTGCAGGAGGATCTGGATAGGCTGCACTGATGGGCTGAGGCCAACTGTATGAAGTTCAGCAAGGCCAAGTGCCGGGTCCTGCAGTTGGGGCACAACAACCCCAAGCAGAGCTATAGGTTGGGAGACGAGTGGTTAGAAAGCTGCTTGGCAGAGAAGGACCTGGGAGTATTGGTTGATAGTCGGCTGAATATTAACCAGCAGTGTGCTCAGGTGGCCAAGAAAGCCAACAGCATCCTGGCTCGTATAAGAAACAGTGTGGCCAGCAGGGCTAGAGCAGTGATTGTCCCCCTGTACTTGGCTCTGGTGAGGACACACCTTGAGTATTGTGTTCAGTTTTGGGCCCCTCACTCCAAGAAGGACATCGAGGTACTTGAGCGAGTCCAGAGAAGGGCGACGAAGCTGGTGAGGGGCCTGGAGAACAAGTCCTACGAGGAGCGGCTGAGGGAGCTGGGCTTGTTCAGCCTGGAGAAAAGGAGGCTCAGGGGCGACCTTATTGCTCTCTACAGATACCTTAAAGGAGGCTGTAGAGAGGTGGGGGTTGGTCTATTCTCCCACGTGCCTGGTGACAGGTTGAGGGGGAATGGGCTAAAGTTACGCCAAGGGAGGTTTAGGTTGGATCTTAGGAAGAACTTCTTTACTGAAAAGGTTGTTAGGCATTGGAATGGGCTGCCCAGGGAAGTGGTGGAGTCACCATCCCTGGAAGTCTTCAAAAGACGTTTAGATGTAGAGCTTAGTGATGTGGTTTATTGGAGGACTGGTTAGTGTTAGGTCAGAGGTTGGACTAGGTTCTCTTTCAACCTAGATGATTCTGTGTTTCGGTGTTAGGGGAAAATTCTTCACTTAGGGGGCCATGAGGCCCTTGCCCAGGCTGCCTAGAGACGTTGTAGATGTCCCATCCCCGAAGGTGCTCAAGACCAGGTTGGTGGAGGCCCTGGGCAACCTGATCTACTGGGTGGCATCCCTGCCCATGGCAGGGGGGTTGGAACTGAGTGGTTCCTTCCAACCTGAGCCATTTTATGATTCTATGATTTACAATTCTATCATCTACATAAAGCTGCAGAGTACAGTAACAAGCTGCAAGACCAAGAGGGAGTGGCTGATACTGGCTCTGAAAATCTGTGCTCTAGTTTAAACAGAAATTAATTCAAGGAATTCCTTTGCCATGGGAAAATGCCTACTGGTCCATGCAGCAGAAAGAATTCCCAGAAAGCAAACTTAAGCCTACCTGACAAAAGTCTTGCTGTCCTTGATACATTTCTGAGGCTCTTTGGAGGTAGTCACATGTTCACAGGAGTGTCTTGGGAATCTAGACATCTTTAAAGTCAAGCCCAAAGCAATTGTATCACTAAGGGGCATTCCTGCTCATCACGGGCAGTGAGAAGAAATGAGTCAAATTCCAGGATTAAAGACTAAAAACTTAAAGTAGAGACATAGTCACTCCATCTTACTATGCACAGTTAAGATTATGACACAAGACAGCTTAATTCCCTTTTCAGTTCCTCTCTACCTAGAAGAGCAGTGGGAAGTCAGGTATTTCTGTGGTATGGCTCACTTGGAAAATTGCATTTTTCCATTTGCTGTCTTTTTCCTCCCTCCTCTTTGCCTAAGAAGTTTGATTCCAGTTGCCATTACTTTTAGCTGTGGATCCTAAGGAGTCTGAATGTCTTAATGACATTAGCTGTTGTTTAGCACAGTAGATCAAAGGAAGGGCAGTAGCTGATTGAGGCTGATTTGAATAATAATACAGAAATCTCCTATTTACAACAGATAACCCTATTTGTTGCTTTCACTTTATTATAGCCTCCTGGTTGTCCTGGCTGGCTGTACTGTGTCACACACAGGTGATCTAGAACAGGATATGAAGGGTTAGTGCAGAAGTAACTACTTCCACACACCAGGTCAGTTAGACACACTTAACGACTTTATCCCTGAACAGTATATTTCACCATTTCCTTGTCCTATAACTTTCAAGCCTCACTGATATGTTCTCTCCATACTCTGCACCAGCAGTGACTGTGGTACACAGGTAACACAGGTCCTGCACATTGATAAGGTCAGGTCCCAAGAGCATTGTTAAGTATTTAATAGGTCCTCAGTATGGGTTCTGAAGCATGATTTCAGAGAAATATGGCCCTGCTGTCAATTTAGTTTTTCTCTTCCCTTGGGAACTGTTACTGTTGTTGCAAGGGCAGTTGATATTGTGAGGCACTGAACACCATGACATTTGGCTCAGTACTTTTTAATGTGCTGGACTGTTTAGAAAGAGCAGCTATGAATTCAGAGCCAGAATTATGAATGGATTTTTGCCCAGTGAAAGATGTAAGCTTAGCTATCTGGGGTAGTGATGGTATTTGCAAAGGCTCAAGAGACAGCCTAGATTGCTGCCGCCTTTCAGTAAAAGCTAGATGTTTGTTCTGCTGAACTGTCACTGTTTACTGTTTGTTGTTGTTGTTGTTGTTTGTTGTTGTTTTGTTTTTCCTAGAACAGTGTTGGGTGTTTGGGACTGCCTAATGTGGCAAAATGAAAATGCATCACACAGAAGTTTTGCTGCTGAAGTCCTTGGGTAACCCTGGCAGCACTGGCATTGCTCTTACCTGGGCCTCTGGCTGTTTAGCAGCCTGTTTTTCTGGGGCTGTGGGACTTCTCAGTTCTGCAGTCTGCTGTATCTCTTGGGCACTGAGTCAGGGACTGAAAGAAAAATGAAGCTCTCAAGAGGCAGAGGAGTCTTCAGAATTTACAAAAAGAGTGCAGCAACACAAGTGCCCACTCATCTCAGAAGGAGGAATTCAGTATTGCTCTGTCTTGTGTCAAGGAGTAATAGAGATGCAAGAGACTAACAGCATCCCGTGCTGAGGCATGGCATCAGCTGGGTATGATGAAAAACAAGATTCTGGGCCTCATCAACTCAGTGACTTCAACAGGATGATACAGAAATCCAATGGGAAAAGAAACCCTGCTTTAACTCAGCAGCAATTTGTTTTGTTAGCAAAATATTTTCAAGTGACAGGTGACTAAATGAGAAAGTAGATTGAGTGGGGGTGAAGAGGAAGGTGAAAAATGAGTATTTCAGCAATTACACACATGAAACCAGAGACTGGCTGGATATGCTGCAACACGGTCCAGCTGCCTGACTGTGTAATTAAACTCCAGCCTGTCTGGTTGAAATGCAGGAGGCATTTCTGCAGTGAGGTTAAATTAAGAGTTGGTGATGACAAGCACACATTATGGAAATGTCAAAATTAGCATGTGCTGAATGAGAGTGTGGATGGCCCAAAGAAGCAGGGAAGGGAACGTCTGAGGAAGAAAACAGCCTCCTTACCATGGCTGCTCCTATTTGCCCTCTGCAGAGCCGTTACTCCACCACATAGACATTTTCGGCCAGTGCTAGTAGTTTTTCAAGATGGGTAACATGAGAAGGGAAAGACTGAAAGTAAAATCCTGCTCTGAACTGCTCTGTGGCATTGTCCTCCTTCACCATTAGGTAATGGGGAGAGCAACATCTCAAGAAGGGACAAACTTCTTGAAAAAGTTAAGAAGGTAGTACTGGGGCTCCTTTGTGTTCAATCTTATTGCTTTCTAACCAGTTGTTGATGTACCATTTTCATTTTCACCCTGCCTACATTGTTTCTAAAACAAAATGAACAAAACAACTCACAACTGGAACAGGCATCTTATTTGTTTGTTTTTTAAATTTAGAGTTAGTCAGGGAGTTCTTCCCAAAACTCTGGGTTGTTTTTACAATACGTAGCTTTGTAAAAACTTTGTTAAAATGTTCCAGCCAAACTCTGTAGCTGAAGAATGCAGCTAGTGTATCACCTTACCAGGTGTTACACTAGAATAGTGTATCACCTTACCAGGTATTGTTTCAGATCTCTTTGGACTTGAACATGAGTCTTCAGCATATGAAAATCTGTATGCTATTGATATTTCAACTAAGATAGGAAGGAGTTTTTGTGCTCTCTCATTCATGGGTTCAAAAAGAAAGAAAATAAAAGAGAAAGGAAGGGAAAAAAAGAGTATTAATTAACTATTAATTCTGGCCCAACTTCATTATGTTTCATGACTTATAATTTTTGGACAAAACTGTTCTTCCTCTTCACCCAGGCAAGGAGACTTAAACATAACATTACATCTGGCAATGGGTTACAGCAAGAACCATCTCATTCCTTGCAGCAATTAGCTGCTTTTTAAAGTACTAGCAGCTTGAGTTCTCCCTCATCTAGCAATGCAGATGCAGATTATGCCATCTCCCCTGTCTTGAGAGGGGCACCAATGCAGACTTGTTCAAATGACATTATAGAGCTATAGGGAGCACCACCATGAAGGTAAACCTCTCTTGCAGAGCTCTGTTTGCAGTCATGAGCAGTCAAAGGGGAAGGTGCTCATTGTGCCCCCTCCCACATTTTTCCGAGTTTGTCTCTTTAATGTTGATATAGCCAAAATATAGCCAAGGGCATTAAAAGTCTCTATATTAGAAAATAAATAGCCTGTCCTGCTCACAGAAATGACAATGATTATCTGAAAATAAAGCAATAGGCTAAACTGTGTGCAGATGCATACATTCCCTTAATTCTGCATTGTATTAATTTGTTTGTTACCTAATCTCATGGACACTTGTTAAAGCAAAAGAAGTTGACTGGGAGAGGAAAAGAGATCATTAACAGGCTTTCAGTGAATGCTAGCTTGTGTGCCAAAAACAAACAGCCTTATTATTTAGAGATTCAGCCATGTTTTGTGTTAAGATGATGGGTAAGAGATGGGTAAGCTGCACAAACCCCATACCTTTTCCACTTGTCAGGATGAGATATCCAAGCTAATATCAATTCAAGGCTGAAGTGGGAAAGGGATAAGTAAGGGATACAGCTAATTTGCCCAATGAAGTGCTAAAGTGATGAAAAGGACTTTTTTTTTCTGCTACTTTCCACCACTCTCCTTGAATCTGGGTTAACATAATTCATTTCTTTACACAGATACATTTCCTGCATGGAGCTAGAACAGGAAGCACAATTCTCCTCCTCCACAGCTCACTTGGGAGGGGCTGGGAAACCAAATCCTGCATGCTACAAATTCTGAACCTTGCTCAAGGCAGGGAAGGAAAAAGGAGAGGGAGAGATGGAGAGATTAGTCTTCTAGGGAGCCCAGCATGGGGATCTGCCTCTTGATATTATTACAGAAGTCACCGAGCATTTTTTTAATAACTTTTTTTTTTTTTTTTTTTTTTTTGGTAATTAACTAATCATCAATATTAGATTTTCAATGATTTCAGAGGGAATTCTTGCTAATTGAGGTGTTGTTCTTTTTTTCCCATTAGCAGCTCCCAACAGGAGCCTCACACACAGGTAGAAGACCATCACATATCTGATAAAATCAATAGTGCAGCCAATTTAAAAAAAAAAAAAACACACACAAAAAAAAAAAAAAAAAAACCAACACCACTATTAGTGCGGCTGTTTCAAATTAGAATTGCTAATTCCTAATGGATTCAGATGTCAAGAATAGGCAAAAATGCATGTTCTAATCTGGTGAAAATACTGGCACGGTTATGCAACGATGTGGATTCCCACTCCATTCCCCTCAACAAAGCAGCCCCTCATCTCCTGAAAAATTCACACATGCTCCTGTATTTCAGAGCATTTCAAGAAGTGACAGCCCAGTTCTCTGCACTGCTGATAATACAATTCTCTCACAGATGAAGATAGTAGTCAAACGTATTATGGTGTTTTTCCTTGAGCCCAAGAAAATCATTTCTAACTGAAAAAAGAGCTTGATGGTGGTTATAGCAACCCTCAGAGTTTCATTGACACCAGCCTTCCCTTCCCAGGCTGTCTTTTGGTGTGTAATAAGAAGATTAAACATGATTTCCCTGTAGGGGGAGGGCTTTAGGGAGGCCAGGATTTGGTAAGTACACTGCTGATGAGAACAGAGCAGGATGGTGTCTGTCAGCATTTGAGCCCTTTGGGCCACAAGCTGTCATTTCACCATGGTCAAGGCAGGTTTTGAGACTGTGGAATGCAGGAAGCCCAGACCATCGTGGGCATTTCCAGATACTGTGGCCAAACTCATGCCTGGCCAGAAAATGCAAGTGACTACCCGTGTAGCACAGGTACCTTTGCGGCATAAATTCAGAAAAACATTGCTGGAAGAAATTATATGAATCACAGAGAAGAGAGCACGCACAGACATCAAGAGATGGTCCGCTGTGCTGCACAGAGTGCTACAATATGTAGAAAGAGAAATGTCCATTGGCCTTATAAGGATGGCCATCTTTACACTATGATTTCTTGCTGGTCTGACAAATCTTCCTCACAGAAAAAGTGTCTTATTATACCATAACCATAACCAAACCATTCAGACTATTTTTTTTTTTCAGATAAAATAAAAAGCATTGCTATTTCTAATACTTCTTACATGCCTGGGCAACAATTGCAGTTCTGTTTACAGTTGTGGTTGATTTTATCCTCATCATTCACCATGAATAAAACTTACAGCACTTAGAAAATGGGCTCAAGTCTATACCAATTAACTAATACTATCAGGACCTTAGCAAAAGTGGTCTTAAACGCAGCGTTCAACCCTTTTGGGGGTGTTCAGTTGCTCCTGTGAGGATTTAGCACTAGCACTGTGATGGTCTGATTTCAGGTTGAATGGCTCAGTGTTGACTTTTTGAGGTCTGGCCCTAGATTTTCAAGCAGGATTTTAGGTGGAAGGAGGAACAAAGTGTCACTGCTGTGAGTTTAAAATGGGTTAGAATTTGCCACTGTTTCTAATTTCCCCTGTGGATGGGCTGCAATAAAATAGTCCCAGAAGTAGAAAATAGTGACTGTTGTTTTGTGTTGTTCATAGTCTGGCCACACAATCTTTGCACAATGCAAGTTGAAGCAACATGAAGATGTTGCGCCTCTTTATTCTATACATTTATATCATTTATTCTATACACACAAAGATCAGCCCACAGTAGAGTTCAGTCATAAGAACCCTCTCTTCAGCCCTCTGCATTAATTATTATCAGAGGTGCTGGAAAACACAATGACAAAAAGGTTTTCTGTTAGAAAATATATTCATTTGAAATCAAAGTACTTCATAGGAACTCATTTTTTGGACAACCATTTGTTAGAAGATAAACTAGTATAAATAATTCCACATTGTCTGATTGACTTTACCATATCAAAATGTTCAGTTTAAACAGTAAAATTTTCATTTTAATTTTTAATTTAATTTTTTTTTTCATTCACAAGTTTTCCATGGCCACATGAGTTCCAAAATCTGGAGCTTCCTGAAAAAATTACTCTTGGAAGACTCTGGGTACGGACTCTAGTTAGGCAGCCCTGCTCACTGGCAAACACCAGAAATGCAGCAGGTATAGCTCCAAACTTTACTGTTAAATAACTCACTGGTGATATTTAATCCCTTAGATCTCCAAACAGGGCTCCTGCAAGCAGAGTGCTTTTATGATAAAGGTCTGGAAATGACAGATGACCCCAAATCAGAGCATGAGGGATAAACAGAGCTAGGTACCAAACTTATCCTGTACGAATTTAGGATGATAGAGTATTAAGGTATTTTTCAGCTTCTACAAAATGACAATATACTTTATCTGCAGGCAGTCAGAGATGACACCAGAGCAGCTCAGCTGATGGATGTAGGCAAACACATTCCCCTAGTGAGTTAGAACTGAGAGAGGAGTTCCTGTTTGTTTTCCTAATCCTCTTGTGGCATCCTGCTGGGGTGCTCAGCTCCCAGTCTGATCACATAACTACTGATTCCTTTCCAGATTTTTTGCCTTCTCTATCCTTTTTTCTCTCTGCTCAAGGCCCTTGCCCTCCTCCCCTCTTCTTCAAATTCCTATTGTGATTCTCAAGCTGTTTTTCCAAGTGGCAGCAGCCTGCTGATTCACACACTGCTCCATGCAGGAGTTCTTCCAGATGGTATGACAGGAACTCTTTCTAAAACATAAGAGGGAGAGGGGACCTTTATCTTTTTGCAGCCGGACACAGCATTCAGACAGTCTCAGGAGAAAAAGAACTGCTAGCTAGAACTGTGTTATAAACTCTTCCTTAGAAGGTGATTTGAAAGTCTTCCATTTAATTAATTTTTCATTGTAGTAATTTGTGACTGTAACCAGGCAAGTATCTATACTACAAATTTCGGTCTTATTTCAAAAAATAAAGGAAGAAAACTTAGAGTGGAATGGTGGCCAATGAGAAGGAAAGAAGGATCTTCTCAAATATTTTTTTCTTTAATTGTACCTATTGAACTGTAGTCTTCTGATCTGCACGAGTAAATATGTAATCAGGCAGTAAAAGGTCTGAACAGTGTCCGTTGCTAATGCCATCCTCACAGCTAATGAAGCAGTTGGAGATGGATGCTGCAGTTTGCCCAGCTAATGGTGTCCAGTGTGCAGTTTTGTTTTCTTTTTTTTAAGCTTCCTCTCCCTATTCCTCTGCCATCAGAAAGAACTAGCCTGACAGACCTGGGTAATGGGAGTCATAATTAGTAGAATAGCTACAGTGGTGAAAAGTTTGCAATAAAGCCTTGTCTATTTCATTTTGGCTCTGAAAGACAGGCTTGTGCCTTGTCACAACGATCCCACCAACTTTTCATACTCCCCTTCTCAAGATATGCTCTTTTTCCTGCTCAGAGGATCAATCACACCATATCCAAGGAGTTTTTCCTATGAATTTCTCATTGAAAGAACAGGATTTCATAAAATTGTTTTGTTATTCTTCCTTTCCCCCAGTCAGAGAAAGTTCAGACAAAAGTTTTTCTTCCAGCACTTGCTTCTACTCAACTTCAGGCACCAGGTCAGCAGCCTTTCCTCTCTCTCTATGGAGAGCTGCAGAACCTGTTAATTGCATTTTAAATGATGCCCTGCAATGTCTGGAAGCCACTGACGGTGCTCAGTTTCCCAGAGTCCTGTCATATCAGAGGTATCAGACTGGCTATGGAGCAAACTTTCAGGGCAGACCTGAGGCATTTAAAGCTGCAGATTGGGAGGCAGAATGTCTTTCTGTTCCCAGAGGAACAGAAGCTCAAAGTTTTTTTCAGGGAGGAATCTGGATGGTTTACAGGAGTATTTCTGACCAGGCCAGCCCCTGCTTCAAACATTGCTCAGGAAGTGGTCTTGAAAAGATGCCCATAAAATCACTTGCCTTGTGTTCACGGTTGAAAATCCCTACACCTACCAACTGAACCTGCAGCCTTCCCTGACTGCCTTCATGCTTCAGGGTGCACAGAATGTCAGACACAGGGTAACCTTTGAATTTGGGTCTTATTACTGCATACATATCCATGATAGGTTTTCATGGGGCATTGCCATCATACTGCACCTTACAGGGTAAAGGATCCCCAGTCACTTTTACAGCAAATCTCAGAGGAGATTCTAGAAGATGGGGATCCAGGAAGGGGCCTGAGGTCTGGCCATCCAAGAGTGAATATGGCCATGGGCCCTTCTCACAGGCTCAGAAGTGCTTAGAACATCCTGGTACAGCAAAGCTCCCTGTTTCCAACCTCACACATTCTACTTGTTAGGCATAACATGATGGAATAGCCTCTGGACCTTTCTCTCCAAAGTAACACACCTAGCTAGCTTAGACTAACCTAGACTCCTACCTTTTAGAGAGCTAAAATCAAGAAAGATCATTACCACTCTGTATCAGCCTTAGGCATCATAATAGGAGGTTTCCTTATGACTGTCTCCCTGTAAAGTGGTGGGAAATAACATTGCAGTGCTGCAAGGCTGAAAGGATACATGAAATAGTGAGCCTCCCAGGCCTTGAGTAATTTCTGAGTGTTTAAGATCAATCAAACATGGCATCACCTGTATTTGATAGTCTTTTAGCAAGAATACCGGAAACTGTTATAGTTTGATTTTCTTTTACTCTCAAATTCCTCCTTTCACACTGTATCATTAACCTGGGGGCCAATTATTTTTGACCAGACAATAAGATAACCTGATACATTGCTTAAAATAGACAAAAGAATCTTAACATTGCAGTTTATTTTGTGATTTCTACAGAAATCCATTGAATACAAACCTGCAAGAAAATTCATACAATAACTCTATATAAAGACCGTTACAGTGGCCTTGGGGCTGTGTTCTCAAACAACAGAAGAAATGACCCAGGATTAAAGCCACTGTCTATGTCTGAATCTAAGTTTATGCTACATGCTCCTGGAGTATCTGATTATCTGTGGAGATGTAACTCATGCAGTGTATGCATGGGTAACCCATTAGCGTAAGTAGGAGGGAGTTAGTAAGTCATATACACATACTTATTTTAGGCAACATTACCCTAGGTTGTACACATGTGGTATTGTGCATTACAAAGATTTAATTTCTTTTAATTCAGAGCCTTTGGGGCACTCATCTTTTAAAAACCTCCTTTGTTGGCATTACATATTTACTGTGGATTTCTGACACTTTGAGCTACAGATTGCTATAGACAGATCTATTCTCTTAGTTCCTCCAGGCTTTATGCAAAAGCTGCAAAAGGAAAAGAAAGTTTCCACTAAATATAGAACCACACTTACTGTTTCAAATTCTCTTCACACGTGCTGATTTTCAGCTTTTTGCTGCCTGATTTAATTGCATACACAAACTGCCCCCCATCTTCCTTCTCACTAAAGTGAAATACAACACCTGGGTTCTCTTACTTTTTAGCACAGCATATAGAACAGGGATGACCAGAAGGGAAACTTCAAAAAACGTTATTGTTCAGTCTTTAGTTTTAGATTGCCATGAAACACAAAACAATTGACGGAGTTGGGTCAGATTCTAAGAGATTTTTCTTCTCTTTGTTTACATAGTGAATACACATTGGAGCTGTCCTTGGAACTTTAAAGAACTGAAAACATTATTTCCACTACAAATTGCTTCTTGTAGCTCAGTATCAACTCCGAGCAACTCCTAGGGGTGGGTTTCTGACCCAGATATGCTTGGATCCACCATTTACCTCTTTCCTCATGACAGGAATTGATACATACAGCAGAATTTGGCTGGCATAATTATACTGTGTTAAGTGTGAAAATACAAAAAACAGCCTGCTGATGCCAGCAAAATTCCCAGTATGGGTGTTGCTGCACTGGCAACAGACTACTTTTATCAGCTCAAGTCATGGCACCTGGAGGCATTTATAATGAAGCTGGCAACAGCCATACACTGAATCTACATGATGAGCATCAGTGTGGTTATGCCAGAGAGAATGTGTTGCATACTAGCCATTATGTCCTTCCTTGGGCTGTTCTGATCTTCAAGCATCTACTCTTAGTTACAGCCACACAGCACGTTCCCTATGAATGGATTATTCAGCTTTAGCACAGCATGCTTTGAGGCCATGGATAATTCAGTCTCTGGTTTCCTCTGCTGCTACTGGAGTAGCACAAGGCAGCAAGAGCATTATGAATTTGACCCTCTGAAAATCCACCCACAGAAGTGGTGTCTGTTCAAAGCAGCACACTCATGATAGGGGGTGTGAGTGCACTGCCCCATGAATTGCCATTTCCATGCTGTGTAGTGATTCATTGGAGGTATAACCTTAAGTCACCTAAGACTAATTAAATAAAAAGGGCCAAAGCTAGCTTTGGTTTCTGGCTGAACTTAGTGCCAGGAAATATGTGGAGGCAGCATTCCCATCAGTAGCCAACACAGCTTGCAGGTGTGGAACTTCCTGTGTTCCGTTTTGTGACCCTTGCCCCTTGTACTGTAAAACTTGAAAAACTTGCTTCGGTTCTTCCAGTCTCCTGTGAGGTGCTCCAGTTGTCCTTAAAAAAGTTTTTTTTCAGGAGCTGCTGTCACCTGAAGGACATTCATCTTTGCTCAGCATCACCTGCCTTCCACCAAATGTACTCCCCTGAAGAATAATTATTTTCTTTCTAGCTTCACAATGGACGGAGGGTTCCCAGCATTTATTTTGAGTGTTTCTTCTGTGTAAAGACCCTAGTTATTGGCCATGTGGAAAAGCAGCTAGCTGAGGGCAGCTGAAGGAGCCACCTTGCAAAGACATGCCAGTGCCTGAAGTTCCATGGCGCCAAGTCCTTTGCTTTGGCTCTCCACAAAAGCTAACAACATGTAATGAGCCTTGGTCTGACTTATCTTCTAAGTTTTTAACTTTACACTCATGGCACAGTGGCTAGAAGTCATAGGAAACCTTATATAAGTTGTGTTTAGATCAGAAAGTGCTTGAAGGTCCAAGTATTCAAGTGAACTTTATAACATTGCTGGAGACTTGGTGTTGTGGAACCATATGGGGCAGTTTTAATGTAAATGCCTTAAGGACTGAGAGCATGCAAGCAATAGGAAGAAGGAGCAAGCCCCAGGCTACGCCTTTACTAGTATGCAGCTTCTGAACTGAAAACAACTGCATAGAAGACTCCAGAGAAAACCATCCCATGCTCCATGAACTGGTTCAAAATTACAGCAAGCTTGGGTATCCCCACTGAATTCTGCACTAGAGATGTGTTCTGGATACTCAGAGATCTGCAGGAGAAACAGCCATCTTCCCACACAGAGTTGTTTGCAGGCTCAAAGTTGGAGCAACTCATTTGGAACATTTGGGATGTGTTCTTCATGTTGTCTTTTTCAAGAATCATGGCCTTTTGGTTCACTTTTACTAACACTATCTGTTTAACAAGACAGACTGAATTATGGGCTTTTTCTACAACATCCTCTAAAATCCATGTCTCGAATGTGTAAGCCGATCTCCTGTGTATGTAAAGTGCTCAGCAATGATTTAAGAGGGCAGCAATTACTCGACACATCTCTAAAGGCTAAATGGAGCAATATGCTGGTGTTTCAAGTCTCATCCAGAGCTCATTTCATGTAAAGAGCAAGAAGCCTATTTCTGAAGGTTTTCAGCTGCAGAAGGAGCCTCAGGAACAGCTGAAGTTGCAGGTAGTAAGAAATTCACCCAGCCACTGGCTGTTCATGGAGGGGTGGGGAGCTGATACAGGAGGATGACTGGATTACTGGATAGTATTGGAGTGTGGAGTGGAAGGGTGGAGTGAATGAATAGTCCTGGGTATGGTTCTCTTCTGTTGTAAACTTTGTGTACCAGAGTATAGTTTGCAAGTATTGGTGTTGGGATTGTGCTGTTCCAGTTTGCACATACATCTGGGTATTTCCATTGCAAGTTGGAGGTTCATTTTGGGGCTTGAGAAATTGTTATCCAAAGAGGCAATTATGTTAAACATTTAAGAGCTTTCCAAACAGTACAGTTGCTTAGTTGAGTTTATTCAGACAATGAAAATCCATTCAAAGTCTGACAACTTTTTCCCCAATGGTAATTACTGATAGAAAGTACCAGATGGGCAAGTTGGATAACTGAGCAGTGGGCAGGGGGATGGTCTAAAGGAGAAGAGTCTTGAGAATAAAGTACTGATGGACTTGGTGATTAGATCACAGTATGCGTCTCTGACCAGTTTATGTGACCTTTGATAAATAACTTGGGATCCCAAGTGCCAGTTATCTGTCGGAGTTAACCTCAACTGTAATCGCATAGGAAGAGTGGATACACAATACAGGTACTAGGAAGGGTTCTAGTTCCTTCCAACATTGCCAACAGCAATATGCTATTGTCACCAAATAACAAGAGCACTTCCAAGAGCTTTTACTTGGAGCAAAGCATTAGTGGCATGGTGTGGTGTCATAGTGCTTGAATGGCTGATTCATATCTTCCCTATTGCTCATACCTGCAGAAAAGAGCTGTGATGCTATTTCAAGTCTGGCTCCACAGCCATATCTTCCTTTTCCAGACTCTGGGGTCTTAAAACTTCAACGCTGAAGGGCTTGAAATACGTAGTTTTGTCTACTGATGTATCATGTAAAAGTGTGTCCCTTAGCTGATTCTCTCCCAGCTCACAAAAAATGACTGCCATCGTGATCTGGAACTTCAGTGTCATGGCTTCAGGCTTTGGGTAGGACACCTAGAGGTGCTGCCTGTTCTTCTCAGCAGATCATATCCTGTGGCTTGCTCTTGTGTGTCTGAAGCATGGAAGATGAGCAGCTGATTCCAAGGAACTCTTTTAAGACATTACGAATGCTGACCTTGGCAGTGCCTGAACAAAGGAATCTGCCTCTATTGTTCCTCTGTCAAGACAAGTGACTTTTTGCGCTCCCACTGCTGCTGGGAGAGTTTTCTATAGGTGCAGTCACACTGACACTGTACTGGCTGGGCAGGTCTGACTCTGGATGTGAGAGGAACATGTGCAGGGATCAAGGAGGAGGAGCGTGACAAAAGGGAGATGGAGAAGTGTTTTGGAAGGAGAGGAAGGAAATTGGTTGGTGTCCATAATGTCTCAAACTCCATCACTATGATAGTGCCTGTAATTGGAAGTGCTTCTCACAGCAAGAGGATTGGGCTTTCCTGGTTACAAGAGTGAGCTCAAATAAGGAGACCTTGACTGGCTGGTCAGTACTAAGTAGCTCTTATTGATTCAGAATGGTTTTTGAAGGGTACTAGAAGCATGAGTGCTAGGTATGCTTCAATTTTCTGAGCTCTGCAGTTCTTGTTGCATGTGCTGGTCATATGCACTACTTTAAAGGGACTTCAGTATAATTCTAGGTAGTTCTTCAAGGAAGTCTAATTGTATTCTGAAAGCAGGTAAAGCAGGTAAGGAAAGAGACCCTTCTTGGCTAAGCCTGAATTTGTATTGCACACTCTTTCGTTCAAAAATTTTTGCAGCAAGATGATCTCTAGCTTGCAGTTTTAAGAAAAGAAATATCAGTGCCTAATATTTCTCAGCTTTTTTTTATTGAAACAAAGCAACAGAAATTAAATTTCACATATTACAAGTCCCAGCTGCAAAGCTTCTTCAATATTTAATTTAAAAATACTCTCCGTAGGGCTGCACAACACAAAGCTCTGTGTTGCCTGCAGAAAGATTACCAGTGTTGGCTATTTGAAATAGCATATACAGCTTGGTTTTTAAATCTCAGCTTCATTCTGGAGTGGCAGGAGTTGCTGGATTGCTGGAGTTGCAATGCTGGACTAGCCTATGGGCAGTTTAGCTCATAATCTTGCTGAATAGGTTGGTAGCAGGTCATGTCTGCAGGAACAGGAGCTAGGCTGGGCTGGGGAGTAATGGTGGTAGGGCTTTTGCCTCCTGCAAGACTCATAATGGCTTTCAGCAGTTTGAGACCAGTCTGTGCTAGGGGGTGTAATGATGGAAAAAAAAGGAAATGTGCTCCAAACCCTGCTGCAGATGGAAGCCAAGGGAAGGACAACCTCATCCATGGACCCCCCATCTTTTGCAGGTGATTTTTCTAGTCATCCGAAACTGTTCTGGGATCAGACACTAAGTTTTGCTCTAGAAGGAACTCAACTTTGTTCATCTTGTAAGAAAACAGCAGAGTACCAGTGTCCTCTTGTACCATCGGTGATGTCTGTGTGCTTGGATTTAATGCCACGTCCTGGACTTTGAGTGACCTTGGGGGTTCAGTTGAAGTAACATTTTCAAAAGTGCACTGTTCAAGTGATGCTAGCTCTCAAAACTACTGTAGTTCTGAATTCCTGTTGCTACTGGTATTGCAGAACCCAGGCAAGGCTCTCTAAAGTAGTTTAAGGTGTCTTTGAATTTGCAGACAAGGGAGGAAAAAAAAAAAAAGGGACTGAGATGAACTGAGGCTAATTTAATCAGCTTAGTGAATAATGTATTCTGTGGATGGGAATTTTATCTAGGAAGGACATAGCCTAATATTCAGCTGTGAATTTTTAGGACTTCCATGAAAACATCATCCCAGCCGCATAACTTCCTCGCTCGCAGGTTTGATGCCTGCTTTGCAGAACACTACCGTTATAGGCATGGCTATCAACTTGGGGTAATCTTTTTTTTTTTTTTTTTTCCTAATGTTATGCGCTAATTTATAGAGAAATTTCTCATGTATAGGCAGTCATTTAGTTTACATTCTGTAGATCACTGAAATGAGCCCTGCTAACCTCACCATCCACCAATTTCTGCCTTTGCATACTACTTTCCTGTCAACTTACATTTCAGAGCTGTTAAGTTACAAGGCTTTATTTGGCATTTGGATAAAACTGCAATAAAAAGAAAATCCTTGGTTGGCATCTTTGCTTGTTCCTGTACATCACAAAAGGTCAGGGGCAGCTACTCTCATTAGAGTGCTCAGTGCCAGAGCAAGCTAATCTTTCCTGCACACATTTCAGAACTAGCTGGCTCTGAACAGTAAACTAGAGGTGGAACTAATCTTTCCAAAAATGTTCTCAGAGCAGGGAAAAACTGCAAGGAGTACAGTAATTGAAAAAAGTGCCTTGAACGGATCCTTCCTTGGTAGCTTTGTAGTGGACCTGGAATAAAAATCAAGGCACTGGGAATGGAGGCACTGCATTGGAATGGGAAAGACTGAGCTAGTCACCTAGCCACACTTCACAGTCAAATGAGAGGACAGGACATTTTCTGAAGCTCTTTGGGACATCTAAGCACCCTACTGAACTTAGATTTGAGTCTACTTTAGAATGAGAAGTTGTCTGCGAGCTGCTGGTTATATTGTAGGTATCTAAACCTAACAGAGGGAAATCTTGGCCTCAGCATGAAGACAGCTCTATTGGTACAAAAGCCTTTTAAGTGGGAGGAGCTTCTAGAAATAGAAATAAGGTTTACTGGATATATGCCCTTTCAGCTGAGATACTTGTCAACAAAGTAGGACCATGGTTCCCATGCCAAAGACTGGTGATAGGGAAATCATAATTTTTCCGAGTGTCTGGCTCACGGTGGGGGTCCTCTGAACATGTCTGTTGATCTATGAGAAAGAGGTTGAAGCCACAAAGCCTCTATTCTTGGTGATGTAGCCTGAATGCTTAGCAACCTCAGCAGACATCCCAGGTACCACAAGAGGAGGACAGAGTCTCACTGATAGGAGGCAGCTGATCACAACAGTCCCGGGAGAGTGGCAAACTTGAGCTATTACCCCTGTTGTGTTCTCCAAAGCCATCTGTGTTTGCAGCCCTTCTAAGGACAAGCACTGCAGTGAAAGCATATGTGTTTTCCATTGGTACAACAGCTCGTGGTGAAAATAGCTGGGTTGTTAACAAGACAGGCAGATGGCACATTTGCTACAATATCATGATTACTGTACTTCAAAGAGATAATCAATAATAAGGCAATTAGGGTCTTGTTAATTCAGAAGCAGACTTTGAGACATTTAGGAGGATGCATTTTCAAAGCATCCTTCTAAGATAGAGGGTTTCTGTATTCTGAATTCAGGAGGAATTTCTTCACAAACCTCCTCCAGATCACTGAGTACATACCTCTTAATTGCAACTCATTGTACACAGAAGTAGCTGATGTGCAATATGTTTACATTTTATTCACGTAACGTTTTATTACATTTCAGAGTGAGTGTCTCAACTTTTCCTGGTTTCTCCTTTTTTCTTTTGTAAGACTTTTTATTTTGTATTTCTAACTTTTACAGTTAGTGATGCCTTGCATCCTATTACTTGTGACCTGAGCATCAGTGGCCTCCAGTTGTGTCAGGGAGGCTTAGACTGGGTCTCAGGAAGAGTTTCTTCATGGAAGAGGTGGTTGGGCACTGCAACAGGCTGCCCAAGGAAGTGATGGTGTTTCTATCCATGGAAGTATTTAAAAGATGTGTGGATGTAGGCTTAGGGACATGGTTTAGCTGTGGACTTGATAATGTTAGGTTGCATTTGATGATCATAAAGGTCTTTTCCAACCAAAATGATTCTTTGATTCTGTGACTTGTCTCAAAAATGGTTTTGATTACATTACTTGACACTGACTTCAGCTTTCTAAGATCAGACTCGACTTGCACAGGTCAAGGGTCATTATTTTGCTTTTCCTAGTGCACTGTAATTTAGGGAGAGAGACTGGGTGACTATACTCTGGGGATTTATGTGATGGAACTTACTTGGTTTTAGAGCACTGTCCTTATTGCTCCACATGTAATCAGATAGAGAAAATTATTTGGAAACCAAGGTAGAGGAGTGTGCTTTTGCTTCCATTGCAGGAGGAAGCTGCACCTTCTTAACCTCAAGTTCAAACCTATTTGCACTACTTTCTATTTGCAGAGAGGAACCAGGACTATAATATTCAGATGCTTCAAATATTTGCTGAAATTTAAATGCATGGGGAATAAAACTTTGATGTACACATCAGCCTCCCAGGCAGAGTTATAAGGAGACTTGGCATGTGAAAGTTAAACCAGACAAATTTAGATGAAAAAACATAATAAGCATAGTAAAACACAAATGTTTATCATGTTCATCAGACTTTGGAACAATTTCACTAAGAGGCAGCATTGGATTTTCAATCACTTGCCAGTTTTTAAGTAAAAAATTACTTTTTCCCATGAAGATATTTTCCAGTTCAAATACAAAATTTGTAAGTTAATATGAAAAGTCATAAAATTAACAATCATAAAGTATATAATTGTACTGTGCAGAAAATCAGATCTGGTGTTCTTACAGATTCCTTTTTTCCCTGAAGTCTGTGACTTGCCTGAACACAACTTTAAATGTTTCCCTGTCAGCTGTTACCTATGTGATTTGTATTTGAATTATTTATCTCCTGTTGAGATTTGCTAGTTACCTACAGAAATTCTGTTTTGTATGAGCTTTCCTCTAAAAGTCCCTTTTCCAGCTTATCATGCAGTCTGTGCATTTAGGGACTTTTGTCTAGTGAGAAGAAAATCTTTCTGGGAGAATCAAGACATCTGGCTTTTGAACAGTGTCCCATAGCAATAACTTTTCAGGAGGATCACTGTTGGCCCCATTTAGGCCACGACATGTTAAGACAACATGCTTGAAATGTCCTTTTTAGTCTGTAGATACACAAATGCACGAAACTTCGGTTCTGGGATTAAAACAAATCTTCAGGTGTCTGAATTTTTGAGTACTTGTATTTTATTTAGCTTTAGGTGAACTCACCGATGGCAGTATTTTTAGTCACAGGCCCTTGTCCTCTAGAATGATGTTTTGAGTGATGTCTATCTGTATTTTGTTGAACTCTGCTTAAGATATTCCCACAAGCTCAAAAGTGAGAATCCATAACTCCTTGGCTTGTTACAAGAGTCAGGGAGCAGCTCTTACCTCGATTAACTCATTGTTGATGAGGTTTTTGTTCTGTATCAACATGTGTTCCAAAATAAGCAGGGTTTTGTTAAATACTGTGCCATCTTGAACCTGCCATTATTGGAGTTCAGTTTGCACTTTTATGAAATGCCTGATACAGTCAGAAAATACATTAACCCTCTTACTCCAATTACATACATGGTAGGTGCATTATTGGCAAAGCAAATGGATGGTGAACTTTGCACCCCCAAAGATGCCTCTCTTCTGTCAAGTGCTCCTGACTCTTCTGTATTCATCATGGATGATGTGCTCTCTCCCTGAGATGCATTTTAACAGACATACTCTGCCTGTGGAATGGGAGTAATGTTGCTCGTCAGCCTTTAAAAAGTGATTTGGAGCAACTCACAGTGCTCGGGTTCTGTGTACCCTGGAAAGCTCTGTTACAGCCTGTGCAAAGAGTGGGTGAACGCTTGAGCCAGAAACCGCTAACTCATGAGTGTGAATCTTTTCAGCAAAGATGGTGACTTTTCTAAGTGATAAATTGAGACCTCTTTTCATTAATATGAACTTAGTCTTCTTTGAATCGGCTTTTTGTTTTTGCTTTTTCACTTGAAATATGTTTGGAGGGGAGGAGTACGTGTATACTGTAAACTGAAATATTGAACAGTAAAATGTTTAACCTAAATGTTTTGATATTTAACTTGCTATTAATTCCAAAGTTTTTGAGTTTAATTTTTCTAAATCCTTGTTTAAAGAGATGCTAAAATTGTAAGTTAATGAAAGAGTGAGCAATATAAAATCATCATGTATGACTTAAGATTTTAATTCAGTTTCAAAAATACTGAAAAGTTTTGCTTTTGTTTCCTACCGGGAATAGTGCCTTTTTTTTCTTTATCAGAATTGCCATTAATATTTCTCTCTAATTAACTGCATTTAGTTGGCACCATCATTTGAAGTATGCAAAGATGATTGCTTTTCCCTCTGGCTGTATGAAGGGCTGTATTTGTGGAAGACCTGTTGGGTAATGTTGTAGGGTGAGGGGACCCAATAGCAGCATTTAAGGGCTGGTGCGATCCAGGTGAACAGTCTGAAACGTGAGGTCTTCTTGGGAGGAGGCCCAGGACAAGCTGCTTTTTGCTATGGGAGGCAGCTAAGATCGGTCTATAATTTGTGTGTTTCTGAAAGAGCAGTATCTACAAAGTTCACTGGCACACTGTCTCATCCTTCACCTGAATTGTTGCAAGAAGCATGGCCCAAAGCACGACAGACACCAGTAGAGTCAGATCATGCTCCAATTTATTGCCCGAATAGCCTAACTTTTATAAGGAACTTAACAGGGGCGGACAGTGTTTCACACAAGATTATTGGTCAAAAGCACTCAGACAAACAACTACAAGAAAACAACGCCACCTGCAAGAAAACAACCCCCTTGTGATTAGCAGTCACATAGACCTTGTCCTTGAAGCCAGCTACTGGTAACAATATTTTTCTGAATTCCTCAATTGGGCAATGTGGGAACACTGTCATGGGAACTTCTCATAGTTGCCCTGGTAGCTTGGTTTGCTCAGCTACAGCAAGCCATGGGATTTTTTCTGTTTCAAAAAATCCCTCAACATGTATGTCCCTGCTTCCAGGTGATGTGTGTTACAGTATGCAAGTATGACTCAGGCACAGGTAGGCTCAGACACATAGGTGAAGCTAAGAGGGATTTAGCATCCTGAATATTCATCTTCTCAACTGGTCTGGCCTGCTGGTTTCCATAGTGGCTGCATAAAGGTTGCTCATCTGGGTTTGGTTCTTACTAGGTTTGCCCAATCATTGATTCTTCCTGGCTGCCATTTTTCAGAAGTCTTTCCTTTCTTGTTGAGCTCCAGACCTGCACCTTGCTTGTTCCCAAATGTTTGACCCAGAGACTCCACCTACACACAACATCCTTCTGAATGATATGGGACTCTACTGACATGTTCCTCAGTGCTGCAAGAAGGCTGATCCTATTATGCACACCTGTTTGATTTTACTACTGTGTGTACGCTGAGATGTTCTCATCCTTTTTGGGTAACAAACAGTTCCTTCCGACAGCTACTCTTGCCTCTGCAAGAGTCCTAGAGCTGCCTTTGTGCTGACTGTTCTACCTGCTGCAGGTGATTAAGAGCTCTTTTAAATTCCACTGTCTCTTTGTAAAAAAAACCCTCCCTGCCTGAATGAAATGCCCTTCCTCCTCGCAAGTGTTTCTTCACTCTTGATGTCTGGTTATATGGTGCTGCAGTAGTCTGGGATCTCTACCAGTTACCCAGCAAGAAGGGTTCGTGCGTTACAATCTATTGTAACAGTTTGGGTACATCAGAAAGGGCCGATCTGAACCTGTAGTTATTTATACAGCCCATATGTTGGCAGATTCTTTGTGAGGTTCCTTGTAAGCTTAAGTTGAGCCAGGGGAGTTTTAGGTTAGATGTTAGGAAGAACTTCTTTACTGAAAGGGTTGTGAGGCATTGGAACAGGCTGCCCAGGGAAGTGGTGGAGTCACCATCCCTGGAAGTCTTCAAAAGACGTTTAGATGTAGAGCTTAGGGATATGGTTTAGTGGGGACTGCTAGCGTTAGGTCAGAGGTTGGACTCGATGATCTTGAGGCCTCTTCCAACCTAGAAATTCTGTGATTCTGTGATTCTGTAAGGCTCCTTACATTCATCAGGCACAAATGAATCTTTCAAACAGGTAGTTTATTTAATAGTTGAACGGTTACTGAGAAATGTCCTGGCACTGAATTAGAGGTGGTACACTGATGGGTACTCTCTCTGAGGGTCGCTCCTGGTTTAAATGTCTGATTTAAATATTTCCTTGATCTTCTGTTCCTGTCGGCTTCCTCTGTAGTCAGTGGAGCCCAAGCTCCAGACAGTTTGGGGGCTTTCCCTGAGTGCAGAAAGAGCTGAGGTCAAATAGCTGAGTAGTTTCTGATACAGTTGTCCAGGTCAGAGCACAATGTTGTCTCATGCAGCAGTAGCTAGCTGAGTGCTTTTTCCCTGATGTAATAAGCTCATTTTGATCTGGAGGAAAAATTCCGATGACAAAATATATAATGAATATATAGGTTTATACAGTGCTGACCGTTTCACTTTTTTAGCATTTATATTGTGCATTTTTCTGTTTATATTATTTTGCATTTAATTGTTTGTCAATAACAGATCTTAACAGCCGCTACTATTAATGAATATGTAATATAACTATTTAAAGTGTGTAATACGTCAGATTATAAATGCAGCAGTTACTTAGCACTGATTGAAATCTTCTACATTTAGATATCTCCTGTTTATACTGTGAAGTGTCAAACTGTTTGATTACACCAAAAGTCAGACTTTTTCATCTAGAAAGAGATTACATTTCAATCAGTGCTGAATAGCAGCCACACGATGTAAAAAAAAAAAAAAAAAAAAAAGACTATATTAACTCTTACATGATGTCATATTACCTATGTCAGTAGGAGCAGTGTGTTTCATGAAATTATGGAGAAATTATAAAAAATAATATAAACTAGAACATAATTACTATTCTAAAATTAGAATATTTCTAGAAAGCTATCATAAAAAATTTCTTTGAAGTATATCTTAAATGAATTTTCAACTGTTAATTTCTGGGGAAAAAGGGATTATGAACTTAAGACTTCATATTCTCTAACCTAGTCTTCTAAGAAAATGAGGCTAGTGTGTTTGGGCTGCCTCCTCACATGCCCATCTTTCAATCAGTGTTTTGAACTTATTAGTCATGTTTGAGTGAAATTGGTGAGAAATTAGAGGTCTCAGACAGAATAAAGGTCCCATGAGTTTTGTGAAAAGCAGAAGCCAGATAAAGGCAAGAGATTCCATGAGCCTCTGCACTGAGGAGATGGCAATATTGTGAAGTTACTCATTAGACATGAGTATACTGTAGAGGAAAAAGCTTGCATCAAGGTATGCTCCGTGATTGCTAGGAAGCTCCGCTAGGAAGCTCCACTAGGAAGGCACTGACATGCCTTCATAGTGAGTCAGGCTTAAATTATTCCTTTGCTTGTGAAATTGTTTCATGCTGGAATTTAAATATGGGAAAGGAATTCAGCTTATCTCTTTAGTAAGGCAACTACCTCAGGTGCTGTCTTGAGAATTAGTGGAAAGACTTCAAAATCCAACAATTTTTTCTAACATTTTGGTTGTATAATTGAGGAAGTGACAAAAAACAAAATGGAAATTTCCAGGTCTTGGCACATCCTATGAAATATTCTGTGCCTCGAGTAATAAATGCTCAGGTTATCTGTAGACTGACACCTTTTTTCCTTGTGGTTTCAAGTTACCTGGAGCCATCTTCCAGCACATCTCAGCAAAAGCTGCCCATGGATCCAAAGAACAGCTTTAAATCTGAAGCCAAGCATGAGATTTGTTTTGTTGTTGTTGTTGTTGTTGTTTTTGTTTGTTTGTGTGTTTGTTTGTTTTTGGACTCCTACAAATGTTAATGAGAAAAAGCTTAACTCCTTTTGGTTGAATGCAAAACACAACACCTAGTATTGGCAGCCTCCTGTTCATTCAGAGGAAGTTGTTCATATTAAGAACTCTCTTGGCTTCAGTAGAACTGCTTATTCAAGGGAGACACTGCAGCTCTAGGGACCAAAGGTTTCACTTTTCTCAGGTTGCCTAGCAGAAAAGCTTAAAAGATGTGTAAAAATATTGAACTGGGGCAATTCTCTAAGAAAAAAACACTTCCATGACATGATGTTGACATTTGTTAGCTTTGGGCAATCATGAGAACATCTTTTAGTTTTATCATATAGTGTCTGCATTCGCTGCAGAGGAGGAATCAAATTATGCAAAATTCAGAACATTTGCATAGAACTGCTCTTGCACTGGGATTAAAGTAAATGTGGAAAGCTTTTTCCACATTTCAGGAGAGATATCCAACCTTTCCAAGAGATTTACTTTCAAACCAACAGTTCTGCCAGTCTGGCTGTAGGATCCAATGAGACAGGCACAGGATCCCCTCCAGCTGTGGGCAGAGACAGTCAAGAATGAATCACACAGTGGAATACTACAGATCTCCATCCACTGCAATACAAAAGTCAGGGCATATATCAGAACATTGGATCAACCTACAAACAACAGCTATTCTTTAAATGATGGGTAATAGCGTGCATTTCCTATATGCACTCCCTTCAGGAAGAAGGCATTAGTGTGATTTGTAGCAAACCTTCAGGGCAAGCATCTGTTTTTAAAGGGGAGGCAGCAAGCCAGGAGGCAGGTGGCTGGTCAAAATGGGTGGAGCTGTGATGCTTGTTCATGTCTGAGGACATGGGTGTGTGTTTGGGAACTGGGTATATGTGTATGAAGCTATCTTGTTCTTTGTTTTGCTGCTTCTCAAAAGTGACTTCACGAATTCAACAACTGGAGGAAAGTCTCCTGCCACATGGGTCATCTCTTGTGAGTAGCTTCTGCATCCATGGATCATGGATGATGGTAATTCGAAGTGACAGGAGTCTTCTAGCCCGTGGCGTTGTCAGGAAGCTAAACTGTTTGGAGATGACAACCTTGCTTCCTCAACAGACTCTGAGCTGTCACTCTCCATTTAGTTTAAACTAGTGAGAGCTCTGATGAACTGATTTCAGTGAGAACACAAACTGCAACCAGTGCAAAGGGCACAATGGAAGTGAGGTTCTGCAAATGCTCTGGAGGTGTGAAGGGGGTGAGGGAGGCTTATAAGCCAAAACCAGAGTGAACTGCTGGTCAGGAGACAGACTCACTTGGAGCTGTGGATGATGGTTGTGCTATTGAGGTACTGACTGGAAGTCTTGGTGAAAAAGCCCTAAGAGATTGTACTCTGCTTCCTCTATGGTTAAAGGCTGTTTGTAGCCACAAAGCATGTAGTGCAACATACTAGTACCTGGGCACCACAGTACAAAAAGGATGTAAAACTGTTGGAGAGTGTCCAGAGGAGAGTGACGAAGATGGTGAAGGGCTGAGAGGGGAAGAGGTATGAGGAGCAGCTGCAGTCACTTGGCCTGTTCTGCCTGGAGAAGAGAAGGCTGAGGGGAGACCTCATCGTGGTCTACAGCTTCCTTGCAAGGGGGAGTGGAGAGGCAGGCGCCAATCTATTCGCTTTAGTGACCAGTGATAGGACCTGCAGGAACGGTGTTAAGCTGAGGCAGGGGAGGTTTAGGGTGGACATCAAGAAGAGTTTCTTCACTGAGAGGGTGGTTGCACACTGGAACAGGTTCCCCAGGGAATTATAGAATCATAGAACATCCCAAGTTGGAAGGGACCCATAAAAATCAACAAGTCCAACTCCTGGCACTGCACAGGTCTATCCAAAAGTTTAGACCATGTGACTAAGTGCACAGTCCAATCACTTTTTAAATTCAGACCAGCTTGGTGCCTGGTCAAAGCTTAGGTCCTCCTCTGGGGATGCCACCCAAGAATGTGGGCTTGTATAACAACTGTAATGGTAACTACAGGTTAGATAAATATCCAAGTGGCTGGGTAATGAGGAAGAGAAGCCACTTGGATATGTATTCTCAATGCACAGATATAAGATGATTGCTTGCTAGAGCCTGTTCCTTCTGACACTTAAAACTATATTTGTATAGAGATTTTTTAAATTTTGTAAAGCTTTACTTTAATTTGACATGTACTAAGGGGGATTTTGTGTGACAATCCAATCCTTGTGCAGTTGGCGCAGCTCAGAGTAGGAAACATTCTCAGAGTAGATACCTGCATTTGGTGAGTCACATTACAGTCAACCCTGTTTGAATCCCACCTTACTGATCAAACTCACATGTATTTGAACAATGCATGTTTTTGTTTGTTTTTTTTTTTTTTCTTGTTATTTTGAGTTTCCTATTAGCAGTGTTATGTGAGGTAAAACAATGTGTGGTAGGGAAAAGACCCATCAGCAAAAAAGCATGTGAGGATCTTTGCTGGAAGTTCTGCAGAAGTCCAAGAAAATCTGTTCTGGGGTCAGTCTTCACATTTTTTCCGGTAACTGGAAGATTTTTGTTTGGCTTTAGAGAATTATGTATATTGTGTACCTGTTCAGTTAGTGTCTCGTTTCTTGGGAATCAGTCAATACAGAGTTTAATGCAGACTTTTCAGAGACAAAACCAACTGCAAAGACCTGTGTGTTGAGATAGGCTGCCCTTGCGCTATATTCCACAGAGGAAGGTCAAATGTACAGTGTTAAACCAAAGAGCACAAAAACTCTCATGGGTTGAACAATTGGCTGAAATGTCTAGGGGGTTTATGTGTGTTGGTTCTTGCAAGAATGTTAACACTTGTCAAGTTTACCTGCCACACTGAGAGTTATGCTGAAACTTATTAATTAGTCCTTTGCAAAGTGCTTTGAGGTTTTCAGATTAAAGGCAGTATAGAAGTCTGAAGGATGAAGAGCTGGAGAGTGTTGAAAGGAGTCCTGCCAATTAATTTACACTTAAACAGAAAGTTTTGTTTTCCTGAAAATTAAAAAGTAACCCCCCCCCCCCAAAAAAAAAAAAAAAAAGTAAGTACTGCAAGGTTTGAGATCCTCAGGGTAAAATGATGTCTTTCTGTTTGGTTTTGTACAGCTTTGCTAATCAAAGCGTTAAGACTTGAGAAAAAAAAATAGCGGTTTTCTGCTGCTCAAGAAAAATACATCTGAAATATGTAAAGTCTCATTTGCTTCTGTGAAAACTATGTAAAAGAAAGCCCTGTTAAGAACCTGCTGATGCTATGGTGAAATAGACTGTAAATATGGCATGGAAAGAGTCCATTTTCTCATCTGAGCTGGCTAAAATACAAGAAGTAACCAGACAGCTTAACCCAGAAAAATGTCATTAGAATTTTTAAGTAGTGCCACATTAGCACATCTTTAAGGTGTGCAAGTATAAAAAAAGTGACAGAGGAGAGGCAAGGGAACATGTTAAAGTTCAAAAAGCCAATGAAACTTCTGATTGATTGTTATTTTTATCTTTTTAAATTATCAAGAAAAGTTTAAATTATCTCTGAAAAGTTGCTGCTGGCAGATCTGAGGTGGGTCTGGCACTGAGTTAGTTATATCCTTTTTTTTAAGGTTGCTTGCAATTTTCCTGTAACACAACAGCTTTGAGGCTGGTGGTAAGGCAGTGTGAAGGGCATGCCTTGTGCATAGATAGAATGTGTGGTATGCCTGCACCCAGGTGTTGAAGGAGACTTTTCCTGCAAATGTCTTATCAGCTGCTGGGCACCAGTTCTGAGAGCAGCAGAACTGCCTTGTACAGTCAAGAGCTCCATGAGAAAGAATTGCTGCTTTCCTCAAGTGTAAGTGAGGAGCAGGTTGCTGGGCAGAGAGCAACTGGCAAGGAAGAAAACACAATGCCTTGAGCAGTCCAGGTGAAGATGGAGCAAAGGGGCTGTGAACACTTGAACATATGAAGCTGGACTGTGCAATTAGAAGTGTTGGCCAAGCTTGGTGTAGTTAGCTGGAGAACTGCATCAGTCTTAACCAAATGTCCAGAGAAATAGGTAATGAATCTGTGATCAGATCAGCACCTTTCTGAAATAGCAAACTTCACTGTCCATGGAGATCTTTGTCCTTTCTTGTCTGTTTTCTTTTCTTAGAGAGCAAAATCCACAGTGTCTGCAAGTCTAACACGTTGATATATGTGAGGAAAGGAAGGGGACAGATTTGTTGTTTTATACAGTTTCTCTTTGAAAACAAAAAATCTAACCTGAATGATCTGAAACCTCTGGCTAATGAGACCTCTTGGTTCCATGTGGATTGTGCCTTTGTTTGCATGCTGAGGGGCTTAAGAAAAGTCTCTCTGTCAGTAAATATTCACTATGGGTATAAGCATGTGGGTCTTTCCAAAATTTCTGTACTCACTGTTTTTATCCAGCTCCTAATGCTGAGTGATTTGTGGGTGTTCTCAAATATAATTTGGTGTTTTTTTTTTCATGACAGAAAAAGTAGATCATCCCAAGGCAGTGATTTCTCATGAAACTTCTCTGCTGAATGACTTTCTTGAAGCCCCTCTGGTGAAGTTTATTATTTCTAAGAAAACTTAGAAATGGGATAGGAAAGAAGGCTTTGATTGTTTCTCTATGCATGAACTTGTGTATGATGGATTTTCAGGACAGACCTGACCTTTGCTTTTTGCTTGCTTTTGCCTGCTGCTGTCTTCAGGGCTGTTAGCAGCTGGAAACCATGGAGAGGCATATCTTAAGCAAGTGCTGAGAGAATAAGAAACCCTGAAAAACAGCAAAACATATTTTCACAGAATCAGAGAACCATTTGAGATGGAAGGGACCTTAAAGCTCATCTTGTTCCAACCCCCTGCCATGGGCAGGGACCCCCCAGGCTGTCCCCAGCCCCTCCCAACCTGGCCTTGGGCACTGCCAGGGATGGTGCACCTACAGTTCCTCTGGGCAACATGGGACATGGCCTCACCACCCTCATACTAAAGAATTTCCTCCTAATATCTCATCTCAATCTCCCCTCTTCTGGTTTAAAGCTGTTCCCACTTGTCGTGTCACCACATTCCCTAAAAGCCCCTCTAATGCTTTCTTGTAAACCCCTCTAGGTACTGGAAGGCTGCTGTAAGGTCTCCTTGGCCTTTCTGTCTCTAGGCTAAACATCCTCAGCTCTCTCAGCCTTTGTCTGTAACAGGTGCTTCAGCCTCTGATCATCTTTGTGGCCTCCCATGGTCCCGCTCCAACAGGTCCATGTCCTTCTTGTGCTGGGGTCCCAGAGATGAACACAGTTCTCCAGGTTAGGTCTCACAGGTAGAGGGGAATAACCTCCCTCAGCTTGCTAGCTGTACTTACTGTGGTGCAGCCTGGGATGTGGTTGTCTTTGTGGGCTGCAACTGCATTTTGCTGGCTGATTTTTTCATCTACCTGTAACCCAAAGTTTTTTCCACAGGGCTGCTCTTGAAACACTTGTCACCCAGCCTAGGATTGTCCTGCCCTGGCTGCCAGACCTTGCACTTGGCCTTGTTCAACTTGCTAAGGCTTGCCGAGGCCCACCTTTCAAGCCAGCCCAAGTCCCTCTGTCTCACCTTTCTTCCCTCAGATGAGTTGACTGCACCATTTGTCAGTGACCTCCGCAAACTTGCAGAGGGTGCCCTCAGTCCCACTGTCCATGTCAGTGATAAAGATGTTAAACAACGCTGGTCCTGGTACTGATCCCTGAGGATCACCACTAGGCACTGGTCTCTACCTGGACATCGGGCTGTTGACCACAACTCATCAAGTGTGACCATCCAGCCAATTCTTTACCTATCAGGTCGTCCATTGGTCAAATCTGTGCCTCTCCAATGAAGAGCTGAGGGTGTTATGCAGGACAACGTCAAATGCATTGTACAAGTCCAGGTAAGGCATAGGTTGTGTATAAAGAAGCAAACAGATGAAGTGAGCAATTTTTAAGAAGGCAATGCACAGCCCATGTCATTGCCCAGACTGAAACAAGGGAAATGTCCTGTTTTCTGTGTGGCTCAGTGGCAGGAAATCTTGTCTAGAAGCTAAATGGTTTTGTTTTGAATTCATATTTTCTGGCTTTCACATCAGTTTGTAATTACACCAAAGGGCTTTTGTCTGATAACAAAGTTCTGATCCAAGGAAACACTGACCTTGGCTCCCCTTTGTCCAGCAGACATCTGAAAACTGAGCTACATTCTGTTTCAAGGTATGTCTCATTAAACTACCTTTCCACTCTGCTAGGTCAGCTCCTGCATCTGTAGTACAGATGGTGTTATGCTCAGTGACATTTTCCACCTGGTTTCCAAAGAAACTCTTGAACTTATCTATTCATCAGCTCTGACCTGAAGTGTGATAGTGACCAGTTAAAAAAAAAAAAATATATATATATATATATATATACATGTATCTATCTATCTATCTATCTATCTATATATGTTCTGAGGCTTTTTTTTGTAGTCTGGAAGAGAGGAAATAAAAGAGCAAACACCTCTGTTTCTTCTTGAGCAGAGGGCAGTCCTGCCCAGTTGCTCCCAAAAGAGACTTGAATGGCCTAGCAGTGTGGAAGCCCAGAATGGCTGTTTTTTATGGCCCGTGGGAGGGGAGAAGTAGTTCCCCAAATCAGGGCCTAATCCTGATCTGTGTTTTAGACAGTGTCTGATATTATATATTGTAAGGATTAAGTTCATCTGTGGTTTACAAACCAGGGTGGCCTGGCTGCTTTGAGGAGTACATTTGGCTTTAGACAGGTGTTACCACAGCTTCTCTGGGTTGTTTTCAATCAGGTACAATTTCTATTAAAAAAAAAAAAAAAAGAGGTGTGTTTACTTATTTCCCATGTGCTATCTTGTAGAAGGGGCTGCATCTGCAGTTATAACTCTTTTCCTTGAGTGGCAGTAATGCCAATGTCTCTGTGAACGCTGTAGTGTGCTTCAATGTATGAGTCGGATTTATAATTGTATTATCTTCATCCATTCAACAAATGATTCTGTCTTACACTAAGGAAAATGAAAACACAACTAGGACGTGCTACACATAGCAGGAATTATGCTCTCCTTCAAACTTAATGCAAATGAGTCTGTTACCCACCACCACCCTTACTCTTTTTGGGTACTGCACTCGCATACTTTGGCTTAAAAGGTGCAAGGCTCCTGGTCCTTCCTGGCCCCCTGTACCTTAGCAGTCTTTTTCTCCAAAAATTAATATGGGAACCCAGAGAGAACCATGAGAAACATGGCTGTAGAGTCTCCATCACCCTTCAGCTCTCATAATGAACATTAATCATAAGTAGCTTTGTCATTTGCTGAGCCTTCTATAGAAATATGACTTGTACAAGACATATGTGCACAGAGGTTCCAGAAACTAAGGTCCAGAGTCATAGCTATTCTACCTTAGTGTTGGGAAAACCACTCAAACATGTAATCCCTTTCCCACTCCTGCATGCAAGCTTTGAGACTTTAAGGGTTTTCTCCGTCCCAGCACCCTTGCTAAAAGGGAGTTTTCCTCTTGGCTGGCTCTTCCGGTTGCCTGGTTTAATGGGACAGTCCTGGGGTAGAGTTCCCTAAGCTTTTTCTTTTGACATTTAGTGGTTTCACCCTCAGCCTCCTGTAAATGGTTTGTCCTGGAGGGCCGTCTCCTGCCCCATGTGTACAACCTTCAGGTGAACCTTCTCCTTTGCCAGTAGATAGTCCCCACATAGCTCTGTGCCAAACTTTCTGTTGATTCCTAGAGAGCTAGACAGTGAGACTGACTTATGCAGTCTTTTAGCACAATGAATTCTTAACGGTTGTGAAGCAGCTGTTCAACAGAAGGGAGAGTGTCACATATGGGACCCACAGTGAAATATGAAATGTCCTCTTAGCCCACTTAACAAACTCCTTACAGACTCTATTTGCAGGTGAAGCAATCATGGATAAAGAGCAAGTTAAGCAGACCTCTGAAGTAACTTAATATTTTAAAGGTTATGCAAAGTTATATGGACAACTATGCTTGGGCAACTGCTGCTCACCCATTGTGAACTGTGGGCATTTTGTTTTGCATACCAGCACTGCTTCCCCAGAGTAGAACGGCACAGGAGGGCTGTATAAGTAGGTTTGTTGAAGCAGGATTTTCCAACATAATTTTAATTGGCTTTAAGTCCTACAGAAATGCTTTATAGAATAGTTTAATTAGTTGTCGAATTTGTTTATTGGTGGAAATAGTTTTCTTAGCTCCTAACTTCTTTGATACAAATCCCAAGATTTTTTTACCCACAGGCTTTACTGAAGATATTTTTGATCCAAAAGCAGAAATCACTTTCTCTCTAAATGTTCACAGAATCACAGAATCACAGAATTTCTAGGTTGGAAGAGACCTCAAGATCATCGAGTCCAACCTCTGACCTAACGCTAGCAGTCCCCACTAAACCATATCCCTAAGCTCTACGTCTAAACGTCTTTTAAAGACCTCCAGGGATGGTGACTCCACTTCCCTGGGCAGCCCATTCCAATGCCTAACAACCTTTTCAGTAAAGAAGTTCTTCCTAACATCCAACCTAAAACTCCCCTGGTGCAACTTAAGCCCATTCCCCCTCGTCCTGTCACCAGGCACATGGAGAACAGACCAACCCCCACCTCGCTACAGCCTCCTTTAAGGTATCCGTAGAGAGCAATAAGGTCGCCCCTGAGCCTCCTCTTCTTCAGGCTGAACAAGCCCAGCTCCCTCAGCGCTTGTTCTCCAGGCCCCTCACCAGCTTCGTCGCCCTTCTCTGCACCCGCTCAAGCACCTCGATGTCCTTCTTGGAGTGAGGGGCCCAAAACTGAACACAGTACTCGAGGTGCAGCCTCACCAGAGCCAAGTACAGGGGGATGATCACCTCCCTAGCCCTGCTGGTCACACTGTTTCTTATGCAAGCCAGGATGCTGTTGGCCTTCTTGGCCACCTGAGCACACTGCTGGCTCATATTCAGCTGACTATCCACCAATACTCCCATGTCCTTCTCTGCCTGGCAGCTCTCCAACCACTCATCTCCCAGCCTGTAGCTCTGCTCCACCCCAGGTGGAGGACCCGGCACTTGGCCTTACTGAACTTCGTACAGTTGACCTCAGCCCATCAGTGCAACCTATCCAGATCCTCCTGCAGAGCCTTCCTACCCTCAAGCAGATCGACATACACACCTAACTTGGTGTCATCTGCAAACTTACTGAGGGTGCACTCAATGCCCTCATCCAGATCATCGATGAAGGTATTAAAGAGGACCGGCCCCAGCACCGAGCCCTGGGGAACGCCACTAGTGACTGGCCTCCAACTGGATTTGACTCCATTTACCACGACTCTTTGGGCCTGGGTATCCAGCCAGTTTCTACCCAAAGAAGTGTGTGTCAATCCAAGCCACGAGCAGCCAGTTTCTTGAGGAGAATGCTGTGGGAAAGGATGTCAAAAGCCTTGCTGAAGTCAAGGCAGACCACAGCCACTGCCTTTCCCTCATCCACTAAGCGTGTCGCTTTGTCATAGAAGGAGATCAAGTTCGTCAAGCAGGACCTGCCTTTCATAAACCCATGCTGACTGGGCCTGATCGTCTGCTTGCCCTGCAAGTGCCGCGTGATGACTCTCAAGATAATCTGCTCCATGAGCTTCCCTGGCACTGAGGTCAAACTGACAGGCCTATAGTTCCCTGGGTCTGCCCTCCGGCCCTTCTTGTAGATGGGCATCACTTTTGCTAGCCGCCAGCCAAGTGGGACATCCCCCTGATAGCCGGGACTGTTGATAAATGATGGTAAGCAGCTTGGCCAGCTCATCTGCCAGTTCTCTCAGTACCCATGGGTGGCCCCATCGACTTGTGCACATCCAAGTGCCGTACCAGGTCACCAACTATTTCTTCATGGATAGTGAAGGCCACATTCTGCTCCCCATCCCCTTCCACCAGTTCAGGGTACTGGGTATCCAGAGAACAACTGGTATTGCCACTAAAGACTGAGGCGAAGAAGGCATTAAGCACCTCCACCTTTTCCTCATCTCTTGTAACTAAGTTTCTCCCTGCATCCAGTAAAGGATGGAGATTCTCCTTAGTCCTCCTTTTTGTGTTGATGTATTTATAAAAACATTTTTTGTTATCTTTAACGGCAGTAGCCAGACTGAGCTCCAGATGAGCTTTGGCCTTTCTAATTTTGTCTCTGCACTGCCTCGCAACATCCTTATAGTCCTCCCTAGTGGCCTGCCCGCTTTTCCAAAGATTATGAACCCTCTTTTTTCTCCTAAGCTCAAGCTCAATGTTTTTGCATTTTTGCTTTCCTAGCAGAACACTTTTCTTGATTTACTCTCTTCAGCTGAAGGTCTGAACAGTTTACTTGTGATATACTGTAAAAGGGGTGACTTGATTATGGTATGTAAATGTCCTGAGGTACTTCCTCTTAATCATATGGTCAGTTATATGCTGGCTGTCTTATTCAGTATCTTCTCCCCAGTCTAATATGGCTGAGGATCTGGAGGAATGGTGCTTCATGGCAGTGATATTCAGCTAGAAAGCCTGACGATGTGTCTCAGTCCAGCAGCCTCTGTAACACCCTGCCTACCATTTATTACTTTTACATCCTGTTTTCTCTGTTGTGATGGACAGATTAATGACCGTCTATGACAGAACTTGGGCATGCTTAATACCAGAGTTCATGGAGGTGCTGCCATGTGCTATAATGAATGAAAACAAAGCAGTCCTTGCTTTTATGTGTTGTCTGAGCTGCAGCATCTGTAATAGCATAGGACCTGCTAGCTCCATGGCATAGTGTTATTCCAGCTTTGATTCAGAAAAAAAAAAAAAAAAAAAAAAAAATGATTATCTGCTTCCATGTTCCTGTCCATTCTGTGGCAGCTAGAATGGCTTCTTCCAAATCTGGCTTAGCCCTACCTAATGTAGTGTCAAAGAGCTGAAAATGCTTTGAATAGGTAGAAACTGTAATGGAAAATAGATCCTGCAAAGGTAGAAGTTTAATACATTTAAACTCCTTTCCTAGTATTGCCTGAGCTGACTTTGTACTTCAGACAATTAAACGAAGCACAGTAATACAATCGACGAAGTTGCCTATAGACAAGCAGAAATGAGGGACAGGCTCATTGAGCCCTAAGCAGCATCATTGTACACATCTCTGCAGAAGCTGGCTTTTAAAGCAAAACTCTTCGTGTACCCCATCATCTTCCCATGGGTGCCTGTAAAAAACCCAGTGCAGAGTTACAGCACCTGAGTATTCATCATGAGAAATCCCTCCATCTATTCAGAAATCAACTGAAGTAAGATGTAAGGTTGCAAAAGAAAAATGATACTTCAAAGAATGATGATACCAGGTTATTTTCCTTGTTTTCTGTGGATACTGGGACTGTTGTCCAGAAGACAGATCCCCCCCTCGATATTCACTAGTGAGAGCCTGTTTCTTTGACAGTGCTAATTTAAAAAATTGAGTTTTACTGAAAACAGAATAAAAATATTTGGAAAATGTTTTGTGCAAAATTCTGACATCAAGTAAAAATACTGGGAAGAAAGACAGGAATTTTATCTCCCAGGGAAAGAAGATGTCATTCATTTTTCATCTTCTTAGGAAAGTTAGGTTAACATTATTTTTGAAGATGTAGGATGTTGCTTTCTTTTTTAAGAAACAATACTGTCACTTCGTAAACTGCAAAGTCTGACTGGTATTGAGTGGTGAAAGTGTGAGAAGTAACTCTTGCAACTGCTGTTGAGTGTTTTCCAGCTCAGGGCAGATGCAGATTTGATATGACTAATAAGGCAAAAGGGAAATAAATTCTCCCTTGCTGCAGAGAAAGGGAAGGCTACTACCCTCACCACTTATCCCATTGCTTGTTGCCATGCCATGCACCTGGTATGGTTCATGGTCCTGGGAATGGTGCCAGTGACGAGAAGAATAGGAGACGGGAGAAAAGAGGAAATAGGGAGACAAGGGGCCCACAGCACTTCTGACAAGTCCACATCTGTGTTGAAGCATTGAAGTCTATAAAATGTACACTCCTCTCTTGCTGATGTCTTGCTTTTGCTGAGTGGAAGACCAGCTGAAATTGGTGACCTGAAAGCAAGTTAAGCAACCAGCTGTTACTATTCAGTGTTGTGTTCCAACTGGCAAAAAAAAAAAAAGGAAAAAAAAAGTCGCCAGAAAAATCTGTGGGAAAAGTATATATTTTCTGTAGTTTGGCATTTCAAGTGGGATATTTCCCAGTAGGAAAATTAAATTTCCCTCTAAGAAGTCCAGAGGCGGGGGAGAAACACTGTCAATCTTCAACCCAACAGTAATCTGACTACCTGTGTTCCAGGTACAATGTTCTGCCGTTTCATAAAGGGATTGAATTAATTTTGATAAGCAGTATTGCAATGTTTAAGAGAGGTTTTATTTTTTTTAGCATCTGATAGATCTCTTATTTTTCTTTATTTTTCTACCAAATTACTTCAAAGGCTTCCTTGATTTTCACCACAGCGTGTCATATAAAGCAAACTCATTGATCAGATTAAACTTTAAATTGTGATTTGCAGATATAATCAGCAAATTGTATAAGTTGACAACAAAAGCCCATGACAAATTGCAGGTTCCTTTAATAATGAATCACTGCCAAGCATCCAGATGCTGGAACATGCAAGCTCTTGAATGAACTAGCTTGCAAAGATATGCATTCACACTGTAGTAAGAGGCCAATGCCATTTTCCACTGAATATTCATGGTTAGAGGAAAACATGCTGTTAACAGGCAACATCAAAGTATATATGCATAAAAGCAGGTAAATGAAGATATTAAATCCAGGAGGCTAACTCTGCACTGCAAGGAAGGGTTCATATACATGAAGCAATTTGGTTGCTGACAAAGGCAATGGTAGTGTTGTGGTCTAACCCCAGCAGGCATCTCAGCACCATGCTGCTGCTTGCTTACTCCCCAGGTGGGATAGGGAAGAGAACTGGAAAGTTAAAAATGTGACAACTCATGGGTTGAGATCAAGACAGTTCACTAGGTAAAGCAAACCAAGGGATGTGTTTGCTGCTCTCCATCGACAAGTAGATGTTCATCTGCTTCCAGGAAAGCAGGGTTCATCGTGCGCAACGGTTTCATGAGATGACAGATGTCATCACTCTCAATGCTCCCCTTCATCTTCCTTTCCCTCAGCTCCTATATTTGAGCATGATGTCATATGGTATGGGATATTCCAGTGGGTTGGGGTCAGCTGTCCTGGCTGCATCCCCTCCCAGTTTGTGCACCCCCAGCCTCCTTGCACTGCTCTGCAACAACTTAAACTATTAGTCTGTTATCACTGTTATTTTCATCATAAATCCAAAACACAGCATCACGTAAGCCTCTATGAAGAGAATTATCTCAATCCCAGCCAAAACCATGACAAGGATGCAACATGGAGGCGGCCAAATTAGTTGGGAAGACTTCCCAGGATGCTATTCTTCAGAAAAGATGTCACAGAAATAGATCTGTTTCCTTACAAAAGTTTGGTCATATTCACACAGAACAAATTGCTTGGAATGCTCAGGCCTAGATCTAGTCCTCCCCAGGACTAGCTTGACTAGCTCCTTGGCGATTTTGGGCAACAGGTGGCTCAGCCCTGACCTTGCTCTGGCCTTTGTGTCTGTTTTGAGGTACAAGCATCAGTCATGCAGAGCCATCAGTAAAGCCTTCCTCCTAACCTGGTGAAATGGAGTGTGCAGGACTCACACCTGGATGAGTTCATAGGCACGGAGATGTGATGCTACGGCTGAAGATGATGTGGGGCGGGCAAAATGCCATCCTCTGGACTGGACACCCTGCTCAACTCAGGCCAGGTCCTTATGGATACCTCAGACTCTTGGCAAAAACCTGGAGGATTTTGATTTTAGTCTTTTCTGTGCCTCCATCTCTCTGTACAAAGGAGAAAGACATAGCTACCTCCTTTGCATGGTGCTTCAAGATGGAGAAGTGCCATTTAGGAAATGGGTATTTCTTTTACTCAAAGGAAGAGCCTCTCTTCATGTGAGTTTTGTTCACATTGTAAGACAATTGTCAGTGTTTTTGTTCTCAGCTCTGGGCATCTCTCTGGTTAACTTCTGCCTTGTGAGTGAATGAAAGTAATACATCCCCCTGTCTACAATATGCTATTTCTTTGGAAACTGGAGTGTAATGAACTTGCTGTTTATTATAATTAACAACAACAACAAAAAAATTCCCATACCTTTAAATTAGATTATAAATCTTTCAGTGAAATTCAATACTTCAGTGATTATGTTTTCTTTCCCATAAGAGATTCTTCAGTGATAAGAGTCAGGCAACTCCTGTTCTGAATAATATGACCCTGAGGCTTTCCTGTTACACATTTGGCCTTTTTTTTATGTGAATTCCATTCTTCATAATCATCTGAGATGAAGCTTAGAGTAGTGCTAGCTAGTGAATTGCAAAACAACTAATATTGCAGAGAAAATTACTTTCTGTTGTTTTCCAATCACTGCAGCTTAGGCTGTTTGTCTTTGGGGGTGTTGCTAAAGGGACTCAAAGTGTATAATAATCCAAGAACAATTTATTACAGGTCAGACAGAAGTTTTATTAACTATGATCAGAGAGAGAACATTCAGACACTCTGTCTCCCTCTGTTCCTCTGTTCTCTGCCAAGTGATTTCAGAGATCTGGCTTTGTGAATTGTTTTGGAAGAAAGGAAAAACAATTGTTTCAATGTTAAAAAAGCCAGGTATCCTTCCTTGGAAGGGATGGACTCCAAGCAGTCATGTATATGTTAACAAGGCCAGGTACCCTTCCCTGGGTGGGATGAGTACCTTGCAGGCCACCACAATTCTAAGAAGGAATCAACAGTGAGTATGTGAAGAGCTGGCTCTTGCTGGAGCATGAAGGAGTGGCACATCCACTATTATTTTAGCTCAGAAGAGGGGGTTGGAAACAGTCATCGACTGCTAGCTTTTAGTTGAAAAGAATGTTCCTTTATAAACTTCCTAGGCAAAACAATCAGATCTTAAATACTAATGACTTCACCACTACAGGGGGCGTAGGAGCTGTATAGGCAGTGCCTGGCACAGTGCTATTCTGAGGAGAGCTGGGGAAGTGCCGCTGTTACTGCAATACAAGGATTTGTTAAGTCTCACTCATTGAGCATCAGTCTGCTGAAATCTCTGCATAAATTGTAATTGGAGCTTAAGCACTGAAGACAAAGCTTTGTGACTTCTCTGCGCAACATTCAGAGAGATTTGTGGTTCTCTGACCATTTAGTTGGGTGCAACCTACGTAAAAGGCTGCAGAGCTGCAGCGTGGCATCAGATAAATAAATTCTGGAGTCCCACATGTACAGCACACTCCCAGTTACAGCTGTGTATTGTACATGTATGTCTGCTCACTATGTGGCATGCTGAATGCTTCATCTGCGTATTCTTTCTGTGCTCTCACCAAGTGGCAAGACTCAAGTGATCACACAAAGGAGGAAACTTGTGAAGGGCAGACTGTCAGAGTGGAGTGAAAAGGGGCAAGGGTCAATTAACACAGTTTGTCTTTGCTTCAGAGTAACAGCTTGTTGTCTTTCAAAGTGAATCATGTTCAAATTATCCTAGTCCCAACTTTGATTTATCGGAAGTTACGAGGCCAAGTCACTCTCTTTTCTCACTGGATTTAAGAAAATTTAACAAAGCAGAGCCTCTCTGGTCTTTCTTTACTCTTCTTGTACTCTGAACCTACTTAACCTAGCAGAAGTAGAGGATGAAGAAGTGTCAAAGGTCTTATCTTGGGAACAAACTGTTTCTCAGACTTGCTGTTTTAACCAGCTAGTTTACATCTGCTTCTAAAGTAGCCATTTTATATGTTTTCAGCAAACTGAGGCATATTAACTACCTTATCCCTGCTTCTTGTAGATCTCTGTGATTTCTTTGGATTCTGTGAGCCAAGCATCCTGGCAAGATGTTGTTTTTAACCTGGCAAAGGCTTTCAGTAACTTTTATTTACCTTTTGCTCCTTCAGTCTCCCTCCCTCCCACCCACCATTTTTTTCCTATCTTTAATTGGCAAATGCAGCCAACAACTTGAGGGTAGAATGAAGACGAGATATTGCTAGGTCATTTGCAAAAAACAGTGGCATCCCAACAGATGAAAACTGAAGGTTTGAAAGATCAGGATGCAAAGGCAGCTAGCTTGTTTTCTGTGAAGAAGTTCCCACTGAAATATCAACAAACAGTGGCTCTACTTTGTACTTCCTATCCTGCTTGGTAATGATTTAGGAGTTAGCATTTGTCACACTGCTTTTTCTTTTCTTATTGCCTTAGTACTTCAAAGGATGTTGAATCTTGGCTGCAATAAAAGCCAATCTTCGGGATTGCATTATTGGAGGCAAAAGCAAGGGTGTGGAAAAAAATACAACACTCATCCAGAGGCTCTATTTTACTTCTAGAACTGGGCACTGTGGTGAAAGCGGCCTATTCCCACAGGCCAGGTATGGCACTTGGTATAGAACATCTCTGCCAGTGGAGGGGTTTGTTGTGGAACAGTCAGCAGTGGCTGCTCCCCACTGCTGGCTAATCTAGAGCACACAGAAATGAAATTCAGACTTCTTCAGTTCAACAGAGTAGAAGATGTTTCTTCTCAGAGCTAACTCAGGATTTGTCTTCTGCCGTTTCAAATCCAAACACTTAATTAAATGTTTGGAAAAGTAAATCTTCCCTTCAAATGTTTGCTCTCTTCTCCTGCCTTGTTTTTTGTCCTTACTGAAAGCTATGCAGTCAGTTCTGTCTTCCTGAATCTGCAGACAGCCTGAAAAAACAGCTCTGAGACATCTGAAACACAGTCTTCAAGTCAATGCTGAGGAAATGATGTACCTATTTCAGTCATTTATGCATTAGTTTGTCAAAGTTTAGTTCTCATTTGCTCAGGTGACCCTAGGAGCTAGAGCAGTAATAAAACACCCTAAAAATACTCATGAACTGTCAAAGTTTACCAGTGCTGAGTTTAACCCCAGGGCCCTGCAGTAGCCTAGGATACGTGGCGGACATCCTGTTTATGACAGGAGCAAGCACTATGTATTCTTGACCAGGTATTTTAAAAGCACACATAGAGGCAGCAGCTGTTGTTAGCAGAAGGAAAATTCAGCATCTTAAAAAAAGGATGTGTCTTTTTTTCTTCCTACTGATTCTTGTGCTGATTTCCTTAAAGGGTAAAGCTGGCCTTGTTCCATCCTGGTTGTCTGGCTTTCAAAACTCCTACACACCTCCACTTCCACTAATGCAAAGTCTGCTCAATACTGAGCCAAACCTTTTCTCTTGGATTATGGGAAAGAACCAATTCAGATGCACAGAAATATAAATATGAATGCTGGAATGAGAAAAAATATCTCCACTCCCAAACATAATGGCATGGTGCTTAGAAAGGGCTAAACTTTACCTCACATCTACAGCTCTACCAGTGAGCACTACAGCTCACAATTCTTCCTCCTTTCCTGAGAAATGAGCAGCTCACATACTCTTAGTTGTGATAATTTTTCTTCCTGTGAAGCTCAGCCACTCTCTTTGTATCATTTTCCATCACTTGGATGTCCTTCTGCTTTTCCCTGATGTCTCCTCCCGCGATGCTCCACAAAATCACTTGAGAATCTGTTTGCAAACGGTTAGTGCCACTTGAAACTCACAGTAATCATAAATGCCACTAATTAGCTGCAGAGCAAGTTACATAATTGATCATTGCCTTTCAGAAAATGAAACACACCATTCCAATTAACAACAATAATTCAAAACAATGAAGCAGCTACTGCTCGAGTTATTTTCATCCAAATTGCAGTGAAATGAACCTTCTCTCCAGCAAGGATTAGATCACTGGTAAAGAATGTCCTAAGATAAATAAATAAATAAATAAAAAGAAAAAGGGGGGGGGGGGGGGCAGGCAATAAACAACAGTAAAAAAATCAACAGGATCAACAAAAAAAATCAACAGAAAATCATGTTATAAATGAAGATACAATTCAATCTGAATTTTGTAATATTTATAAAAGGCAAGTAAACAGCGCTGGGTGCGCAGGGAGTCTATGCTCTACCAACACGCACACACAAACATCAAACTTTCTAAATATACACAACATTGTTTTTACATATTAAACCCAAGTATGCCTATATCAGAACAGTACAGAATATCAGTACAATCAGAAAAGGTAACAAACAATCGTTTAAGTCTATTACTATTAATGCCCATGTCTGGGGAAGCATAGTTGGAGTTGGTAATCCTGGATGAAGTGCTCCCATATCTTCCATGACTTAACAGTCTCCATTTTCCGTCCCTTTTCTTGATTACAAACACCGGAGAATTCCAGGGCTAGTCCTGGAAAAAATATGTCTCGCTTTAAGTTGTTAAGCAACTCAGCCTTGGCCTTCGGGCCTTCTGTATCCTAATCTTCACGGATAGAAGGGAAACATTTCTGTCTCCTTTTCAAGGCCAATAGGGCCTGGATCAAAAGTCATGTTCAGGTCACCAGGGGGAGTAACAGCAAAGGCCTGCGATGGCAGTATGGGCGGGGGCCAATGGTGTAGAGGATCGATGGATGAACCCGCAGCTCCCTCACTATCTGGCAAACCACACGTTTCTGACTGTGGTCCCACATGGCTCTTTAAGGCCTCAGAGACTGCCTGCCAGGCACCGAGCAATTCCACCGCACCCTTGTCGTTTTTAGCTGCAGAGTCCCACACCTTGACCTCAATCTGGTCCCATATTTCAGGATCATAAACTGTCTGATTGTTAATAAAGAGAGTAAGCTGTAAGGTTACCAGGACAGTCTTTGTTTCTAAGGACGTATAATTCCCCATAATGCACAACTGCTTACCAGGGAGGAGCAGTTGTGTGCGCGGGTCCACTTCTCTCAGCTTGAGCTTCTCTCCAGCTCCGGTGTGCCTATTTCCAGATACTTTCTATACGAGCTTCTTTGAGTGGTTTGCTGAGTTTGGCCGAGCCTATCTTCATGAAGCTATCAATGTGCCTGTTCTCATTCTGGTCTCCGTTCTGCTAGCTGATCCCTATTCATGCCTTTTTTTTACATCTTTATTGATGACATAACTTCATTATATCGTGTTGCCTTTTGAACTTGAGGACAGGCTCCCCTCTTATACCCTTCTCCCCACAGCAGTCCTTTTCAAAACAACTTCTCATTGGTCAAACAACTTTGCCCAGCAACAGCAAACACACACACACATAGAATCACACACAGAATTTCTAGGTTGGAAGAAACCTCAAGATCACCCAACAACTTCCATGCCTTAATGGCTGGAGAACAAGAAACCCCAGACGACATGGCATATCCTGAATCACTGTTCTTTGTTCCCTCTGTTATAAATGAAGACTCAAATCAATCTGAATTTAGTAATATTTATACTTATAAAAGGTCTAAAAAGTATAAAAGGTATAAAAGGTATGTCCTGGTTTCAGTTAGCACAGAATTAATTTTCTTCCTAGTAGCTGGTGGAATGCTGTGTTTTGGCTTAGAATGAGAAGAGTGCTGATAACACCCCGATGTTTTCATTGTTGCAGAGCAGTGCTTATACCAAGCCAAGGACACCTCAGACTTTTGCTCTGTCCTGCCAACAGGCAGGCTGGGGGTGCAGTAAGAGCTGGGAGGGGACAGACCCAGGACAGGTGACCCGAACTAGCCAAAGGGGTATTCCATACCATCTGACGTCATGCTAAACAATATATAGGGGTGGCTAGCCGGGGGGAGGGGGCCGGACTGCTCGGGGTTAAGCTGGGCATCGGTCAGCGGGTGGTGAGCAATTGCATTGTGCATCACTTGTTTGTACATATTATTATTAGTAGTACTATTATCATCATTGTATTATTATTATTATTATTATTATTATTTTCCTGTCTTATTAAACTGTCTTTATCTCAACTCACGGGCTTCACTTTCCATTTCTCTCCCCCGTCCCAGAGAGGGAGGGGGGAGGGTGAGCGAACGGCTGCGTGGTGTTTAGCTGCCAGCCGGGTTAAACCACGACAGGTATAAAAGGCAAGTAAAAAGCGCTGGGTGTGTGTGGAGTCTACTTTCCACCAACATGCACACACAAACATCAAACGTTCTAAATATACAGAACTTTGCTCTACATACTAAACCCAAGTATGCCTATACATAGGCACTTTGATTGCTTCATGAAGATAGGTTTGGCCAAACTCATCAAAGTGCTCAGAGAAACGCGTACAGAAAGTTGCTGGAAATGGGTGCACTGGAGCTGGAGAGAAGCTCAAGCTGAGAGAAGCGGACCTGTGCACGCAACTGCCTCTCGCTGGTAAGCAGTTGAGCAATATGGGGAATCATACGTCCTTAGGAACAAAGACTGTCCTGGTAACCTTACTGCTTATTTTCCTTATTAACAAGCGGACAGATTATGAGCCTGAAATATGGGACCAGATTGAGGTCAAGGTGTGGGACTCTGCAATTAAAAATGACAAGGTTGCAGTGGGATTGCTCGGCACCTGGCGAGCAATCTCTGAGGCCTTAAAGAGCCATGTGGAGCCACAATCACAAATGCGTGGTTTGCCAGATAGTGAAGGAGCTGCGGGCTCCTTTACTGATCCGTCTACTACGCCATGGGCCCCTCTGCTACTACAGACATGGAAGGCTTCTGCTGTTACACCCCCAGTTGACTAGAACGTGCCTTTTGACCCAGGCCTATTGGCCTTGAAAAGGAGATGAATATGCTTTTCTTCAATCTGGGAAGAACAGGATACATAAGGCCTGAAGACCAAGTTGCTTGACAACTTAAAGCGAGACATATTGTTCAAAAGGAACGGAAAATGGAGACTGTTAAGGCATGGAACTTAAAGGATTGTTTGTTACCTTTCCTGATTGTACATATGTATAGGCATACTTCTGTTTAGTATGTAGAGCAATGTTCTGTATATTTAGAATGTTTGATGTTTGTGTGTGCATGTTGGTGGAGCGTACATTCCGTGCATACCCAGCGCTGTTTACTTGCCTTTTATACCTTTTAGAAATATTTGTTTTATAAATATTACAAAATTCAAATTGAGTTGAGACATCATTTATAACATAGGAGTCACCAAGGTGTGGTATTTAGAAGAGGCTTGAAGGTTTTGATGGAGCTTTCCTGGCTCCATAATCTTTCATAGCCCCACCTGATTCCTGTAAAATGTAAACTAGAAATCTGTATGGTTCCTCAGGGGATGAGTATTGAGCTAAAATGTCCCAGCTGGGAATCTTCCACGTCTTAATCTGGAGGCATCATAAAACATGAATGCACCAGCATTGTCAATCACTTCTTCTGCCCAGTTCATTATTAATGAATGGGACTTCTTTCATGTCTCAATTTGTCAGGCTTTCATCTTGATTCAGTGTATCTTTGACTTCCAGACAAGACTTCAGTGGGACCCACTATCATGCCTTTATTCAAGTGGTATCACCACAGTTTGATCTCTGTTTTGAAGATATAACAGCCTTGGCACTAGACAGCAAGTGTGAGATGAGGACCAAAATGGACAGGGGAGTGAGGTGATAAGAAATTGAAAAAGTGCAATTGTAGAGTCCTTTTGAGACCTTTTGCTAGTTCACCAAGAACATGTGGCTTCTCCCCACCTCACTAGTATTTTGCTCAGAGCTGTTTTCTTACAAGTGCAGAGAAAGAGATAAAGACCTTGTTATTAAAAATGTTGCTACCAAATAAACAAGTATATAAATATCACTCTCTATATAAATTTCGCTCTCTATAGGTACCTCAAGGGAGGCTGTAGCGAGGTGCGGGTTGGTTTGTTCTCCCACGTGCCTGGTGACAGGACGAGGGGGAATGGGCTTAAGTTGAGCCAGGGGAGTTTTAGGTTAGATGTTAGGAAGAACTTCTTTACTGAAAGGGTTGTGAGGCATTGGAACAGGCTGCCCAGGGAAGTGGTGGAGTCACCATTGTGGGAATAGAAATGTTGTTTTTGCAGAGTTACATTGTTTAGAAGGAGGGAATGTGGTACTGAGATATGCTTACAGTGATAAGAAAGTTTAGCAGGCGACCTTGTAAAATGCAGACAATCAGACTCCTTAGGACAATTAGGTGAAAATCACGGTGTCAAGTCAAGTCAGATAAGTGAAGAAACATTACCACTTCAAACAGTAAAAATGTCAAAAGAAATTTGAAATTTAACAGGCCGGCGACTGAAAGCCATGCATTGTTTGTGAAGCATCAGATAGATTGTGAACCTGGATTACCCACTCAGTGGGGAAACAGGGGAGGGTCCTGCCATCAAAAGGTATATAAACTGTGTTTTGGAACTAGTAGATGCGCTCTCTCCTGCTTGTGGGGCGCCCGCCATAGCAATCGCGAATAAATTACTACTTCGCTGAGATCCTCGCCTGAGCCTAAGTTATTGGCTACGGAGTGTTTCTCACACCATCCCTGGAAGTCTTCAAAAGACGTTTAGATGTAGAGCTTAGGGATATGGTTTAGTGGGGACTGCTAGCGTTAGGTCAGAGGTTGGACTCGATGATCTTGAGGTCTCTTCCAACCTAGAAATTCTGTGATTCTGTGATTCTGTAATATCTTATCTATAAAAATGTAGTATTAGAGGAACTGAAAAGAGGGGGGCTGAAATAAAATAGTCTTTCACATTTCCTGGAGGTGACTGCATTTTTATGAGTGAATTACCTGATAACAAAATCCTTTGTAGATAGCTGAAGACTGCTCAGTATCTGTACTACATCATCTCTGTTCATGTGAAGAGGAGGAGGCCATGAAATGGCAAGAATTCATACTGAATTGCTCAGGAGGTGTTTGGGTAGTGCGTGAGAAAGACTGGGAACAAAGCTTTTGCATCACTTTGTAAATTATTCACAGATAAATGTTGCTTGCTATTAAGCTGCTCCTGCAAGGCAGGTAAATATTGTCTGCTGTTCCCTATCAGAGCTAACATGTTTGCTTGGAACTGTGTTCTGGACAGTGAGCTTTGAGAGGAGACTGACATTTTCATGCACTGATACTTAAAATCCACTTTAGGATTTTAAATCTAAATACTATAGTATTCTGAGTTTAGTGCTTGAGTCAAAAACATGGGAAGTACTAGCATCATTGGAAACTATCCTGAAATGAGAACTGAAATGCTATGAAGAGGGGAGACAAGGCTGGAACTTACTTGAGTGTTACCCAAGTCAGCAGTTACAGAATGAGGGCATATTGTGGTGTCATGGTAAGCAAGGTGTGAGAAACACTCCATAGCCAATAACTTAGGCTCAGGCGAGGATCTCAGTGAAGTAGTAATTTATTCAATTTATTCGCGATTGCAATGGCAGGTACCCCACAAGCAGGAGAGCGCCCCTACTAGTTCCAAAACAGAGTTTATATGCTTTTTGATGACAGGTCCCTCCCCTGTTTCCCCACTGAGTGGGTAATCCAGGTTCACAATCTATCTGATGCTTCACAAACAGTGCATGGCTTTCAGTCGCCGGCCTGTTAAATTTCAAATTTCTTTTGACATTTTTACTGTTTGAAGTGGTAATGTTTCTTCACTTATCTGTCTTGACTTAACACTGTGATTTTCACCTAATTGTCCTAAGGAGTCTGGTGGTCTGCATTTTACAAGGTCGCCTACTTAAGCTTTCTTATCAGTGTAAGCATATCTCAGTACCACATTCCTTTCCTCTGAACAACGTAAATCTGCAAAAACAACATTTCTATTTCCACATAGCCAAGCTCCTTATTAGTCATGGTGATGGGAAAGGCTGGCTAAGGACACCTGGCTTGAGGGATAAAAAAAGTGGATGTTCTATGTTGACTCCATCAGGTTTGTCTGTCCAGTTTTACACTTAATTTAGATAGAGTCTAGATGTGACACTCTTTGTGGAAGAGGCTTTGCAGCAAACTGGGCAGCCCAGGATTTGAGGACAGGCTGTCTGAGCAGCCTAGTCTGTCAGTGTGCTCTTCAGTGCTGCTGTGTGTGGAGTTACAGATCTCTGCCCTTCTCCACCTGCTCACTGCTGTGTGGCTTGCCAGAGGTAGGTACATCTGGTCTGGCTGCTAGAATTGTTCACTAGCCCAGTTCTATCAAAACGATCTAGATTAGCATAAAATACTGCTAATAGTAGTTTTTTGTTTGTTGAAATTTTTAAACCCATTTTGACAGAATCATGTTAGACAGCAAGTATCTGATCAGTTATGCCAGCTGATGTCAGAGGCTGGTAAGCTCTTAATGTACCTCAGCTGAACCCAGAACAGCAAATGTGATAACCGCCCACAGCATCTAGTAGCTGTCTGTGTTTCTGGTGGCAGCTGGTTCTCTTTCAAGCAAACGTGGCATGGAGGTAAGCAGATGTGTTAGGCATTAGCAGACACCCTCCTTGAGGGGGACTGTCGGGGAGCTGTGTTTGGAGGGAGAAGAAAAACAATCTTGGAAAATTCAGGCTTGCTCTGGACTGGGTTTGCAGCTCTGTCTTCACAGCCTGCTTTGCAATAACTTGTCTTTGTGCAGAATTTGTCTCCTCTGCCTTCTTGGGGCAGAAAGGTTGTCTCTGGCCCTGTTCACAGAGAGTAGTATGGAGAAGGGAGAGGGTGTACTCAGTGGTACAGCGAAGTGCAGTGGATTTAAAGCTGAAAGGAATCTGTGTAAGATGTTAAAAGGCTGGGCTGAAGTGCTTATGTTCAGTGTGATAAATTAGTAGGGGTTTGTTCATTGTCCTTGAGAATTTAAAGAATCTACTGAGGAGATAAGGTTTCACAACTCACGGCATTGTAACATGGGGATAAAGCAAGACATCCTGTTTTGCCCCCACCTGAACACAAGCACAATGCATGATCACTGGAGGAAGAATAACGACCCCCAACAACAGACTGCACAGTCTCAGGACAAGTCTCGTCTCGACAAGTCGACAAGTCTCGACAAGCTGGAACTTCAATGCTATAAAACAGCGACGCTGGAAAGGGGAAGTTGCATGCCGTGGTGGAGCGGAGACTCCCCAGCCGCCCAGCGCTGTTTTGCTTGTGTCTGCTTACTTGATTAATAAAATAATTTCAATAGACCAGTAAATTGTGTGGTCTAACTTATAACATTCAACTGTGCTTTTTTGCTCAAAAATGGGACTGGCAGAAAAAGGCAATCACGAGGGAGGGGCTGGATATAGAACAAGACATCCACATGGAAGAGCTGAATTCTTCTTTAAAGGTCAGTGGAATTAGCTTTTTACTTTTGAGGACTGCTGCATCATAGGTGAAAACTGGCTGCAATGTGTCAGAGTGAGAAGTGAAGGAAGTTGAGGTATTTGTGCAGTGGAATTCTGGTTCATTAAATGCTTGATAAACTTCTGAAAAAGAATATACCATCCTCCAGGATGTCTCTTATAGAACAATTTGATCATTAGAGTACCTACACTCCAGAGTTATGATCAAAACCAGACCTGAGTTATTAAATTCCTGCTTTTAGGCACTTTTTAAAGTTCCTTCAGTTACTAGATATCCAGCCTCAGGCACTCAAGGGTTGATTTTTCTGCAATAAGTTTTATAGCTCTGAAGGACCTGGTTCAAAAAGTTTAAAGATGAGAACCAAGGGGCAAGTTTTGTCAGACAATCTTCCACTGGTTTTTTAAAGATGAGTGTTCTTGAAGGGCACTTTGTAAGTAGGCAGAGTGCTCAACACAAATTTGCACTTACTTTGCAGTTCAAGACCATTATCTTCCAGGATGTCTGTCCCCAGGGCTGATGAATCACATCTTCTAAAATTTCAGCTTTTGGCACAACAGCTAGTGGACTAAGGCCTTATTTCCCAGTCTCCGGCCCTTGGGCTGATCTGCCAAGACCACCAGAGATTTGAACTGAACCTTTTCAGATTCAATGAACTTCTGAAGCTGAAATTCTTCCCTTCATTTTTATTTTATTCTTTTTTTTTTTTTTTTTTTTTTAAGCATTTCTTACTATATTTTCTCTCCACTTACCCTTTGCTCAGGTAGGACTGGATCTGATGTTAAGAAGAAGGCCAAGTGTCGGGTCCTGCACCTGGGGTGCAATAACCCCAAGCAGAGCTATAGGCTGGGAGATGAGTGGTTGGAGAGCTGCCAGGCAGAGAAGGACCTGGGAGTATTGGTGGATAGTCAGCTGAATATGAGCCAGCATGTGCTCAGGTGGCCAAGAAGGCCAACAGCATCCTGGCTTGCATAAGAAGCAGTGTGGCCAGCAGGTCACAGGAAGTGATTGTCCCCCTGTACCCTCTGGTGAGGCCACACCTCGAATACTGTGTTCAGTTTTGGGCCCCTTGCTACAAGAAGGACATTGAGGTGCTTGAGTGAATCCAGAGAAATGCAACAAAGCTGGTGAGGGGTCTAGAGAACAAGTCTTATGGGGAGCAGTTGAGAGAGTTTGGTTTGTTCAGCCTGGAGAAAAGGAGGCTCAGGGGTGACCTTATTGCTCTCTACAGCTACCTTAAATGAGGCTGTAGCGAGGTGAGGTCTGTTCTCTCATGTGCCTGGTGAAAGGATGAGGGGGAAATGGGCTTAAGTTGCACCATGGGAGGTTTATGTTGGATATTAGGAAGAACTTCTTTACTGAGAGTGTTGTGAGGCATTGGAATGGGCTGCCCAGGGAAGTGGTGGAGTCATCATCCCTGGAGGTCTTTAAAAGATGTGTAGATGTAGAGCTTAGGGATATGGTTTAGTGGGGACTGTTAGTGTTAGGTCAGAGGTTGGACTCGATGATCTTGAGGTCTCTTCTAACCTAGACAATTCTGTGATACTGTGAAGTTAGCGAACCTGAAATTCCTCATTAGAAGCCAATGGTAGATAAAGGAGGTTATGCTTTTAATCTATATATGAGGAGATCATTCCAACCATGACCTCCCTTCACCCACTTGATACAATGTTTATTTCAATCAAGGAGGTAATAAAACTGAGATAAGAAACCCCCACGGTTCGTGTCCTAAGTTTAGTATGACAAGACTTCTTAAGTACTAGCAAGGCAGAACCTGCAGCTGGAACCAAAGGTATAAATACCGGCAAAAACTTTTGTGAAGCATGTTTTGCTTGCCCTAAAGCACACTGTAGGAGCCCAAGCATGTACAGCCCTGGCATGCCAATTGAGACTCTACTAAATGGTAGGAAAAACCATAAAGGTGAGCGCGAAAGGGAACCAACTCACAAGGACTGCAGACAGGTTAAGCCGGTATAGTCTTTTCCTATTTGTTCGTTCAAATGCTGATTCAAATACAGGGCTGGCACAGCTATAGATAACGACAGAGGGGCCAGGCAGCAAACTATCAATAGTAGGTTTTTTCATTAGGAGCTGCCATTTTGTAGAAGTAAAAAGCTGGTTTAGAGAACATTGCAATAGCAGTCATTGTTGAGTAGTCCTGTTACGTTTAGTATTCTATTTGATCCCAACAAAATAAATATAATAAGTCTTGGGTAGCATTCAGATTAAAATTGTGCTGGAATATGTGCCTGAAAGTGCCAGCACCATGCATATGAAATGTCTTGATAGCTCCATGTGGAAGAAAACAAGCCATTCATTTTCTTCATTACAAAATGCTCTTTTTTTTCCATGGGTCTGAAATGGAAGTAGGGTTTAAAGGGCTTATATTTTCTGCAAAATGGAAACTTGGTTTCTGATAGTTGAAGGATAGAGCCTGAGAGGGGAACATCTAGGGATGTCTGCGGCACCCAGAGAATGTGATCGTAAGTCCAGACAAACTAAGACTGCTCAGCACTTCTTTGACATAAAACATTTCAGATCTCTGGACACCTTGCAAAGGGCCAGGTTATATCCCTTATCAAAGAGGACAGGGGCAATGGTGTACCCACTACAAAGCACCTTTTGGGCATCTGGAATCCTCTCTATATCCTGCAGAGAGTGCTGCCTTGCATGTACAGCAAGTACAGTGGTAAGCACAGCAGTATTTGCATTCAGATCTCTGTGAGGACTTAGAGAAAAAAAAAAAACAAAACAAAAAAAAAAAAAAAAAAAAAAAAAACATTTTTTATCCCTTTCAGTTTTATTGTCTGCAATTTCCAAGAAAGGAACAGCTACCACTGAAGTTGGGCAACACTGTACCTAATCCTCTCAGCCTCTCAAAAATTAACTTTTCTCTATAGTCTTGCTTCAGTGTTATAAATGGCTCAGGATTCAAATTAGGATTTGAATTACTAAAGCTAAATTTTCCACAGACTTCTCCTTCTTGTGCTAGTAAATAATCCAAAGCTAGGCAATTTTGATACAAAGCAGTTCTCATCATTTATAACTATTTCTATTACAGCTAATAACCTAATTATTCTATTAAGTATATATGCTGGGGTCCTATAGTCCCAGGATCTGTCTTCTGCCCACGTAGCTGGATCATAATAGGCAAACGCCTTCAGTCAAGGGGTTGGGCCTGCTTTCAGGGTCAATTCAGGCTTGTGTTACCATTTGGTCTGTCAGGGCGATCCAGCTCCTGTAAAACGAATCACAATTTTATATAGGTTTAAAAAGGTTCTTATGTTATTTTCTCAGGACAACCTGATCTTAGTGTGGGAGAAGTCCGGTCGAGGCCCTCTCACTCGGCAGTCAATACCCATAGGGGTTGCCTCCCTTGGTAGACCATACACACCGCAGTGGAGGATCCTGCCCCGGTCTTGCCTTCTCCCTTTCCTCCCTTCAGGCTTGTCCCCTTTATTTGGCATCCTTAGTTCATGCAGAGCCTCGTTGCCAGAATATTAGTTCTTCCTTAGCTTGAGTTTCAGTTTCCCAGGAGCGGACTCAACCCTCCAAGTTTCAGTAGTTACTGGTCCTTTTATTCTGGATGCGTGGGTCCCTTTCTGCGGTTCTCACAGTTGTTTCGGTAGTCAGTAAAACAAGGTACAGTCCCTCACATCGGTGGTTCAGTGATTCTTTCCTCTCGTGGCTGCTTGTTGAAACACTATTTTTTATCTTCTGACAAGGCCCTTTCCAGGTTCCTGTAGCAGGATTCATCTGATAGCCACGGCTACATTCACATTTGTAGCCACCTTTCAGGTTGATATAGATTTGACTACAGATACCAGGGTTTTGGCATTCATCAATACCTCCACAGTTTCTCTTGTCTACAAATTCAAACTCAGCTGGACAGTCACATTCATTTATGCATTCCTTCAGGGGCTCATCACCCCAGTCCTTGCAGTCTCTCTGCTGGTTACACACTTTATTGATATCTATGCATTCTCCACTTCTGCACTTGAATTTGCCAGGTCCAGAGCACTGAATAACATTGTTATAGTTTGCTTCATCAGTGCCATCCAGACAGTCTCTCACACCACTGCACTGCCTACTCCTATGGACACCGTTCCCATCTTCACATCTGAACTGATCTGGTCCACAGGTCCAAGAAGGGCAGTTAATTTCATCACTTCCATCCTTGCAATCAGGATCTCCATCACATCACCGCTTCTTGTAGATACATTCACCTGAGCACTGCACCTCACTCACAGAACACTTCACTGGAGGTGCAGGCTGGCGGCCACACTGCTCCAAAGATTCATCCGACTGGTCGGAGCAGTCACCTTGACCATTGCAGACAAAGCTTTTGGAAATACATTGTCCACTACTGCATGTGAACTCTGCTGCACTACAAGTCACATTGCCACAATTCTCTTCATCTTCTCCACTGTCACAGTCTTTTTCACCATCACATTTCCATGACACTGTTCTCATATGACACAGCTCAGCACTTTCGTCAGACCCATCTTCACAATCCGGATCCCCATCACACTGCCATCTGTTTGGCACACACTGACCACTGTTGCACACAAAGTCAGATTCAGCACACATCTTCTTCACACATCTTCTTCACACAAGCACTCTCATCACTGCCATCTGAGCAGTCTTCACATTTTGCTCTAGCACCGTTGGCAGCAGTGCACAGTCAGGCGAGGGCGAGCAGCAGGCAGAGTGCCCTGCACCGTCACCTGTGTCACTTATACTACTCCTATTACCCATGCTGTTAGTGTCAGTGGCATCCTCCTTGTACCATTTCTGTCTTTGTCTCCCCCCTTTTCTTTTTGCCACTGGCCATTCACCACAAATGGATAAGACACATGATTATTAGTTAGGAAAGAGAGTGTAATGTCTGCTATACGGCTGCAGGCAGTGCCAGCTGCAACCTTAGGTTTGTGAAAGAGCCTGCCGGTGGTCATTTGGCAGTGTAATCTGCGTCTTTGCACTCCTGCCCTGCAATAGAGCTAAGTCGTCATTAGTAATAGTTATAACACCGATCTGGGGACTAATAGTCTTTTTTGCATTGCAAGATAAACCTTTTATAAAAAGAATGCTAGAGTGAAGCAGCACAGCCGCTGCTGCCTCCATGGTTATGTCAGACAAGCTGCAGGGTCCTGATGTCCGCCCCTCTGCTCTGTGCCGACTTGCCACACAGTGAGGGTCAGCTGCCGTTGTCCACTGACGCATCTGGTCTCCTGTAGCAACTCGATCTCTCGGTGCCGCTCCGGGCTCCCAGCCTGTTCAGGTCTCAGCGAGTCCAGGTCTCGGCCTGTGTGGGCCTCAGCCTGTTCGGGTCTCATATGTTACAGGAAGCATAGCCGAAAGCACCAGTAGAGTCAGATCATGCTCCTGCCCTTTTCTTGTCACAGTCAAAACATTTAAGAGCAAAAATAGGATACACAAGATACACAAGATACACTGGGCCCATATATTAGGCACTACCACTCATAACTTGGATAAAACAGCACTTCTTTTCAGTCTGTCAAGCACTTCATTCATCTCCACCCACTCCCCTTGCGGAGAGTACAGAACCACGGATCGGAACTCTGCACTCGCTTTGCAGCGACGCTGCATCTCACTCACACAGCACAATCGCACACAGAGGCCTCTAGCACATCTCATTCATACCACAAGAATATAGTTTACAATGATAACCAACCAAACAAGTATTGTCTCTGACTGTGTTCTTCGTGAAGTGACTTGTAACAATTTGTTTCAAACCCTTACATTTACACAAATACTTTCAACACAAAATACATACATAAAAACACATACAATTATTAACACTCCAGTTAGTATCCCTCCAGCAGCTGAAAACATACCATTTGTCTGCAGTTTCAGGAGATCTTTGCTCCTGCGGTGAGCAGCTGAGAGTGGAGTCCCCTCCGAGCAAAAACGCTCAGGGTGCACCTAGGGGCGTCCACGCCGCAGCCGATCCCACAGCCGAGCAGAGTGTCTCCTGCCTGGCTCACCAAAATGACTCACAGAAAGCTGACTCCACAATCAGTAAGATTGTAAAGTAGGTATGTTTACTCAGTTCCGTGCAGCACGGGGCAGGTAGTCCCACCAAAGTCGTGCATGCCTAACGTGGCAAATTGCTCTAGTAAAGAGTTACATATACATGAACATTCCTATACATATACATATTCCTAACCTGTCCCTTTGTGAACAGTCCTCCTTATCTCAGACCCATTGATTAAAGTCCGAACCGTGAGGTTGTTTTTGATCTGGTTCTCGGGGTCCTGTTATCTGGTGGTATAAGTGCAGCACAGGCACAAATGTAGCACATATTCATTCTTAATCAATTGCTCTCTAATTTCTAATTCCAATGTTTCAGCTTGCTCTTTTCTGGATCCACGGGTATTCTACTATTAATGTTCAAAGCCTGACAGACCCCGTCCTCTGTGGATCAAAATACATGGGGTCTTAAGGGTTCTTTTGGTCATTCTATCATATAATACTGGATCATTTTCAATTTACTCTTTAATTTTCTGGGGCCCCTATTGTTCCAATTTCTAATCATTATTCATAATGGACTTTTTGGTCATATATCTGGTAATTTGCTCCCTTTCTGGTCCTTGGTCTTTGATTTTATCTGACCCATCCGGGAATTTTACTAGTGGCAATTCCCAGAGCCCTTGGTTGCCCCTAGTGAGAGTGTCTTGCAGGGGGTTTAGGACCTATCACCCACCCACGTATCCCTCTCTTCACCAGCCCAGCCCCCCCGACAGGAGATTAGAACCAGTGAGAAAACAAAAAGACCTCCACGTGGACTTTAGAAGTCTCAGTTACACTCTCACACACAAACACTGGCAACCGCACCTTTACCCAACCAGACGGTATCTTACAAATCAGTCGTCTTCGTCCAGAATCCAACCGGACGGTATCCACAAGCGTCTCCACTGTCTTCATCTGGGATCGAACCAGACGGTATCCAAATGACTGTCGTCTTCGTCCGGTTCAATTCCGGACACCGGAATCCAACCAAACAGTATCCAAACAACCCTGTCGTCTTCGTCCGGATCTTCTCGCGCAGAATTACGGGCAAAAAACAGCCAGCAAGGGAGCTCAAAAAAAAAAACAAATTCTTTGCTTACCTTTATTCAGGTTCAGGATGGCATTAGTCCTGATCCGACTCAAACAGGAGCCACCAAATGGTGGGGCGCCTCTCCTAGATTAAATCAGAATTCAGGAACTATAGCCATCCCGGACAAGCCCCCAAATTGTTATAAATGGCTCAGGATTCAAATTAGGATTAAATAAAAAAATAGGATTTATTAAAAGAATATAAAGGAATAGAGGTAAGCAAACAGCGCTGGGTGCACTGGGAGTCTCCGCTCCACCAGGATGCACACCAGTTACATCAAGTAGCTGATTTTTATGCTCCTAGACTAATACATATTCATTACTACTTCTAAAAAAAATAGATTATTATAATTAGCTTCCAGGGTCCAGTCCCTCCTACTGGAGCATGCACATCAGTCTCCTCTGGGGGTCTCTAGGGGTCTTTCATGCTGAAGGCTCGTAGTCTTCCTCTCCCCTTTGTACTCACTCAGCACCATACCAAGTTTATAGAACATTTTCTGCAGGTCTTGTCTCCCAGACGTCCTTCAGCTTCTTTTTCCTTCCTCTTAATCTCTCGGCCTCCTAGCCAGATACCAAAGATCCGCATAGTATCCCATAACAGTCACTAGTTGTTATCAGTTGTTCTGAAACTCCCAGACATCAAACACAAACAGCTTTCTTATTTGACGCTTTACGAGTAATTAAAACATTCTTCCCCAGCCATTCACAGACACATCTATAGCAGTGTTAAGTTAATCTCAAAGAAGACAGGAAAAAAGGCTGTAAGTGTTAGAAATAGAAGTCTGGAATAACAAAAGCAAACAGGTTCACAAATTTAAGGAGTGTTTTCTGAAGACGTGATAAATTGACTAGAATGAGGGGGAGACTGGGACACACTGCATCTGTGGTTCAAGAATTAAATTGCCAGTGCAGAGCCCAGAGGCAGACAGGATTCAGAGTTGTTCTTTATGGACACAAATTGTTAAAACATTCCTCATATTCAGTAAGCCCCATGATTTCTCGTACCTGATATTCCAGGTGCAGCTCTCCCTTGGGCTGTGTGTTCATGAACACCCATTTTGCTATGGGTAAAGCAGATTGCTTTGAGGTGGCTCACAGTCCAACACATGATTTGATTTTTTTTTTCCAGTCCACCTGGGCAGGAATAAATGGCTGGGTCATCAGCCCCTTGTTGCTCTACATTCAAGCAGGGTGGTATTTGTACTGTTTTCTCTTACAGTCAGGCTTTTGGCAGCAGAAAATGTCATTTGTTGTTACTAGGGCTGTTCTGCCTGTAAAGCTTATGTCAGAGGCTTTCCATGCCCTCACTAATTATGCTCTGTATCCTACCAGAATGGGAGAGCTCCTTTGGATGCCATCTGCTGATCAGCTTATGCCTTGGAGCAGAAAAAATGGGTGTCTTAGTAATGATGATCCTAACTCCTGTACATGCTCTGCTTGTTTTCTGTAAATGGCTGATCCTTTCTGAGTCTCCATAAATATGTTGATTGTTTCCTTCTCTTCCACCCCAGGGCAAGGAATTGTTTGCTGCCTCTGGAGGTTTCCCAGGATTTCCTGGCTGTTGAATCAGGGTCAAGTTTCAGATCACAAGGTTTCAATGTCTGTTGTTTCTGGTTAACTGTATGTTTGTCTTTCTCTTGGTGAACATGGTCTTAAAGGGACAGGCTGGAAAGTGTATGATCTCCTTTGTTAAATAAAATTGTGTTTGTAACAGAAGCTGCAGGCTGTGCTGTGTGCCTGTTCCCTAGCTCCATTCTAACTCTTTCCACTCACAGTGCAAGGTGGGGGAAGGTGTGTGTGGGGGGGGGGGGGGGGTAGTGCACTCATCTGGCCCTTCTTTCTATTACTTGGGTAAGGAGAGTGGTGCGTAGCATGCAACACACTGTGGTGACTGCAGCACAGAGAGATCTTAAAGCATCTCTAGGAATTGTGGGTAAGAGCCAGGCTGGACCAAAGATTGTTCATGCTGGCTGCAATCACAGGTAAACTCCAGGTCAGGAATTAAAACACTCAACAACCATGTTCTGCTCTCCATTGCTGCTACCTTGGCTCCACAAAGAAGCATCCTTTGGAGTCAGTTCCACTGTCTGTTTCTCCTTTCCTCTTTCCTTCTCTCAAGCTCAGAAATCACAAGAAGCACACGTGTGTCCTTCTCAAAATATCTTCCTATAGCCACGTGTTACTTTCTCATTAAACTTGCTGCAAACACATATGGTTCCTTCCTATCATTTAGCCTCAACATGTACCTTCCTGTGATGCTCTTAGTAAAGATACATGCTATTACCAGCCAGAGTACTTATTACAACAGAGGACAAGAGATGACCACAAAAAGAAAATAAATCTCGTTCACCAAGGAAATTGTCTTCTGTCCTGTATTACGCCTTTAAAATGGAGCTTCAATACAATACTCTGAGAGGTAAACTGTGTTTTGTCACAGTAACATTTATGCTTCATGGATAAGGCAACAGGTACTGCCAAAATAACACACACACACAGGCTATGACAGAGTCTAGAGTTCCAGAGCTGCAGTGTAAACCTCTCAAGACTGTAAAAGCCAGCATTCAGCTTTGGCTTTTCCTTTTAGAACAGTAAGAGGGTGCTCAAGGATTGATGATGGCCAAAGGTATTGGGCGATAGAGAGGCACCAGCACTCTGGAAAAGATGTTTATAGTATACTTTGACCTTGTCACCAGCACTCTGCCTGCTCATCCATCTCCTCTGTCTCCTTTGCTGTTTACATGCCAAAAGCACTCAGAAACTTCCAACCGTCACTTTGATTTTTTTGATTGATCCGTCACAGGGATCAATCTGCAGAAGAGTCCCCTTCCCTCATTTCTGCCTAGCAGTCCTCTGTTGTCCTGAATCCATCTTGAGGTCCAGCAGAGACAGCACAAAGATACAGAGGGCTCATATCTCACTGGCAAATGGAGATACTAATTGGTATTTAAGCTCATTGAAATGATACAGTTGCTGACTTCCTAATGAGGTGCATGGACACTTGCTTCCTTGCCTTCTGGAAGGTCTTGAGCTATCCAGCTGTAAAATCACACCATTGTTCCAATCAGCAAAGCTGCAATGTGCCATTTGAAGAGGTTTTTATAGCTCCCTGTGAACCTGGTATAGCCTTCCTGGTGGTAACTCAGGCTCTTGGATTTTTAGGTGGATAGAAATGGCAAAAACAAAAATAATCTTAAGAGCGTAATTTCAGAGATCCAGTAGGCTTTTGAAGTACCTTTTTCTGGAATGCTGTCATTACCACACAGAGCATCCACAGCACCATGTGGGAGCAAGGCACAGGCAGCAGCAGGAGTGCAAGCCTTATGCAGTCTGGAGCTGGTAGAATTAGTCTGTTGCTGAGCTCCAGAGCTTGGCTGCAGCAGCTTCCTTGGTCTCTGCTGGGGCCTGCATGAGGACAAGAGAAATTTCTGCACAGCAGCCACAGGGACAGCTCATATAACTTGTTTCAGTTGCCTTTCAGGGGTAACACAGCCATACACTGCAGGTAACTGCTCTCGTTAGCTCTCAGGTGTTCAGCTTCCTGTGCTTTCTGTCAGACCATCCACACCTCCTTTTCTGGCCTGTTAAATGAAATTAAATACTGCCATTCCTTTCAGTGAATATAAAAGCAGGTAAAACTGTAGAAAAGGTGCTGTCTGGAATAAGCAGAGAAAGCTGGACAATCCTAGGGAGCAGCCAGTTGTTTATGGAGCCCCATTCTCCCAGACATGGATGAGGCAGCTCAGCCTCAAATGCCGTTGTTTTCCTTGTGAGCCTGCCCCAGAGACAGAAATAATTATCAGCTGTTTTCAAAGCAAGAACTGAGAGTTTCCTCTGATGTCAGCAGGCCCATACTTCCCCCTTGAATTTCCACTGTATGCTAAAGGGTAATTACAATCCCTGTTGAAAGAAAAGTATGGAATACAAGGCTCAGAGGTTAGCTTGTCACATCCATCCTTCAAAGACTGATCTCCCCTATATTGAGAAAGAGCACAATAGCCCTGGCCTATGTCCACATTCATTTACCTGCAGAAGAATCTTTATTCTCCATAATGACCCACTTGGCTGTGTTTCTCAGACATTACTTAAGTGTTTGGGGGTTGCTCTCTAAGGAGGCTTTCACAATAGATGAGGATTCCGAGGCTGTTAAAAAGATTCAGCTTGCTTCCACAAGACAAACTAGTAAAGTTGTTCAAAGGACTTGTTAAAAAAAAAATAAATAAAAATTGCTTCTAAGACAGAGAAAAAATGAAGCCTGAAATAGCAATCTGTTGGAATCTCCAAGGATAGTTTCAGTTATCTTTGAAGCTTACTGTGCCTAGCTTATACGTAAGAATACACTATCAGAGGAAAGTTCAGGAGAGGATTTTTCTTTGGTAAGTAAAATCCTTAATTCTATTTAATTTCATGCAGTTTCCTTTCTAATTCCAAGCCAAAGCAACCAGCAACTCTAATCCTCCACACTGGGAACACAATGAGGAGCTATATATACAGTTGCAGGCACTACCCCCATCTAGTACAAATTTAAATGGGATTTATTTAACCATATTGTTACTACGCAACTACGACATCATCGACATAAGTTACTACGCAACTACGACATAATCGGCATAAGCGAAACCTGGTGGGATGAGTCCTGTGACTGGGGTGTTGCGATAGATGGTTACAGGCTCTTCAGGAGGGACAGGCAGGGTAGGCGAGGTGGTGGGGTGGCGATGTATGTGAAGCAGGGGCTGGACTGTGTGGAACTTCAGGTCGGCAATGGCAAAGTTGAGAGCCTCTGGGTAAGGATCAAGGGACGAACGAATAAAGGGGATGTCGTTGTGGGAGTCTATTACAGACCGCCTGGCCAGGACGATAGTGCCGATAAATTATTCTTTACAGAACTAAGAGAGGCCTCGAGATTAACTCCCCTTGTCCTTATGGGGGACTTCAACTTGCCAGACGTTAACTGGGAGTGCCACACAGCTGACACGAGCAAGTCCAGGAGGTTCATGAAGCACCTAGATGATAACTTCTTGGTGCAGGTGCTAACGGAGCCAACAAGGAAAGGTGCCCTCCTAGACCTGTTGCTAGAAAACAGAGAGGGTCTGGTGGGAGATGTGGTGATTGGTGGCCGCCTTGGTCATAGCGACCATGAAGTGGTTGAGTTCAAAATTTACAGTGACAGAAGGAAAAGTGCCACCAAAACCTCATCCCTAGATATGGGGAAAGCGGACTTCAGGCTGCTCAGGGAACTAGTCAGCAAGGTCCCCTGGGAAACTGCTCTTGAAGGCCTCGATGTCCACCAGTGCCGGTCATTCTTTAAGCGATGCCTCCTAGAAGCACAGGATCAGGCAATTCCTAAATATCACAGGTCAGGCAGGTGGGGCAGAAGGCCGGCGTGGCTGACCGGGAACATTCTAATGGAGATTAGGCGGAAACAGAGAGTGTTTCGCTACTGGAAGGAGGGCCAGGTGTCATGGAAAGAATACAGGGATGCTGTTTGTGTTTGTAGGGAGAAAATTCGTGTGGCCAAAGCACACCTAGAGTTGAAGCTGGCTGTGTCCGTGAGAGAAAATAAAAAGTTTTTTTTTAGATATGTGAATGGAAAAAGGAGAACTAAAGAATACATAGGGCCGCTCCTTGATAGGGAAGGTCTCCTCACAGACAATGACATAGGCAAAGCAGAGACGCTTAACGCCTTCTTTGCCTCTGTCTTCAATGCCGATGATGGCCTTCGGGACCCAGGGTGCCCTGAGCTGGAGGACCGGGACGGTGGGGATGACGAACTCCCAACTGACCCCGAACGTGTGCGGGATTTGCTACTCCACCTGGATCCCTACAAGTCCATGGGTCTGGATGGGATTCATCCTCGGATGCTGAAAGAGCTGGCAGACGTCATCGCGGAACCTCTATCAATTATTTTTCAACGATCCTGGGAATTTGGAGAGGTCCCGGTAGACTGGAAGCTGGCAAATGTTGTGCCGATTTTCAAGAAGGGTCAGAAAGAAGACCCTAGCAATTACAGGCCTGTCAGTCTCACGTCAGTGCCTGGTAAAATCATGGAGAAGATGGTTCTTGAACTTATTGAGGCGCACCTGGGGGACAAAGCAGTCATTGGTCCCAGCCAGCATAGGTTTGTGAAGGGTCGGTCCTGCCTAACTAACCTGATTTCCTTTTATGATAAGATCACCCGTATGGTGAACCAAGGGAAACCAGCTGATGTGATTTTTTTGGACTTCAGCAAGGCTTTTGACATGGTTTCCCATAGGATGCTACTGGACAATATGTCCACCATACAGCTAAATAAAAACATCATACGATGGGTGAGCAATTGGCTAACGGGCAGGGCCCAAAGGGTTATGGTAAATGGGGCTGCGTCAGGCTGGCGGGCGGTCACCAGTGGGGTCCCTCAAGGCTCCATTTTAGGGCCGGTACTTTTCAATATTTTTATAAATGGTCTGGATGTAGGAATAGAAGGTATTTTGAGCAAGTTTGCTGATGACACCAAACTTGGAGGAGTTGTGGACTCAAATGAGGGTGGAAAGGCCTTGCAGAGGGATCTGGACAGGTTGGAGAGCTGGGCGATCACCAACTGCATGAAGTTCAATAAGAGCAAGTGCCGGGTCCTGCACCTGGGACGGGGAAACCCTGGCTGCATGTACAGACTGGGCGATGAGACGCTGGAGAGCAGCCTAGAAGAGAGGGATCTGCGGGTCGTGGTAGACAGCAAGTTGAATATGAGCCAGCAGTGTGCCCTGGCAGCCAGGAGGGCCAACCGTGTCCTGGGGTGCATCAAGCACGGCATCGCTAGTAGGTCAAGGGAGGTGATTGTCCCGCTCTACTCTGCGCTGGTGCGGCCTCACCTCGAGTACTGTGTGCAGTTCTGGGCACCACAGTATGAAAAGGACATGAAACTGTTGGAGAGTGTCCAGAGGAGGGCTACGAAGATGGTGAAAGGCCTGGAGGGGAAGATGTACGAGGAACGGCTGAGGTCACTGGGCCTGTTCAGCCTGGAGAAGAGGAGGCTGAGGGGAGACCTCATCACAGTCTACAACTTCCTCGTAAGGGGGTGTCGAGAGGCAGGAGACCTTTTCTCCATTAACGCTAGTGACAGGACCCGCGGGAACGGGGTTAAGCTGAGGCAGGGGAAATTTAGGCTGGACGTCAGGAGGGGGTTCTTCACAGAGAGGGTGGTTGCACACTGGAACAGGCTCCCCAGGGAAGTGGTCACTGCACCGAGCCTGTCTGAATTTAAGAAGAGATTGGACTGTGCACTTAGGCACATGGTCTGAACTTTTGGGTAGACCTGTGCGGTGTCAAGAGTTGGACTTGATGATCCTTAAGGGTCCCTTCCAACTCAGGATATTCTATGATTCTATGATTCTATGATATTGTTAGGAATGTTTTAACAATTCGTGTCCATAAAGAACAGTCCTGTCTACCCCTGGGCCCTGCACTAGCCATTTAATTCCTGAACCACAGATGCAGTGTGTCCCAGTCTCCCCCTCATTCTAGTCAATTTATCAAGTCTTCAGAAAATACTCCTCAAATTTATGAACCTGTTTGCTTTTGTTATTCCAGACTTCTATTTCTAACACTTACAGCCTTTTTTTTGTCTTCTTCGAGATTAACTTAACACTGCTATAGGTGTGACTGTCCCTGTGAATGGCTGGGGAAGAATGTTTTAATTACTGGTGAAGTGCCAATAAGAAAGTTATTTGTGTTTGTATGAAGTCTTTGATGTCTGGGGGTTTCAGAACAACTGATAACAACTAGTGACTGTTATGGGATACTATGCGGATCTTTGGTATCTGGCTAGGAGGCCGAGAGATTAAGAGGAAGGAAAAAGAAGCTGAAGGACGTCTGGGAGACAAGACCTGCAGAAAATGTTCTATAAACTTGATATGGTGCCGAGTGAGTACAAAGGGGAAGGACGAGAAAAAAACTTGGAGAGGAAGACTACGAGCCTTCAGCATGAAAGACCCCTAGAGACCCCCAGAGGGACCACCGGAGACTGATGTGCATGCTCCAGTAGGAGGGACTGGACCCCGGAAGCTAATTATAATAACCTGGTTTTTTTTTAGAAGTAGTAATGAATATGTATTAGTCTAGGAGCATAAAAATCAGCTACTTGATGTAACTGGTGTGCGTCCTGGTGGAGCGGAGACTCCCGGTGCACCCAGAGCTGTTTGCTTACCTCTATTCCTTTATATTCTTTTAATAAATCCTATTTTTTATTTAATCCTAATTTGAATCCTGAGCCATTTCTAACAATATTATATCCTTGTATCAAATACTCATGGCTCAAAATCATAATCACATTACCCAGTTCAAAATTAATTGTGTATCAGCTGAATTGTGGTAGCTGTGAATGGTTTTCACCTGCAGCAGCCACCAGGTCATGCAATACAATTTAATCCCTTTTCATTACAAATGAAGCTAAATTACTCCATCTTGCTTTTCTGTGGCTTGAGAGAAGTCACCAAGGCCCGCTAGCGGGTGTATGGTCTCTTGCTTAGCAGCTAGGGCTTCCCTTAAGAATTGAAGTGTCCTTGATTTGCTTTATCTTAATCTGCTTTGGATAAACTCCCTCACTTCAAAAAGTTTGTTTTAAATAATTGTCATGAGTGTTTTGTTGAAGACAAGCCCACAGTGTATTAAATTTGCTTTGCTTTACTCTCTACGATATTTTATTTTATTTTGTTTTATTTTGGTAATGGATCAACAAAGAGCAATCTGTTGAAAGTGGGTGACAAAACCAATAAAAATTTATTTCAAAACTCCTTCTCATTTGTTTCCCCAGCTTCAATCCTGAGAGCAGCTAGGCTTAGGAGTTGTTTACATTTAGCTTCAATAACATAAAATAATGTACTATTAACTGCTAAACTAATGATCCTAGACCTAACATTTTTATCAGGACCTTGCCCCATTGAGCTGACATTCTTCAGATCATTTTCTCTCTCATTAAAGTAATTAAAGTCAACATTGTTGGAAAGGCCTTCAGGTAATGAAGGACAGAGCTGATACTAATAAGCAAAGCAACATCCCCATTTATGTTCCCTTTGATCTGCAGTTTAATTGTTGGTAATCCAGGCCCTCAGTCTATTGAGATGGCTTTTCCTGTATGTGTGTGCAACCTGCTTAGAGGGAGGGCAACGGACAGTCCTCACAGTGCTCTGCCCTGGGGAGCCAGTGCTGGCTGGCAACATGACACAGATGCCCTCAGTGTCTTGTTTTCCTCTGGGCCCCTCTTGTTCCTGTACTGCAGCAGTCAAGAGCTTCTGAGTAATTGTTCTTTGCTGTAAAAAGTGATTTTATGGTGAAGCAGACAGAAATTAAGAGGGAATAGGGTTTTTTTTTCAGCACTTATTTCTGCTGGGAGGGAATTCTATGAGGAAACTTAAACTGCTGAGCAACGGCTGTATAGTATGTGGGTGATCTGAAGAGCTTTGTGTCCTGATCTAATTCTTCTGGACGATCTCACTTACCTTGACCACGCTTACTCATTTGTGAAGTCCATTTTACAGGAGCTTGATATTAGAGTACAGCTCCATTCAGATAAGGACATGATACAAATATGTAATAAGGCTGCTTCATTTTTTCTATGAGTATTTCCCCACCCCCCCAAAACTGACTCTCTAAAAAGGCAAAAAAATAGCACTGCACTTTAGCTACAAGGACTGTTGTTTCCCTTGAGTAACAGCAGTCCTGCTGGCCTCTGCCTTTTGCACAGCCTAGCTACAAAGATCCTACTTCCAAATAGAAAAAGGCTTACTGGAACCAATTATCTGCAGCACAGAGATATCTGCTAGAGGTGATGATTTAGTCTTGTCTCCATAAACATAAAAGTAAGTTTTGAATGGTTATATTGTTTTTGATAATGTTGAGCAGTAGCTTCAAAGTAGGCTTCCACAGGTGATCTGTCTCTCTGTGCATTCTTCACCTCATCACCATCTGGTCTCTGCAGCAGGAGGAACATCTTTCATGATCACCTGGACTGAACTCATGATTCATTACTGCTGAATGGAAGTTCTCTTATGCTCATCCTTTGTTTGTGCTAGTTCTGGCTGAGCTCATTGTCTGATGAGTCAATTCACCTGCCTGAAAAGCAGCTTCTTGTTGGTGGGGTGAATCTGCTCAGGGAAGGACTCTACTAGGCTCAGAGCTGGCTTGAGGTGAGGGAAAGAGGCGAGATCTACGAGCAAAGGGAATCAGAAGCTGTCGTTGGGAGCTGTTAGAGCAGCTCAGTCCCATCTGGTGAAGCTGAAATTCTCAAAGCTTTTAAGCTAAGTACTGCAATGCTATATTTTTCCCTGCTATTATTAGAAACGGTGACTGTTCTGCTTCTGGACTTCTCTGCTAGCTCTCCTGCATACTGCTCCATGCAGAACAGCCACTGTCTATGTCTTACTATTTCAAACACTTTGGTTCATGACTATCTGTTTCCTGCAGCAGGTAAATGATTGCTCTATGTACTGGGGAGATTTGAAATGTAGGTCATGTCTGTATTTATGCAAGAGCACTTGGCTGACATTATCCACAATGTTGGAGAAATAATATCCAGGACAAAGCCAGAGAAATGGGCAGCATAAAATGCACTTGTAAATTACATACTAATCTTGCAGGACTTTTTGCCTAGGTTCTTAACTGGCACTGACAGACATCCCTGTGCTTGATCTTACATCCATGAGTTCTTGGGAAGTTCCCAGACTTTCATAAGAGTGTTGTCCTTTTGTCTATCTTCAGTTGATTGCCTTTCTATTGAACCTGAAAGCCCAGGAGAAGCTCAGTTAATTATTTCCAGTTGTTCTTTAGGGCAGCTGATTAAAAGTGACTGAGACCATAATGAAAGCTGACCAGCTTTCCAAACTCCAGATGAAAACCATTTGGTTCTATTCCCTTAGGCTGGAGAGGGAAAATTGGAATTAAAGCTAGGGGAAGAGGGAGGAACAATTAACAAAATCTCTCAAGAGGGATAATTATGGAAATAAAGCAGCTTTACTGAAGAAAATCAGTATTGCTCATGAAATAGTTATCTAAGTAGAGCATGGTGCAGTTCATGATTTTGTGCTGTAAAGCAATCTGGTTTAATGAGTTTGAAGAATGGATCATCTTATTGCTGTTATTCTAAAAGCAACTATTGCATTAAAAGTTCTGTTTGAAGGCTGTGTTCTCAATGGATTTTGCCATCTTAACCTGGAAAAAATATAACTGACAGGTCTGCAGTTTTGTGACAAAGGTTTAATTCAGCTTTACACAGAGCTGATTTCAATTTACACAGAGAAATCCTGTTCCAAATAGTTGGTATTTCTTATCATGGGAGATTACATGTCTGCTGAATAATTCTTTATGAATCTTTTGCAACTGCCTGAAATCACAGCTCAAAGATGAGCTGCTGTCTTCTCTCAGACCAGAATGGGACTTTGTGGTGTTTATCATAAACATCTCCAAACATCCCTGAGACTCTGCTTGTTATTGCTCGTACATGTATGCAGTTGGCTTCTTTGGCAATGATGTGGAGAATGCAGATTTTCACATCCTATATGCAGTGGGAAGCAGAAAGTACATTGGGGCACTATTGGTTTCAAGAAGCAGAGAGGAAGAACACTTTGACCTTGAATGTTTGGCTTGATGTGAAGTACCCTCTTAACTTTGTGTGCTTTCACATCTGCAATTTCAGGACTGCATATGGCAGTGACCCCGAGGACAGATCTTTCTTTCCTTCTCATGGCCACACACATCCCTCGTAGAAAGCAGGAGAAAATAGATGCAGACCTGGAGGTGATGGTGACCTCCCCACCCAGATGCTCAGCTTATTCTTCCAGTTAACAGTTCCTTGTTCTTGGGAGATGCTTAGCATGCTCTTGGATCATGCTCTTTAGGAAAAGGAGCCTATTGTTGGGGAACTTTTCTAATATCTGGTATTTCTTTCCCTTTCTTTTTTTTGATTGCTCCATAGAAATCCCTTTCCCATTTCAGGAACTTGCCTTTCTAAGATTTCCACAAAATGAAGATGGACTCAGTATGTTTGTATAGGATTGTGACTCAGGATTACTGTGCTTTCCCTTTGCTATGTGTGTCACAAAAGGAAAATTGTTTAAATGCTCTGAGCTTTATTTATTTATTTATTTATTTATTTATTTACCCAATGGAGAGTCAGTGACCCCTGTATTAATTAGTTGCTGTAGATGGAATCTGTGGAAACTAGCAATACAATTTGCACTACACAGTGACATTTGATTTACGCTTCTTAGAGTTCCAGTTATCATTCTGCCAAGCACTTTGGGGTTAAAATTTTGTATGTGCCTGTTTCTCATCTGAGCTATTTTGAACAGTTTCAGTCATTTCTGAGAATGAGACAGAGAGAAAACGTATCATTAGGTAGCTGGAGAGGAAAGGGCGGCTGCAGTGACCTTACTGCTGGCACTTCTCAACTTCCAGCATGCTGTTTTGGAATATTAATGGTCCTTTAATGCACTGTTTAGTTTACTGAATGCTTTGCAGAACATATCAAAAATACTCTTTGCCTGGATGCATACAGCGTGACAGTAAATATTAAGTAGGGAAACTTACTCAAATAAATGGTTATATATTTTAGGGTTTGCACAAATTGGGTGCTCTTCCCACCTCTGCAATGATTATTTTATGTGGAAGGATATTCTATTCTTTCTGTGATCCAGGAAAAAAAAAAAAAAAGAGTAGCTCAGTTCTTCTGGGACTGGATATAGGAAGATAAGTGGGAGATTGGCAGGTTGTAAGGGGTGTTTTGACTACTAACAATTTATTGACTGACCAAAGGCAGAGTCTGTATGTCTTCATAGGGGCGATAAATCTTGTACTTCACTGGATCAGAATCCTACTGTTCCAGCTTCTTGGTGTTACATTAATGCCGACAATGCATGGATTGGGGATTTCTGTCTAACTGCACAAATTCCCACAGTCATCTGTCAGGGGAGGAGAGAAAAGAAAGGCAGATGGTGAGGGAGGTCAGGAGAACAACTGAGTTTCTTGGAGCGTGTGGTAGCAGGTTGGGATCAATTATTGGTGTAGCTAAAAACAAACAGAAAACAATTCTTTTAAAAGGTCTCTTGTTCCTAGGATATTGTATTTTGATAAGTAACCCAGAAAAAATGTAGCAATAGCACAGACAGTCACTTTTCTGCCTAGGTAAGGTGTATTATTTCTCAGGGATAAAACATGAACTGTGGGTGGGTTCAAAATTTGCATAAAAAGCAACACAACTCCATCCTTTTGTATCAAAATTGTGAGGGCTGCCATTTTTCTGTCTTACTGGTTTCTGAGGAGTAGTGAATAGCCTGTTAAGGATGCGTTGTGCTTCTTTCAGCCAGTCATAATCCAGCCTTTCTCCTGTGATGATTATAACAGTGCTGAGCTCTCAACACGGATGTTAAGCTCAATTATTTTGTTAAGTGCTTTGCTCTTTGGATGAAAACTGAATTTTAAGTATTGCTCTGTCAAATTCATCTTTCTTTGCCGTCTGTGCAGAGGGTATCCAGATGCATTTCAGACTGATGGATTCTCAAGGTGTTCCTTGCTGTGCTTTTCTGTATGGATTATTTTTACATCCTCTTAATTCCAGCACTCCATGTGCTTCTTATTCCGTGTATCCACAAAAGCTGTGGAGCTAAAAGAAGAAATTTCCTGGGTAAACGCTGGCCTTAATTAAAGTGCCAGATTTTCGTTTCACTTATGCAGAAGTTTGGAAGCAACAGATCACAGCAGTGGGAGAGGAAGAGGTCAAGCTGTTAGTGAATGCAGTTCAAGAGGCTAGGCTCAGCTCCTCACTGTGCAATACCTTTGGTCTGACAGTGAACAAGTCACTTACTGGCCTGTAATCCTCATTATATGGAGGGGAATTTCCTACTGTTTGTTCAGATGATGTAAAGCTTAAGTACTGTATATCTGCTGTTAATAGGAAATTGGTTTAGTTCTTTCAGACATTGCCCTATAAATCAGAACATTTCTGCGGTTTCTGGTGAGGAACTGGGGATGGGTCTGTGGGCTTGCTGCAGAGGCATGTAAACAGGTGGCTGTGAGGGGTTGGGAGGTAAGCACTGTGCTGGTGGCTTCCTCTGTCAGATACCACACCTTCCTGGTCTTCAATCTAGATGTGGTGACAAGATTATTACCTGCCCTGGAATCCCTGTTTCTCTTCACTGACTGCAAATAATGCTTCTGTAAGTAGCTTAGACTCGTATCTGAACAGCTGACTTTGGAATAGCAATTTGACCTGTTGGCCTCATGAAGACTTCTACAGAGTTCGGGATGAGGCAGAGCCTGGCTTAGTCCTGGAGCCAACACTGGAATTTCACAGAGACTTGTGATGGTCCAGAGATGCTCCTCCAGATTTGTCTTCCCGGTGCTGGATTATTTCACACCCAGAGATGCCACAGTTAGCTTCCAGTGCACTCCCTGCACATTTTGTGGCATGTTTGCTTGGCAGACCTGATATTCTGCTATGACAGCAGATTTTGTTGGTTGGAAGCTGCCAACAGGCTGTCCTCCTCATGCTAATAAATGTGCCCATTCTTTAAAAACCCATAAGTAGACAATCAATTGCTCTCTCTCCCCACTGAAACACTATTGGAATAGTACAGGTTCTGGGCAAAATTTCCTGGACACTTCTTCCAACAAGTGGCGGCTTGGAAGGCAGGTCCCCACAATATGGAGAGAATCTGAATAGACTCATCTTAAGAGAACTGTGACAACGCTTAGCATCCTTGTACCAACTGTGCCCTTCTGCTGTCTTCTTTTGCTTGTTGTGCTGTAAGACCTGAGCATCTGTCCCCTGGGCAGTATAGGTGACCTATCTCATTGCAGAGTGGGTGGGTTCCTGCACAGCTGGAATCCCAAATGGCCAGCAAACTGATAGGGTTAGGGTTGGAAAACCAAATCTAAGCAATGATGTTTTGGCAGCATTCTGGACTTGCTGTTCAGGAAGACTGAGAACTGGCAGACTTACAATAAGTCTTTATCTCCTTTGCTGGACTTGAGTAGGAGAGAAATAACCCAAGTTTAGGTATCGGAGTTGTCATGGGAGCATTTTTTTTCACTCACTCTTAGAATCTCTTAATTGCCATGGAAGGTACATTAGTTTGCATCTCAGGTGACCTGTTGCAGCCTAAGCTGAACTGCACCTACAAGTGTGTTTCCCTTCACTGACTGAGAATCACTGTGGATATATAAAATATGTGAGATCACCTCTTGCCCTAAGGGTAGCAAACAATCATTACCTGGCATCATGTGTGTTCTCTCCGATCCCCAGGAGCAATTTGTAACCATGGTTCTAATTCTGCTCACTGCTGAGTGACTCCAGTAGTATCATTAGAAACACCATGTGGAAAATCTCATCCTCTGGGACCCTGCTTCTTTCTGCCTTTAAAGAGATGCATGCCGTGGAAATAAAGTGCCTGGCAGATGTAGATATTAGCATTACAGTGCACTTATTTGAAACCATAATCTTGCCAGGGATATGTTCTTTGCAGAGAGATTAAGATGGTTGCAGGAACACCAAATTAAATGGAACAGTCCTGAATGAAATCCCACAGAAGGAAGACATTGGTGTTTTTACATAGAGAAGTGAAGAATTATGATAACAGATATCCTACTGCCCTCATTTTTGTATTGCTTCCTTAACATTTTTACACTGTATTAACTATCTTATGTGCCCAGGGAAGATGGAATAAATATTCTCTTTGAGGGTGCAAATATTGCCAGAACAGTGGTGATGTCCTCAGTAGGTTTCTGAAGTGTGCTAGGTGCCAGAGGGAGAGATTATATTTGAAAGGTATAAAGAGATGCAGCATATGTAGCATTTTTAGGCATGTGATTCTCTCCTGCAAACATAGCAGGATGGGTTCAAAGGGACCTTTGGTCATGATTGAGGGAATTGGCAGTTTGCTTCATAAATATTTCTTATTCTTGGACAGCAGAGTTTGGTTTTACCTCATACTCTAGTCTCCATCTAGTCTGTCATCAGTCTTTTCCTCTGACTGTCAATGACATCAGGGGGTTGTAGTTAAAATGAATGATGTTTTGAAATGTATGTGGTGACAGAGGCAGCAGCAAAGCCTGGAACCACTGTCAGATGAGATTCAGAACAGCCATGTTGAACCTGTATGGGATCTGCTGGCACAGATCATTTCCAACCAGTAAGTGTGCAGTCTGGAGGAATCACCCAGGAAAGTGTCTCCCAAGTGTCTTCCCAGTGGGAAGATGTGTGATGTAGTTTCAGCAGCACAGTATAAATGAAATGTATTATTAGGCCAACAAAGACCTCAAATTAATGATATATAGCTTGTATTTCCCCTATGTCTTTTGAAATGCAGTTTCTTGTATCCATACAACCTACCTGACCATTCCTTCTACATGGATGTCCATGTACTGTTACTGAAGTCATGCATTGCTTCTCTTCTCAAAGGGAGGCACCTGAAAATGAATAAACTGCTTTAAAAAACACTGGTTCTAACTAACTAACTAAAGAAATAAAAACTCATGCTGAGACTTGTGAAATGTGTTACTCTTACTTCCAAAAGCTATCGTGAGATCACTTGAAAATGTATACATGGTTAATATCCACGTAGAATATATTCCAGGAAGCACTTGCCATGCTCTTCACAAATTATTTTTACATCAAACTGTTTGGGTTTCTAACTGCTCAGCTAGTTTTAGAGTTACTCTAAAGGCAAATGTTCAGCAAAAGCAGATGCCTTGTTCAGGAAGATTGTGCTTCCTGAAGGGCTATTTTTACTTCGTTGATGGGAAGGAACTTAAGCTGTGTTTTATGAAACATTTAAACAAATTGTTGTTGACACATCCCTCCTTGGTGTGGAAAGTTAAATCCTGAGGTCAATTATACTTCTTTCATGGTATTTGTGGTGCTGGTGGATGCCAGGCAATTGAATTTTTTGTATTATAAAAATGTCAAAATGAACAGAAAATATTTATTATTGTTTTGAGTGCCAAAGATTTACTTGGCTCTGAGAGAAATGAAATGAAGGCAGCGCCTGAGCAGAATAGGTTACTAGGTAATGAATGAAAGAAAAGAGCACATTCACAGAAAGCCCACAGAAAACATGTGGCTCAGAGGCTGGTGCCAACACAGTAAATATTTTTTTTGACAATGGGGCACTTTACTTGTCACTTGGCCTGATGGCCACAGATGGGTCCCTATCTCTAAGGGGAAAACAGATCCTAGGCCAGGAGATGGCAGGGCTCATTGAGATGGCTTTAAACTAGGTAAGAAGGGGATGGGGCTGAAACAAGACTTGTTAGAACTGTGCTAGGGGTAACAATGGCAAGGCTGGGAGAGAAGGCAATGGCCCAACTGAAGAGCATCTACAGTAATGCACGCAGCATGGGTAACAAACAGGAGGAGCTGGAAGCCATCATGTGGCAGGCAGGCTATGACTTGGTTGCCATCACGGAAATGTGGTGGGACCACTCTCATGACTGGAGTGCTGCAATGTCTGGCTATAAGCTCTTCAGAAGGGATAGGCAGCATGGAAGGGGTGGTGGTGTGGCTCTCTATATTAGAGAGAGTTTTGATGTCGTGAAACTTGAGGCTGGGAATGATAAGGTTGAGTCCCTATGGGTTAGGATCAGTGGGAAGGCCAACAAGGCAAGCATCCTGGTCGGGGTCTGTTATATAGACCACTGAATCAGGATGAGGAGACTGATGAGTTCTACGGGCAGCTGACAAAAGTTGTGAAATCGTCAGCACTTGTTCTCGTGGGTGACTTCAACTTCCCAGATATATCCTGGAGGCACAACACAGCCCTGAGAAAGCAGTCTAGGAGGTTTCTGGAGAGCATGGAAGATAGCTTCCTGATGCAGCTGGTTAGTGAGACTACCAGGGGAGGTGCCCCACTAGGCCTTCTGTTCACAAACATAGAAGGACTGGTGAGAGATGTGGTGGTTGGAAACTGTCTTGGGCAGAGTGACCATGAAATGGTAGAGTTCTCCATTCTCAAAGGAGCCAGGAAGGGGACCAGTAAAACCACTGTATTGGACTTCCAGAGGGCATACTTTGAACTGTTCAGGACACTGGTTGACAGAGTCCCTTGGGAGGAAGTTCTGAAGGGCAGAGGAGTCCAGGAAGGCTGGGCGCTCTTCAAGAGGGAAATCTTAATGGCGCAGGAACGGTCTGTCCCCACGTGCCCAAAGACAAGCTGGCTTGGAAGAAGATCGGCCTGGCTCAACAGAGAATTGTGGCTTGATCTTAGGAGAAAAAAGAGGGGTTATAATCTTTGGAAAAGAGGGCAGGCCACTAGGGAGGACTATAAGGATGTTGCAAGGCAGTGCAGGGACAAAATTAGAAAGGCCAAAGCTCATCTGGAGCTCAATCTGGCTACTACCATTAAAGACAACAACAAAAAAAATGTTTTTACAAATACATCAACATAAAAACGAGGACTAAGGAGAATCTCCATCCTTTACTGGATGCAAGGGGAAACCTTGTTACAAAAGATGAGGAAAAGGTGGAGGTGCTTAATGCCTTCTTTGCCTCAACCTTTAGTGGCAAAACTAGTTGCTCTCTGGTTACCCAATACCCTGAGCTGTTGGAAGGGGATGGGTAGCAGAATGTGGCCCTCACTGTCCATGAGGAAACGGTTGGCGACCTGCTACGGCACTTGGATGTACTCAAGTCAATGGGGCAAGAAGGGATCCAACCGAGGATACTGAGAGAACTGGCGCAGGAGCTGGCCAAGCCACTTTCCATCATTTATCAACAGTCCTGGCTATCGGGGGAAGGTCCCAGTTGAATGGCGGCTAGCAAATGTGACGCCCATCTACAAGAAGGGCCAGAGGGTAGACCTCAGGAAATATAGGCCTGTCAGTTTGACCTCAGTGCCAGGGAAGCTCATGGAGCAGATTATCTTGAGTGTTATCATGTGGCACTTACAGGGCAACCAGGCAATCAGGCCCAGTCAGCATGTGTTTATGAAAAGCAGGTCCTGCTTGACGAACCTGATCTCCTTCTATGACAAAGTGACATGCTTGGTGGATGAGGGAAAGGCTGTGGATGTGGTCTACCTTGACTTCAGTAAGGCCTTTGACACCCTTTCCCACAGCATTCTCCTCAAGAAACTGGCTGCTCGTGGCTTGGGTTGGCATACGCTTCATTGGGTTAAAAACTGGCTGGATAGCCGGGCCCAAAGAGTCGTGGTAAATGGAGTCAAAACCAGTTGGAGGCCAGTCATTAGTGGTGTTCCCCAGGGCTCAGTACTGGGGCCAGTCCTTTTTAATATCTTTATCGATGATCTGGATGAGGGCATTGAGTGCACCCTCAGTAAGTTTGCAGATGACACCAAGCTAGGTGCGTGTGTTGATCTGCTCAAAGGTAGGAAGGCTCTGCAGGAGGATCTGGATAGGCTGCACCAATGGGCTGAGGTCAACTGCATGAAGTTCAACAAGGCCAAGTGCCGGGTCCTGCACCTGGGGTGCAATAACCCCAAGCAGAGCTACAGGCTGGGAGATGAGTGGTTGGAGAGCTGCCAGGCAGAGAAAGACCTGGGAGTGATGGTTGATAGTCGGCTGAATATGAGCCAGCAGTGTGCTCAGGTGGCCAAGAAGGCCAACAGCATCCTGGCTTGTATAAGAAACAGTGTGGCCAGCAGGTCATGGGAAGTGATTGTTCCCCTGTACTCAGCTCTGGTGCGGCCACTCCTCGAGTATTGTGTTCAGTTTTGGGCCCCTCGCTACAAGGACATCAAGGTGCTCGAGTGAGTCCAGAGAAGGGCAATGAAGCTGGTGAGGGGTCTGGAGAACAAGTCCTATGAGGAGCGGCTGAGGGAGCTGGGTTTGTTCAGCCTGGAGAAAAGGAGGCTCAGGGCGACCTTTATAAGTACATTATAAGTACATTATGCTCTTTATAAGTACATTAAAGGAGGCTGTAGAGAGGTGGGGGTTGGTCTGTTCTCTCACGTGCCTGGTGACAGGACGAGGGGGAACAGGCTTAAGTTGCGCCAGGGGTGTTTTATATTGGATCTTAGGAAGAACTTCTTTACTGAGAGGGTTGTCAGATATTGGAACAGGCTGTCCAGGGAAGTGGTGGAGTCACCATCCCTGGAGGTCTTTAAAAGACTTTTAGATGTTGAACTTAATGATATGGTTTAGTGGAGGACTTGTTAGTGTTAGGTCAGAGGTTGGAGTCGATGATCTTGAGGTCTCTTCCAACCTAGAAATTCTGAGATTCTGTGATTCTAGGAATTCAAACAAGAACTTCAGTGGAGGAGATATAGTGCTTCATACCAGGTGTTTAGGTTCCAATTTATGCTGAAAGAGGCCAGGAAAGGGGCCAGGAAAGAGTCCATCTTTTTGTATTCATTGCTTTATATTCAGCAAAAGCAGAACATGACTAGGAAACTTAACTCCTTTGATAATACCACTTACCAGATGATAGATGTCTGTGACACAGCTAGATCTGCTACTGTGTACTTCAAACAGATCACAAATCTAGGAAACTAATTTCCCATCCTCTGTGTAGCAAGACTGATTCAAGGAAAAGGTCAGTGGGAGCAGGCAAGAGTGAGAAACCAAGAATGTTTTCAATTGTCTGTTACTGGGATAAAATAGTTCTGGGGAACTACACTGAAATCAATCTGTCAAGTATGGACATTGTAATGTAACAAAAAATAGGTGCTTCACTAGAATCGAGTATTTGATTTCTCCAACAGGGCCATTTGCTTCTATTGAAAGGAAGACAGTAGGGTTGCTGCTTTGAATGTTGATGCTTGCGAAGTATACCTACTGAAGAAAACTTTGGGGAACACACCTTAGATTCCAAGATGAATGAACGGTCAGGCAGGGCTGATGAATAGTGGCTGAGAGGAGAGTGCCTTGAAGCAATGAAGGCCTGCCACACAAAAAGGATGTAAATCACAGCTGAAGAATGAGCGCTGGTTCACCTGGACTTTGTGGCTGCTTTGGCATGGCAGATGGCCCTGCAGTTTTGGTAGGGGTCTGTTTTGCATAGCTAGATGTGTGTGTGTGAAGATGGGCATCAGAAAAAGTGTCATACTTGCCAAAAGTAGTCTGTGAAGACTTTTGAAACTTCCTGTATGATGAGGTTGATTTCTGAATGAAAATCAGAGCTTATCTTTAAACTGATGTCCCTATTACTTGCCTTTTATCTTTGTTATGTCAAGCAGTTCCTTTGAGAGTATCATCTTCACATTAGCTGTCTACATTTTGTCTTTGTTACCCAATATTTGAAGTAAACTTTGGGGATAGTTCTTTCAGAATATCAGGTTATTTTAAGTTACAAAGCTTCCATGGGAAGCAGAACTAAATATTTCAGTTCAAATATGAACAAGTCACTGAGCTCTAATTCTAAATATCCACTCCTACAATGTTACATAGAGAGTGATAGATTCAGTCCTTTAAACGCTTCATATAGATGGTTTATGCCTCAACCTAAACTGGCCTTGGCATATTGAGAGTACTGGGAAATGGCAGAGCTATGAACATGCTGTTGACTCAGTTTTGTTTAAAGAAAAATTAGGAAATTGCAGCTGTTTGCTTTTTGTCAAGGGAGAAAAACAGATGAAAACAAAGCCTGTATTTTGATTTTCATCATTGAAAATGAAATCTAAAGGTCAGGTGATTACTAAAGATTAGAGTTGAAAGTAGTTTTTTCTAGTTAGAAATCTTTAAACTAGAGAAATGCTATTCACTGAATACAAAACAGAAGAAGCTAAGGTTAGAGAAACTGGGGAAAAAAGAAAGTGTTGCCTTTGGGAATTTTTCTTTTGGGAGGAGTGCCGTTTCTTTGGCCTGGAGATAAATATATATTTTTAAGGCATGTCTGTCCAGAACATCCAGGAAATCCATAACTGGGTCACAAATTGTGAGATTGCCATTTTCAGCAGTGACCTGTCCATGCACAGCAGCTTGCTTTTGAGACACTTGCTATGTTGACCCACAAACCAAGTCCTTTAGGGCTGAAAATTGGTGGTGACAGAGAGATTTTTGACCCACTGGGGCTCTAACACAGAGCTCTGGGGGCTTGGAGTGCATACCAGTGGATTTCCTCTAGTAATATCTTCCTGTTTAGGCTTCTATCATTTTAATGAAAGTAACGATTCTGCTACTGCTGCTGCCTGACATTTTCTGGCTGATATGGACCATAGCAGCAGCATCTGTTCCAGCTGATCTAACAAAGTATACTTCTACCAAGTTTGTTCTGAGCTGAAGAAAGAATACTCTGGTTATCCATTGGCTCAACCAGGGTGAGAATGGACTAGACCTGTGGTAAATTTCTCCTGCTGCTTCCCGTCTTTCTGCTGTAGTTTTGCTTGTTTTCACCTGCACGGCAGACCACTCCAGAAAGGCATGCACCTATTTCACAAGATGTCCTTGGCTTTCAGGAGACTAGGAACTGGGAAGGAGGGAGTGGATGATGGGCAGGTTTGGGGCATTTCATGCATGAGACTCTCATTGCAAGGTATTGATGTATTAATGGAACATGAAATGCAGTTGCAAAGCTGCTTTGAGCTGGAGGCTGCAACATGAAGATTTAGGAGGAAAGCTTTGCTGCAGGTGAGCTTGGCCAAATGAATCACCTTGCTTTAAAATTGTTGTCTGCAGCAACAGCTCAGGTGACAAACGCTGGCCGCAGGGCAGCAGTGTGCATCATGGAGCGTGGCCCTCCAGGCAGTAGGGTGACAGAGGGAGCTGCAGTGACTGGGGAAACCAGCTGCGGGGAGGTGGGGGAGAGAAGGGACTGGCTGTCCTGAGTACCAGTTGCCACAGCCAGCACTGGGCTGATAATAACCAGGAGTACTGAGGAGCTGACAGGTTTCCATAGAAACTTTGTTAAGGTAGTGTCTAAATATTTTGATGAAAAGTGAGGGCATTCCACAAGAAATGAGTTATTTTCAAAAAAGATCACTGTGCAGAATATGAACCCTTTTAATTCTGAATGGAGACTTTTCTCAGTGAGGTGTATAGTGTGTGTGTGTTATTTTGTTGTTTTTGTTGTTTGTGTAGTCAACTTCTGGTTCCTCAGGTCCATTTTTTTTTTTTTTCCCCAAAAAACAAAACAAAACAATAAAACTGTTACTGAAAAATTTTTTACTGGATCTGAACATCTGTTGTTTATTAGGCCTAATCTTTTTACTCTTTCTAGACAATTAATTTTGCTAGAGGGGAGAAATCAAAGATGGGTAGAAAATAAAGCTTAAAAATGTAGAAAATGTAACTTACATATTTTCTGGGTAAAGGAAAAAAGCCATCAAAACTTTCCATCTATAAACTAGAACTGCTTGTCAAAGAGTCTTCAAGACGCTTTTAGGTACACTGGCTCTCTGGCAGCAAGAATTCTCACACAAATATACATGATGAGAGGATAGAAAGAGCTATGAAACCTATTCTTTTATTCTCACGCGTTGTTCAGTGTGCATTATTGTTAACGTGTCATTCACTATTTCAAAATCAGCAATTTATTCAGAGATTTCAGGCTGTTATTGCTGTGTGTAAATTGTCCCAGTTGGGATTCTAATGTACCTTTCTCCAAGATATTCAGCAATGTGTATGTCTTGCACTTTCCTGTAGCTCCAGGAAGCTGTCAAGTCTGCCTTTTTAGCTCAGTTGTAGAACCAGAAATGAATTGCCTGGGGAAAATGTCACAGATTTGGCCTTTGCAGCCTGCAGTCCTGGGCATCCTGAGCATAAGACACAGACCTGTCTTGGGAGAGAAGCAAGTGCAAGGATGGCTATTGCACTGGTCACCCCCCCTCCCCACCCCCAACCTTTTTTGGCTCCTAAATTAAGCTTTTTAAAAAGGCATAATTTGCAATAAACCCAAATTAACTGGCATCCTGCAGTGGCCCTGGACCACTGCTTAAGGAGCAAACCTTTCCTCCTCTCTCCCAGATAAGAGCAATTACAGACATGTATCTATTGCCCTCATGCCCCACGAACTCTGTGCTCACAGTCCCTCTGCCAGCCCCCACCCCATTCTGAGCCGCCTGTGTTATGTGCTGGAAAAGCAGTGTACAAAAGCAGTGAACCAGCAAAATTCAGGTGAGGGGCAAAACAGTGCACCTTGCTAGGAACATGACCCATCTTAGCTGGCTCTCAGGCACCACAGGGGCTCCTGCTTCCACGGCCTGCTGGAGTCAGTATTCAATTTCTAAGGTCAGATTCAATTTCTGCCAGCCTTGGGTTGTGTTTCAGAAGCAGCCTACACCTGCTGTATGTTCACTGCGGGTTTGGTTGCTTCTAAGAAGAATGACACCATGTATTCTAAGATGGCATTGGCTGAAAGAGACCCATGCTTAGTAGTTTGCTTTGCCAACTAGTGAGGATAAATAGAACAAGAACATAAAGCAGTGAAGTCTTCCTGTGCTTCATGGCCCTAATACTCCCCTTGCATGCCCCAAGTATAAACTTGCAGGTTTTCTTTGTGCTGTATGCTTGCTAAGATCTAGTCAAAAGCAAGGTCGTCCAGCAGAGAATTTTGTCTTAGCAGTCAGGAGGTCAGTGGCTTGGCACAGGTCAACAAAGTCATGAACTGCATCATGTCCTTCCTCGCCATGGTAGCAGGAGACATGAGGGAGTGTTAGGCAGTGGCATGCAGAGGAGAAAGGTGTTGATTTCAAGTCCCAGCCATGCTTTTTGTTTGTGTCATGAGTTTTGGCCCGATGCTATAACTTCCGTCTCTTAGTCTTGAAATTGAGCAGAACATGTAATGGCATGTTCTGGATAGGCTGATCTGGATTTTGGCCCGATGCTATAACTTCCGTCTCTTAGTCTTGAAATTGAGCAGAACATGTAATGGCATGTTCTGGATAGGCTGATCTGGATTTTGGCCCGATGCTATAACTTCCGTCTCTTAGTCTTGAAATTGAGCAGAACATGTAATGGCATGATCTGGATAGGCTGCACCGATGGGCTGAGGTCAACTGCATGAAGTTCAACAAGGCCAAGTGCCAGGTCCTGCACCTGGGGCGCAATAACCCCAAGCAGAGCTACAGGCTGGGAGATGAGTGGTTAGAGAGCTGCCAGGCAGAGAAGGACCTGGGAGTGATGGTGGATAGTCGGCTGAATATGAGCCAGCAGTGTGCTCAGGTGGCCAAGAAGGCCAACGGCATCCTGGCTTGTATCAGGAACAGTGTGACCAGCAGGGCTAGGGAGGTGATCGTCCCCCTGTACTCGGCTCTGGTGAGGCCGCACCTCGAGTACTGTGTTCAGTTTTGGGCCCCTCGCTACAAGGACATCGAGGTGCTTGAGCGGGTACAGAGAAGGGCAACGAAGCTGGTGAGGGGCCTGGAGAACAAGTCCTACAAGGAGCGGCTGAGGGAGCTGGGTTTGTTCAGCCTGGAGAAAAGGAGGCTCAGGGGCGACCTTATCGCTCTCTATGGGTACCTCAAGGGAGGCTGTAGCGAGGTGGGGCTTGGCCTGTTCTCCCACGTGCCTGGTGACAGGACGAGGGGGAATGGGCTTAAGTTGCACCAGGGGAGTTTTAGGTTAGATGTTAGGAAGAACTTCTTCACTGAAAGGGTTGTGAGGCACTGGAACAGGCTGCCCAGGGAAGTGGTGGAGTCACCATCCCTGGAAGTCTTCAAAAGACGTTTAGATGTAGAGCTTAGTGATATGGTTTAGTGGGGACTGTTAGCGTTAGGTCAGAGGTTGGACTCGATGATCTTGAGGTCTCTTCCAACCTGGAAAATTCTGTGATTCTGTGTGATTCTGTGCATAACTAGATGGTGGCATGTTTACATTCATTAATTGAAAGCACTTTTCCCTGGTGGCTAATTACTGTGCAAACCATAACATCACAATTGAGATTTGTTTGAATATTTGAGCCATTATGAATATCATACGTCATTTCTGAAAGAAAGAAGTATTTATGGCTGTGCACTTACATTTCAGTTTTTTGCAAGAATGCAGAATCCAATTGTTTTTCTCAACTGGTGACCTGGCTCAGCAAATCTAATATCCATCCTCAGCTGTAGCCAATACCTGATAGTTCTGAGAAAGCTGATTTAGCTTATTGAAGACTGTATGGCTTCCTAAAATGGTGGGTGGTAAGTGCACTAATGGAAAGCAATAGATTCTTTTGTCTGCTGAAACCAGCTGATTATTCAAAGCATAATGCTTTAAGGAAAGCCCTTCTGATACTATAGGGTATTTTGATACCCTGCAAGACCACTGGCCTTGCATCCTTCTTTGTATGACTAGATATGGGAGAGGAAGTTCTGTCCTTGACTGCGTAACACTGCAGCTTGATGATCATTAATTTCCCAGTAAAACAGTGGCCTGACGTAGAAGTGCACTTGGCTCCATGGCTCACCTTTGTTTTCTGGGCCAAGGATATTGAAAGTGCTCTCAGCATATGCATAAGGGCTGACTATCAGTAGCAGGATGCTGCTGGCTGTGGGACAGAGAAAAGTATGGTTTGTAAATCTGGCCATCCAACTTCACATTTGATGTCCCTGCCAAATCCCCTGTATACAGGTAAAACTCCACCCACTTTCTATAGCTTGGAGTAAACTAAGTAAGGTATAAAATCTTTGGGGATGTGGTAGGAGTACAAGTGTAAGGCAGAACCACCTTATTCAGCAGCAGTCCTTAGTTAACATAATTACTTGGGTATAATTTGGGCTAGAAATGTCTGTGAGACTGGCGTGAGAATAGTTAAGGCAGAAGCAGATGTCTGAGCGCACCTGTGTTTGCTGCAGCTTTTTGCTGTGGAATATTGATATTGAGTTATGTTAAATCCTTAACACCTTTTTTTCCCCCACCGAATGAAGCTCAAGGATACAACTGGACAGAGTTTCAGACTGCACTCCCATGCCTGCAGCCCGTTCTGTAATGATTTGGCATTGCTGAGTAGATGTACAGGGGAAAGCACAGGATGCCTCTCATTCCAGAAGCCCACTGTAACCATGGAAAAAGCTGAAGGACTTAAGATTTGGGCTTTACTATGGTTATTGTGAAGGGTTTAAATGCAGTCTCTCCTCCCTGGACATGTCTGCAAGGTGTGCACATGCTGTGTGGGGAAAACAGCTGGGCAGATTTCCCATGCTGAGCTCAAGGTTGTGTTGCTGGAGCTTGAGAGTGAAAATCCAGAGAGGATCTGCTCACCAGATGATTGGTACGAACTGTGTAGTCAGCACAAGGTAGGTCACACCAGCAAGTTAGCATCTCAGCTGCTACCCCAACTGGCTTTGCTATGACCATACCAAGAAAGTAACAAACTTTTTTGAAGTTTTCTAGAAGGGAACGTTAATGAGATTCAAATCTTGGGACTCTTATTTGAATTGCAACCAACCTTTCTGTTTGTGTGCTCTCCTGATGACAGTAATTCTCTTTTCTTCTTTTATGTGAAGGGATAATTTGTAGAAAGTTACAAGTGACATGATAAAGAGGTAAACAGTGGCAGTGACAATATTGCAAGCTAATTTTGCAGGAGTTTATGCTGGGCTTCAATGAAGATGAAATTTGTTTTGTGTATCTATATATATATTAATGCAAGCTATAACTGTAAAAAGCTGCCAGTGATTTCTAGAAACCTGAGAAACAATCTGAGCCTGATTTCTTAAATAGTTGTCATAGAACCACAGAATGGTTTGAGTTGGAAGGGACCTTAAAGCTTGTCTGGTTTCACCCCCTTCCATGGGCAGGGACCTCCCGCAGCAGCCCAGGCTGCCCCCAGCTACAGCTCCTCTGGGCCAGGGCCTCATCACCCTTATAATAAAGAATTTCTTCCTAATCTAAATCTAATCTAAACCTACCCTCTTTCATTGTAAAGCTGTTCCCCCTTGTCCTGTCACTACATTCCCTGACATCCCCAACTCTCTTAGCATCCTTGTGGCACTTTTCTGCTCAGAAATAATGTTAATTGTTCCAAGCCAGATGAAGACCCTTTTCCTCAAATCATTGCTCTTATTTCTGAATATGTCTTTGTTTCCTTTTTGGCAAGATACAGAAGTCCACTGAGACAGCTTTCCCATAGGTACTGCTGCCCCTTTCTGCTCACCCTGGGTCACTACTCATGGCAGCACATCGTTGTCCCTGCTGTAGGGAAGACCCAGCCTGGCCCTGTGGGCAGCAGTCACCTGCTCTGTAGCACCAGAAGGTTTCATGGATGTTATTCAGGCTCATGCACGCTGGTATTGTAGGTCAGTAGCTGAGGGCAGGTACTGTCCATTCATTCGCTGGCAGTAGAAAGGAAATCCTTCCAGTGAACCCATCTGAATTTCCTTGATGGGCTCTCAATGAATGTCAAATTGGGATTTGATTTTTTTTTCCCGGAGCAACTAGAAATACTGCTCTATCACAGTCATTGCTATTAGCCAGGTAATTACAAGCACATTATATAAAAACAGCATCTTAAATCCAGTTTAATATTAATCTTTGTCAAATTTACAGTGACAGCGTGCATGTCTTACTAAGGAATATTGAAGTAATTATTCTCTTGCAAGAATACAGCCTGGTAATGCAGCAAGCAGACATTTCCCTTAGAGGAAAGAAAGGATGACGCCAGCTCTCGCAACCAATGCCATTTTTATAGCTTTTTTTTTAAAAGGTGATGCCTGCTGGCAGTCATGTACACTGGGTGTTCTTTTCACTGACAGAGAGGTTCATATTTGAGAAGGAAATTTGAAGGAACATACCAAGCTCATGGGGATATACTTCAAGTACCAGGATTTCAGGAATTTAATTCCTAGATCAGCTGTAAGCAAAAGGAAGAAGGTCAAGGGGAAATCACTGGAAATGCCCATTTTCCCCCTCCCTCCATCCTCTGTCTTAACCCTCCACCCACTTTGGCAGGGGGGTTAATGGAACCCTGTGCACTGAAAAACTAAACCAGATTTGATATTGTATTGTGTTGATTTCAATATCAGTCTGAATGTAAATTGTCTCAGAAGTGCATGAGAGAATTTGGGGTTTTGTCATTTGTGTCCTCTTTTTTTTAAAAAAAAAATCATATTTTGTGTAAAACACTGCTGCCCAAAACAATCTTCTGCACTACACTGTGGTCATCAGATGTCCATGATGCAATTTAGTCACCAGAAAGCATCATGATGAATATTACAAAGTGTAAGTGGTTCTGCTGCTGTATTCGGCAAGGGAAAAGGAAGAGACACTAAAGCTGATACAATACACACAATAAGCTGATACCATATCCCTGAACATAAATTCTCATTTCAAGCTTCTCACCATGCCAGGAGATCTCACATTCTAAAATGTTAAAATACCACTGTTCTTTCTACAGGAAGGCAATGTTGTTTCTCAGATTGTAGCTGTTTTGATTTGGTTTTGTCAAGCTTTCTCACTTCCTGGTGGTATTTTCTTACTGAATTTTCTGCTGTAGATGGGATAGAGTAACAAGCCAACAAGAAAAGCTGGGAATTATTCCTTATGCCACTAAGTTTCCAGCTTGTATGTCCAGAATTTGCACAAAGAACCAAAGCTTAAGGGATTAATGACCCTGATTATTTTTTCATTTCTTGAGAATTCAGTAGTGGATTGTAAATCCCGATTCCATAATAGGAACAGTTTTTGATGACCTCAGCAAGCATTGGGTGTATTTTTGCTGCCTTTATCTTTTGATATATGACCTTTCTTTCTTCTCTAAAATGAAGTTGAATTAGTCTTCATGCTTGGTGAAGCATTTCAGTTTGCCCTGTATTGGAAAGTTGGCACCATCAATATTTACCACTTCATAAACTGCTGCATTTTTTGCCAAATGAGCAATTATTTGAGACTTACCTCTGAGTCACTGATAGAACTATTGACTTACGTTTGACAAACAAGTGCATGAGGGGGTATGGGATGTGAGGGGGGGGATTAGAAATGTTCAAGATTTTGGCTTCTCATAAACCCGTAGGCTTCAGAGTTCAGCGACTGGATTTTAAATCAGTTGGCTTGTGCATCATACTGGGTTTGTACTGGTACTAATAGTGAGTTGTGTCATCACCATTCAACAACCTCTATAGAAACGTAGGTTTATTACCTTTGTCATCATTTCCTGCCAGGTTTTTACCTTGGAAAAGAAAAATAAACATACATTTGCTTGACAAGACCAAGACCAAAGTCACTGCTGGTGATGAAGCCAGGTCAGGCCAGCTGTGCTCTGGTGCCCAGGATCATGGTGGGCTGACTGTAAGCAGATGACCAGCAGACTTGTTGTGGGCCTCTTGTTGGCTTTGTTCCTTTCTGTCATCCTTACCTAAGGTCTTACTGATGTGCAAAATATTACGAGAGGGAAGGAGGAACCGGCTGTGTTGAAAGCTCTGCGGAGACTCAGGAAGGGCAAAAGCTGTGTTGTTGAAGGGGTGTGCTAGCAGTTAGTAACAGATGCTCCCGTTTGTCTTCTTGCCCCTTAGGTTTCATTCAAACTTTCTAGATAATGGCAGGACAGTACACGGTGACAGTGTGAAGCACTCCCATAGCACCAGCTCTGCTGTGTCTGGCTGGTGACTCTGATGAACAGAGAAGAGGGAAGAGGGAATTCTGTGCTTGTCCTGCAAAACAGCAAGGAGTTGGGAACCTTCCTCTTCTGGTGTCTGGGCTGTGAGCCCTGTGGGGGCGTTCCACGTTCATCACTGTGCATCTCTGTAATGTAATTGAGTAGAGAGAACAGTTCTTTGGGAATTTGCACAGCCTCCATGAATCAACATTTCAGGAGTGTGACTGCAGCCACAGTGAGGATTATTGGTTAACATGGTACCTAAAAATAAATCAATCAGTGGATTGCAAACAAATAGTTCTCTTCTCAAAGGGGAGGTTAAAAGTGAAACAGGTAGAAGAATCACTGTGTTCCTAAGTGCCAGACACATGTAAAAATATACATAACTCCCATCAAATGGAAAACGTCTTTTTTAAGAGGCAAGATACCAGTATCAAAAATACCAAAAATCACTGTCCCCATCCATGTTACAAAATGAAGAAGTTCTTTATGATGAGAATTGATGCAGTTATTATTCATGTTATGAATCCAGCTGCCCTTTATTGTCAAAAGAATATTATTTCTCCATAAGAGCTCCATTGGTAGTCTTAGAATCTGCTGAGATTCATCCTAAGTATGATTAATTTCCATTATATTTCTGTCTAGTTTATAAAGGGTCATAGAGCAATCTGAGTCCTGAAGCAGGTAGTGTTTCAAAATAAAATAATGCAAGTTAAATGTAATGCAGATGTTACCGCTTGTCAGATTCTATTTGTATGACTACCAGAAGATAGATATGATATACGATAAATGATGGTAGAAAGTAAATGTGCCTAAACATTTGCAACAGGGTATTTATTGCTGGTTATCTTGAAGACAAGAGGACCTGGAACCAAGGGGCTGCAGATGCTGCAGGCACGGGTGGCAGAGCTAGGGGAGGTGAGGAGTAACAGAGGTCTCAGACAATGCAGCTCAGGGATAGCAATCTGTTTGTCAGGGCTGGAATAACCAATATGCTGGTTTGTTCTAACAATATTAAGTCAGTATAAGTTGTTTTGTAAGTATGTTTGGGCCAGTAGAGTAGCTAGTGGTATAGCGTTCTTAAGAGACTGGGCATATACAGCTTCTGAAGCACAGTTATCAAGATTATAAAAACCTGAGCCTACATCTTTGTTTGGCTGTTCTGTATTCAGCTGAACCTGGAACAAGTGTGATTGGTGTAGAATGAATTCATCGCAACCTTATCCATTGTTTATAACAGAAATTTGAGAGACATAAGGGGCTTTTAAAGATAATAACATTGGATTAACACCATACTGTATTATCATGCTTTGGAAGGATGCTTTCCGCTCTGTTTGTATGATGATGCAGTCGTAGGAAAATGAATTAGCATGCCAGCTTCCTTGAAGTGTTTTTCCAATTTTATTTATTTTTGTTTTTAAAAAGAATGACTTCTTAAAACCAAGCAACATCTACCTGTTGGTAACTTCCCCAATGGATGCCAAAGGAAACTAAACATTCCTACCCTACAATGAAATGAGGTCACCTAGGGCAAAGCAAAATCATGCTGTTGAACAGGGAAAGTACTGCAAGGCATTATTTTCATTTAGGAGTGACTGAGCCACACAACACTCTCTACAGGTCTGCTTTGGGCATTGCTAAAAGCAAGATTCTTAGGGAAGACATAAATATTTCTGATTTCAGTTTATAAGCTCCCAGGTTTAGTTCCTGCTGCTAGAAATTTGATCACAGTCCTGACAGATTCTTATTGAAGCCTGTTGTGGTTTAACCCGGCCAGCAGTTAAACACCACAAAGCGGTTTTCTCACCCTCCCCATTCACTCTCTGGGATGGGGGAGAGAAACTGGAAAGTGAAGCCTGTGAGTTGAAATAAAGACAAGTGTTTATTAAGACAAGAAAATAATAATAACAATAATAATAATAACAATAATAATAATAACAATAATGATGATAATAGTACTACTATTGAAGTTCAACATGAAATTCAACATGAAGTACTACATGAAGTTCAACAAAGCCAAGTGCCGGGTCCTCCACCTGGGGTGCAATAACCCCAAGCAGAGCTATAGGCTGGGAGAGGAATAGTTGGAAATCTGCCTGGCGGAGAAGGACCTGGGAGTGATGGTGGATAGTCAGCTGAATATGAGCCAGCAGTGTGCTCAGGTGGCCAAGAAGGCCAACAGCATCCTGGCTTGTATAAGAAGCAGTGTGGCCAGCAGGGCTAGGGAGGTGATTGTCCCCCTGTACTTGGCTCTGGTGAGGCCGCACCTCAAGTACTGTGTTCAGTTTTGGGCCCCTCGCTACAAGGACATCGAGGTCCTCGAGCGAGTCCAGAGAAGGGCAACGAAGCTGGTGAGGGGCCTGGAGAACAAGTCCTACAAGGAGTGGCTGAGGGAGCTGGGTTTGTTCAGCCTGGAGAAAAGGAGGCTCAGGGGCGACCTTATCGCTCTCTATGGGTACCTCAAGGGAGGTATTGCTCTTTATAAGTACATTAAAGGAGACTGTAGAGAGGTGGGGGTTGGTCTGTTCTCTCACGTGCCTGGTGACAGGACGAGGGGGAACAGGCTTAAGTTGCACCAGGGGAGTTTTAGGTTGGATCTTAGGAAGAACTTCTTTACTGAAAGGGTTGTTAGATATTGGAACAGGCTGCCCAGGGAAGTGGTGGAGTCACCATCCCTGGAGGTCTTTAAAAGACGTTTAGATGTTGAACTTAGGGATATGGTTTAGTGGGGACTGCTAGCGTTAGGTCAGAGGTTGGACTCGATGATCTTGAGGTCTCTTCCAACCTAGAAATTCTGTGATTGTGTGATTCTGTGATCCTATTAATAACGTGTACAAACAAGTGATGCACAATGCAATTGCTCACCAACCGTTGACCAATTCCCAGCCTAACCCCAAGTAGTCCGGCCGCCCTTCCCCCAGCTAGCCACCCCATATATTGTTTAACATGATGTCAGATGGTATGGAATACCCCTTTGGCCAGTTTGGGTCAGCTGTTCTGGGTCTGTCCCCTCCCAGCTCCTGCTGCACCCTCAGCCTGCCCATTGGCAGGACAGAGCAAAAGGCTGAGATGTCCTTGGCTTCGTGTAAGCACTGCTCTGCAGCAATTAAAACATCAGCATGTTATCAGTACTCTTCTCATCCTAAAACAAAACATAGCATTCTACCAGCTACTAGGAGGAAAATTAACTCTGTCCTAACTGAAACCAGGACAAGTCAGCATCTCTACCATCACCTGTCAGTAAAAGCACAGTAGTCCATCAAAAATCTTCAGGGATTTCAGTTATTGCACTCACTGCAGACATGTGGCCTTTTCTCCATTTTTCTGTCATGCACACACTTGAGCACTCTGCAATACTTGCATGGTATTAACCTCCTGTTGGGATTGTTGCCCATTTTCTGGACTTACCTTTTTTAATATCACACACATTGCCATGAAGCATCTTGTGGGCAACTGTGTTGACCACAAAAATCAGATTGCTCCCTCCAGAAGGACAGAGATTCTGTATGACCTGACTCTTGTGGTGCATGCAAAGGAATGAAGCATTACGGCTGCTTTGTGTTCCTATTGATTCCATGAAAAAATGATAGGCTCCATGTAATGATGAAGTGGTAACTATAGTTCCCTTAAGGGTGTAAATGCTGAGCTAAACATTTCAAACCTGCATAAATAATTGAAGTATCAATCTCTCTTCAGCAGAAGGAGATTGGGGTTATACTTTTGTCTCTCCCTGAATTTTTCTGCCTTTTTGGTGCAAAAAACTCATCCAGGAGCCACAAATTATTTAGGAGGTTGGCTCCTGTGTCTGTTTTTGTACCCAAACCAAATTTTTGTTTCTTCTGCAAGCCTGTCAGCAAAGCATTTTAGTATTGCTCTGACCCATAATAGCACAGGTGGGCTGTGCTCATACTCCAAGGAATACCTTGCTAAGGTTCAAATACCAAAATCCTTAATGCTCTGCCACTTGGGCTTTTTATTCTTTTATGGATTTCATGACAGGAGGGAAATCCAGGAACTCGAAGAGTCTCATCTTCATGATAATGAAAGGTTTCTTTAATTATTCTTTAAGAAACTTGTTAAAGGTAAAGAGAGCATCAAGAAAGGAGATCACATTGCCACCTGACTCCAGGGGACATCGGAATAAGACCTGAGAGATGGTCTCAGGAGGCTGGGGAAAGTGCAGGAAGGAATAAACTCATATTTTTTCCACCAGGAAAGGCTACTTTTGTCTGTGAGGAAGGGGTTAACACAGAAAGATTTAGGAAACTGTTGTAGAGTTAAATCCCATTTAGGCCTCTAGTTAAAGAATGCTCAAGGGCAGGCAGTTCTGGAAGGTAAGCTTCCTGTCTCCTTCCTGCTCTTACCTTATCTCAGTAAACTCTGTGAGGATAATTATCTTCTCGGGAACACAATAATGTAACAGTGTCAGCACCCCAGGTGAATCCACCACCTCCGTGAGTCAGTATCCTGGCTTCCGGATGCTTTTAAAGCCACATGCCTCTGAACAAGGCAGAACAAAGCATTAAAAAAGAGGGGAAAAAAAAACATAGGCTCTGGACAAGTACTGTTCTTTTACTGCTTGATGTTTGGGTACATTTATTAGAGGAAGTGAGAATTTATGTTATTTTTCCCCCCTGCTCTCCAGCATTTTCTGAACTGACACAGGGTTCTCAATAGCTGAGCCACAGAAAACTCCCCTAAAACCTGTTTCGTCCTGTCAGTCTGTCGGATTTTACTTGCTGTCTTCAGAGGAGAGGCTTTCTCAGGTGGTCTGCTAAGAAAACATCCACAACAACAGGAACACTGACATAAATACCATCACAGTGTCACTGTTTTGTGGCACTTTGCTAAAGACAGCAAGATATTTTATTCTTTGTTGTAATGGGCATAGAAAGAGAAAAAACATAGATCCCTCCCTAGCAGTTTGTGTAAATTCTGCGAAGGAAGTGAGAGAATTTGCACCTTTAGATAAACAGCTGTAGTAAATCATTAACGGTTTGCAGTAACAGAAGTCGGGTGGTTCTTCCTATCAAAGCACTTGCCGTCATAGCACATTTCTTCATGGGGTCGAATGATTTGTAGCATGGGTGATAGCAATGGTCTGGTGTCTCGTGTCCTGTTAAGATGTTAATGAAGTCAGGCTGTGCTTCCAAAATGTTCGCTATGTTAATCTTCCAGTGAGTTCCTCTAGTAATACCATAATGCAGTGTAGTTCAACCAATAGAGGAAGATATATGAGAAATATTGTGAAGTACCGATGCAGCAGATAGTGTTTACTGATGCATATAGAAATTCCCATAGGCTGGGAGTACAAGCAGAGTAGTTCAAGACAGGAAAAGCATTCTGTTGGAAAGAGATCCTTGGCCCTTATCCCTCAAACTGTTTCTGTCAAGAAAGAGAGAGAGAGAGAGATAGTGAGCTTAGAAACTTCTAAATGCATGGATTGGTTGAGAAACTTCGTACAAACTAGGTATTTTGAAATTTTGAACCATGGGAGTGTATAATATACCTCACAGTAACTTTTTAATTTTCATAGAACTCTGATGAAGAATGAGTCTAAGTAAAGAACAGGTGTTTACCCTTCCTATCGTTTTCTTAGAGTTCATAGGTCCGAAAGTAAGCAGGAAGAAATAAGTCAAATATAAATGTGTGTATTGTTACTCAGTGTATATGATTGTGTGGCAAAGTGCAGAACAGGTTGAAAGGTACTTCTTATCTCATGTTAGCTAGAAGCAGGTTTAATAAACCTTTAATAGGAGCTGGCAGCCATTTATACAAATGGTCTGAGTTACGAATGGGGGAGCACTGCAGTGGATAACCTCCCTGAGCCGTCACTCTTCATGGGACAAACCTCTTGTCTGTGTGGAGGGGTTGTAGCTGGATGTGGCAAGGGGTTCCCTGATCCCAGTTAAATTTCATGGTTAGTCTGAGCTGCAGGCACGAACTGTGTCTGCAGGTAGAAGTGGCTGCAAGAGAAGTGATTGCACAATGGAGGGCCCCAGGCTTGCTAGCTTTTGCATGCCGAGATGGGCAATTAGAGCACAGAGCAGCAGGCACAGCCTTCCCTGTGGATAGCATAAGCTTGCCCCAGTATCCCTTTGTGTTTGCAATTAAATTATGCAGTCTAGGATGAAAACCTTGCCACCAGGCCCTCAATTGGGAAGGCTAGCCAAGGCATCTGGATACAATCTACTTTGAGTTTAGGTGACTATACTCAAGCTTTTAGCTGCACGAGTCTCATCAGCATGTAATACTGTTCCTGGTCAGCTATTTCAGACAAGCCATGTGTGAACTCCTTTATTTCCAATTTCTTTTAAAAGAGCTTTAATACCGTTTAAAAGTGTGCTTAATGAATATAACTAGTGTCTCAGGTGTAGATGGACTAAAACTGGCTTTGCAAAGGCCTCTAAGTGATACACTTAACCTGCCAGGGTTTGCCTGTGCAGCCATTTTATTGCTTTTTCTTATCTCATGAACCTCCCTGTGTAAAAAGCATCAGAGATGAGTTCTCAGTAATATCTGGCTCAGAAACAACAGGTGTAAGCGGCACAGAACAGCAGCTTAGTCAAGCAGTGTGGTCTGCTCTCTTTGGTGAGCTGAGGCCTTTGAAGTACATTGCTAATGGTGTGTAATTGCTTTCTGAATTAGCCTTTTGGAGAGAGCAATTGTATTATAGGAGCTACTGAACCTCACTGCATGATCTTGCAGAGAAGTGCTAAGCTGACAGATTCCCTTTCATGAAATACACTCATCATTCAGTGAGCTGTGCTGCAACGTACCCTTCTTAGCCAAGGCTCTCCACTTTTTAATCCTCCACCACTGCATTACCAGCCACTCCCGCAGAGCTGTGATTTTTTTTTTTATGTTGGGTTTTAAATCAAAATCTCCATCTCTCCAACTTCAGGTACAGCTACAGCATGACCAATTTTCCTGCAGACAGCCTCAGTTCTTAGGAACATTACTTTTTTACTTTGAACTACTTAGTAAAGCACATAATGGTGAACTTGACAAATTTCTCCAGTGTTACTCAGATGATCTTGGCTCCATTTGAAATGAGCAATCTCCTCTAACACTTCAGCCTAGGAACATAACCTGGAAGCCCTTGGATAATTGATTTTACTCATGAAAATTTTTTGTTTTCTGTCTAATTCAGAGAGATGCAACCCCCTTGTTCATTCATGTTCTAGATCAAAGTCTTGGAGATTTGTTGTTGATGGAAATGGAGCCCTGTTCTGCTTGAGCAGGCCACCAGAGAGACCAGCATGGTTTTAAGATGTGTACAGCTCCTTTGCATATTGTCATTCCTGTATTATGGCGAGCACGTTTTATTTTTTTCTAATGAGTTGGGGCAGAATTTGTTTCCAAAACAGATGCAATGCACACTATTCCAAGCAAGAGTCATTAAGTGCTGTGCTCCTTTGGTTTTCATTGCCTGCCATTATTTTTTGTTTGTTTGTTTGTTTGTTTTGTTTTTAGTGTCGCTTTGATTCGATTATTCTGGCTGATGTAAAGTCGGAGATTCTTTACTGCTCTGATTGCATGATGTTGTGTTTTCTCTTGCTTTAACAAGAGGCTTGCCAATTCTTTTTTCATGATTCATCTCTGGATGTCTTGAGGCCTCTTAATTTTGATGAGAATTTCACAGCTTACATTTTCACAGTGGTTAAGATGAGTGCTTATTAAGCTTATGATCCTTAGGCACCAGCTCGGCAAGATACCTAAGCTTGTGAGTAGTTTTTAGTATATGAGTAGTTCCAGGGATTTCAAGGGAATTTACTACACATATCTTTTAAGAAAGACATAACCATATGTAAAGTGCTGAACTGGGGCCTTTGTTCTTTATGAACTTCTGAAATAACAAATTACAGCTTTGGCTTTGTCTCAGGAATGGTTTCTTGTGTTGTTTGAAACTTGCCAGACTCAGTCATTCAGAAATCATGAGTTTGCACTTCCCTACCATTGAAGACGTGGATTGAACAATCAAGAAATATTTTAAAAGAAAAGCTATTGGAATCATTCTTTTATTTGATTGAAGAGCCTTTAAGAGTCACTTTTTTTTTTTTTTTTTTTTAATCATGTCTAAAAATCAAGCACTTAAGTTGGACTGCTGAAGACTTCATTGATTTCATATCTCAAGGAGCTATGAAACCATGAAGGACCATATCCTATGAAGGACCATATCACAAGCTGTGATTCTCAGTAGAAGTAATCTTGTACAGGTCTCAGCTCCAGAGAGGTTTAAGATTTTTCAGTGAAATCTGGAGTTGTCCAAGATGAACTTTTCCCAGAAGGATACCAGTTTTAGTGAAAGACTACTAATTAAAAGAAGTGTTTGCCTGTTAGTCAGGGAGAATGCAGCCTGTTCTGTATTTTAGGTAAGGGTATTGAGACCAAACTTGCCCAACACTCAGATTGTAGACTGTTGAACCTCAGAAATATCTTTGGATGAAGTATCTAGACAGCTTACATGCTGGTTATTTTGCAATGATTTCACCTTCTTGCCTGCTAGAACTAATCCACTCCAAACAGTTAGTGATGGTATTTATCTGTGGCTTTTTCCTGCTGGCAATCAGTATCCCAGTCAGTGGACTCATGGGTTTCCTGCTCATGGGTTTCTTGTTGTGTACTGAGAGTTAGCAGCTAGTTAAATGCTTTCCTAGGTGCATCAAACCTGCCAGCCTTCCTTTTTTTTTTTTTTTTCTTTTATTTCCATAGGCAGATGTTGGATTTGTTACCATCTTGTATGATTTATGAAGGCTGTTGGTTTTATTTTTAATATAGAGGAAAAAGAAAGGGAAAAAAATGTAAATTACAAACACAAAGTAATTTACATGATAAAACTTTAAAGAAAAATAAAAAATAAAAAAGACAAAAGAAAAGCTAGTGGCTACACTGTCAGTTGACTGACACTAATAGTTTTCTTATGTGTAAGAGAAACAACCTTCTCAATGTATCAGGTTTAAATTAAATCCCCTTGGCTTGGTCTTTCTAGGGATGGAGTAGTTGGAACATGACAATAGATGGAGTAGTTGGAACATGACAATAGCAGTAATAAAAAAAAATAAAAAATAAATCCCCCTCTCTCCCCTATGACTGCTCAAGAAACAAAGGGCCGGTGATGCTAAGCATGCTTTAGATGTTTCTGCTGATGGCACACACATGATCTGTGGAGATATTCAAAACAGATCTCATACTGATGCTGCAAACAGAAGCATGGTTGTGGCAGCTGAGCATTTCCAGAGGTTGTTTCCATCAGCCCAAACTCTGATTCATATGCCCCCCTTCACCTAATACAAAACAAAACAAAGCCTTCTGGGGAAGTTTGTGTCAGGGATCAAAGGAAGGTTCCATAATAAGAACCCTGTTTAGAGCTAATGAGGTCAAATTGTGGTTTAATTAAATACCAACTGATTGCTATCCCTGCATGTTTACTGGAGGCAATGGCTGCTGCCTGTGAATTACCGTCTGGACCCAGGTCACAACTCTTGCAATCTATTTTGTTTAGACTTAAGCTAATCAGAACAGGGCACTTTTCTGGTGGTCTGGACATCTTCGTCACATTGTTCATGTGATTCTCAACAACACTGAAGGGCTGGAATTTTGAAAGGCAGAGACTAATGGAAACTTCCTTATAAAATCAGCTGAAGCCACCCTGGCATCCTTGAGAGATTGTAAGTTGGTTCTGGGAGCACTGGAGAGCTGGGAAGTTAGGGCTGATTCTGTTTTCTTTCCACATAGGACGGCTCTTCCTTTACTGGCCAGTTGCCATCAGCTCGCTGCAAGCCAAGGCTGGCCAAGAATCCTGGAAACACTTATGAGCTTTGGAGTCATGCTGCCCATCTAGTCTAACAGAAACCATGAGATCTCCTTGAACTAACCCCTGTTTGAATTAGGGCAGGGTCAGCAGAGAAACTTCCCAGCTTTATTTTCAGGTTGTAAGTGATGAAGAATCCACTGCAGCTCATCAGAACTCACTGATAAATTATTTCATTATATTGTTATCCATCTGTCTAGTAAGGAAAATTTCTCTAGTGTCACATCTTTCTTGTGTAAACTGTATGCTATTTATTACTATATAATAGTATACACTATTACTGGTTATTATTCACTGCTGCCTTCAGGGGAGATTTCTTCCTGATGTTCTCAGTATCCTCCTAACTACATCTGCTGTTCTTTAATAACATTGAATAAATTTATAGCAGTCATTAGCCTGCATTTCGTACAATAATTACAAGCCCAGTCCACAGTAGGACTCACCATTGCAAGCAGAGATATCTGGAGATTTCAAGAGGAGAAGAAGCATGTACAGAAAATTTTAGTTTTCCTTGGCACTCTCGCCAAAAACCTTCCCTCAGATTCCAGCAAAGATATGTCCTGTGTTCCTCACTGAAGGAAGAAAGCAGTAAAGGATCTTGAATCCCTTCCTTAGAAGGAAATGAAATAAGGTAGTTGGGCCTTGTGTGTCTTGTTGGGCAGTGGGATGCTCCAGGATTTGTAGTCCCTTCCCATCCTCTGTGTTATGCTCTGAAACCTACAACTTTCAGGTGTTTCCTTCCCTTTGTGTGTTCTCTCCCTCCACCAAAATGCTGCACTGTGGCATAACGCCCTGCACACCCTGCAGTCCCCTCAAAACTGAGCTCACCTGCAGCACCTGATGCCCAGCACCCCTGGCCTATGCAGAACGAGCTTAGTGTGGGCTGTGACAGGAGGAGAAGTATAGAAGTAGCCCCATTGAAGTCACTACTTCTGGGAGGTAAAGAGTAAGGAGTAAGGGAGGAGATTGGGATACTCTCTGTGGGCTAATGGAGGATCTTTATACCGTCATGCCATTCAGGCTGCTCTGTGGTGAAGGTGCTTTGTGGAAAGTGACAAGTTATAAATACATGTAAATAAATAATAATAATAATAATAAATAAATAAATAAAATAATAAATAAATAATAATTAATAAATAAAATAAATAAATAAATAAATAATAATAATAATAATAAATAAATAAATAATACATACAAATACATATAAATACATATCTTCAGATGTTTCCTCTTCTAAATAAGAGCCCTTTTACACTAATGTGGAGTTCTGGCTTACATTTTCTGGAGGGAGCCTGGGTCCACCTCAGGTGCTGTACAGGGTGAGGATTTTCACAGTCCTGGCTCCAGGTAAAATTAATCTCCTCCCCTCTCAGACACTGCTGAATGTGACATATTCCTCTATTAAATGAAGCCTTTACTCTTCTCTTTTCTGTTTTTCTACCTCATTACACATACACCATCGATTGAGCAACAATGGCAGTTAGGAAAAGGCAAAATGGTTTGGAAGTAATTGACCTCTCTTCAGCTTTGGTGGAAGGAATCATAATCTATAGCAATGATGCATCTGTCTGTCTGCCATGCACTTCTTGCAAGGAAACACAAAACTTCTATGGACTCTTGCATTTCAGAATATATTTGAAAACAGTTCCTTCTCTGATTTAAATAAATAAATAAATAAAAATTTGCTAAGTTACAGTGTGGAAAAGTCGGGAATATCAAAGTCCATTTCTGGGAAAAAAATGATTTGTGTTTCTTCAAGTCGAGTCAATATTCACAGTATAATCATGGGGAGAGTCTTATACACAGGTTCTAGGCTCTTTCTTCTGCATTTCTCAGCTGTGCTGAGCAGTGCTGACCATGGTACAACATTGCTGAGGCGTTTTGAATCTCATCTGCGGTAATACCAGTGCATGAAGAAAATCCTGCTGTGAGCTGTCTGCATCCAAACATGTTGATGACAGAAGGACGGATCAGCTGGTTCTTACTGCCCTTGCAGTTAGACCCATTGGAAGGGAATTTGTCCTTAACAGGAAAGGGGATGTGATTGCAGGAGGGCTTTTGTGGTGCTGTCTGCTTACACTGTAATGGGAGTTACTCATGGAGAGTAAGTGAAGATGTAACATACGGCAGGTTGCAAGGACCAGAATAAAGGGTAAAATGTGCCCAGATTAGGAATAGCAGAGTTGGAAAATGTCCTGAATGTGTCCTGAGGAGGAGAAGAGAGTCAGATTTGTACTTAATATGAAATATTTGGGGGGAAGATTGAAAAGAGACATAATCCATGGGAATTTGATATTTGCTACATCTCATCACACAACCTGGAAATCACAGACCCATATGTAGCTAGGCTGTGCATAAACTTAACACTAAAATGAGTTTTTCAGAGAAGTTACAGTTCAGGCATTGTAAACATGTCTCTGTTTGGGCACTGAAATCCATCAGAGAGTGTGTTCCCTCTCCAGCTTAGGCAGGTCTTCCCTGGAACTATCTGGGGGCTGTTGGCCTCACCAGTGTGTTGCTAAGGAGGTGCATATAAAAACTCCCCAAAAAACATCAGTCTTAGGTGAAAATCAGTGCTACGGGCTGAAATGGGGATTGTGGTCATTCTGTCAGTAACTACTGTTGCAAAGAGCAAAGAAATAAAGAGCCCCAAACCTGAGAGGAACAAAAATGATGGATGATCTGATTCAGACAGGAAAGAAAGGCAAAAGCAGATTCAAGAAACAGAGCAGTGATCTGGAGAGAAATGTAAGTAGTATTTGAGTTGTGGGCACTGACAGGAAAAATATAAATGCTTGCAGTGTTAGAAAAGAAGCTGCTTCACAGAGGTATGCAATCAATTACTAGAATAGGCGAGTAAGAAGGACTTGTTGAAGCTACTTCACTGAAATGGCTTTTTGACACACTGAGGGATTTGTGGCTGAGCAGATGCCTTTGAGGAAAAAGTGGCTGCTTCCCCCTCAAATAAACAAACAAACAAACAAACAAACAATTATTGAAAGCTTGAACTCCTGAAAACTAAATATTTCACATACATCTTAACACCAGATATTCTGCCAGGAAAACTTCAAGTATTTTTGTGGCAACTCAAGGCAAAACAACTACGTTTTTCTTCTTTTCTTTACTGTTTTCTTTGAGAACAACGACCAGTGTCACAACTGACTCCTAGTTAGCAGGACAAGCAGGTTACATCTCTGCACAGAGATTGGCATCATCATGCTTATGGGCTGCAAGTGTGAGGAGGAAAAGAAGTACTTTTTGGAACTAAAACTTCAACTGTCACAAAGGCCAGCCTCTTGGATGTTCCCTGTCAAACTGACAAACTCTGAAAGGTGAGGACCATTAAAGGCTACTACAAAATTTCACAGGATAGCTCTCCCTAAATCTCTGGAAAGAAAATCCAGATAAAAACTCTGCACTGTCTCATTAGCATCTCGTGAGAGTGTGACATCAGTGGAGTGGCACAGGTGGGAAGGAGAAGTAGAAGGGACCTCAGGAAATCGTCTGGTCCATCCTCTTGCTCAACACAGGCTCAGCATTGAATTAAGACCAGATTTCATAGGGCTTAATTACAGTTGGATCTTGAAAACCTCCAAGATGGCATAATGCAAATACAAGAGGATATAATCATGTGCAGTGTCAGGGCATCTCCTTTCCAGCCATATGCTTCCTGCAAAGGAGCAAATGATGTCATTTGTGGGATGTTCTTTCAAGGCCTTTGATGTCTCACAGGAAAATATCACTTGGCAATCATCCACTAAAGCAAAGCAGTAATGATAATGCTGGGTGTTAAAGCCAGTTCCTTTTCAAAACAGAAAGTTAGAAGAGATTGAGTTTAATCCACAACAGGCTCATGATTGACAGAATACAACAGCAAGAAAAAGAGCTATTAAGAAATAGGCAAATTCTGCCTTTTGGTTGACTCTATGGAGCATGTTGAAGCTAGGAGGATGGTATCTTTCCAAAGAAAGGAAAACTCCTGCCAAGATTCACAAAGGCTTTCTTAGCTTTAGCTGCCAAAATTGGTTTGTGGCAGGTGAAAGCAAATGAGTAACAGCTATGTGAGGGCTGCAGCCTCCCATCTTTGTAGGAACAGCTTCAGGGACCAGCTAGCTTGTAACCAGACTGATGTCAGCAGCCTGGAGCCTCATTGCAGGGCTCAGCAGGCTATTAGTGAGATGCAGGAGCTATTTCAAATATTCAGACCCAGTACAGTGTTGGTCCCAGGAAAGAGCTCAAAAGCAACTCTGACTGGACCTAACTACTATTTTCCTTTTGTTTCCATCTACAGGACTACAGGAATATAAATGAGCTATAGTCAATCTGTGCCAGTCGATTGTGACTCTATACCCAAAAGTCTGATCAAATTAACTTGAAGCATTTTAGCATACAAGGGTGTTTGGCTCTGTTCCTTTTAACTTTACGTAAATTCAAGCACTGAATCATAATTCAGCAGACAATCCTTGAGAGTCTGGATTTACCATTAACTGGACAGTGCTGGTGGCTGCCTCGTAGATTCACCGTCCTGTTCTGGGACCCAGATGAGAGCTTTGTGTGAAGAAAAGGAAACCTAAAGGAAGCCCAGGTCCCCACAAAGCATCAGGGGTGTACAGACCTGCCTCTGAACTCTGTGGGCAGGACGCTTATTGAAGGAGATGGATGTGAAATGGTGACCCTGTGCCCAAGTTTGCCATTGACCCGTGCACCCAGCCCTGGAAAGTCAGAGCAGCACATGCACTCTGAGTCACAACTACTTATATTTTGTTGATGCTACCAGGTTTTTCAATTCTGCTTAGTCTTTTGGACAAAGGACTTGTGAGCCTTCAGGGCTGGTGATGGGGGGACAGAGATCCCTTTCTCCTCCATTTGTCACCTTCATACTATGTGGAAGGATGCTGCTGGCTGTCCCAGGAGGCCTCGCACTGCTCAGCAGCTCACCGCAATGCCTCAGTGGGGGTACCGGTGCCTACTCAGTGACATTTCATTTCCCTTGTGTTACGTTTAGACTGGCTCTGTCACTGTGGTAGTGGCAATACAGACATGCATGGTGATGCGTCCTCTAGGAAGGACCTTTGCAATTTTTCTATACCAGGCCCTGAGATAGAACAGATGAGAAGCAGTGAAATAGCTCAGCCACCAGGAGCCAGAATGACTGACAGCCTGGGGAGGCAAAGCTGTGACTGTGCTGAATTGTCCCTTTAGAATGCTTTGGTGTGTAGGTCTGCTGCAGGCAGATGTGTAAGGAGTTGGTACCTACATTTGTACACCTGCATGGGACAGGGGTGGGGAAGGGCAACCAGGAATATACAGAGAGGGATGGGGTCCCTGGCTTAGCACAGATTTGGGGAGGGATAAATTGCTTGCAGACAAGTTTTTTAACTGCCTACAGACTTGGGAGCAAACTTGGGAGAAACTTGCTGACATGTTGTGCTGTGGGTGCCAGCAGCAGAGGGCTCTGTGGCTCAGAGCTGTGCTGCCTTTATGGTGCTGATGGGTAAAAATGGATCATAATGTTAGCAGATATGGTCAGATATGTGCACAGCCTGTCTTTTCTAGAATGGTGCAGTTGAAGTGTGCTGGAGGGTAGGGTGCTGTTATGCCACAGTGGCATGTATCTGTAGGAAGCAGGAATCCTAGTCAAAGCCCGTGGTGTTGGGGTAAGCAAGGAAAAAAAAAAAAAAAGGGGGGGGGGGGGGCTTTAACTGTGATTCTGGGTGCATTCCTTACAACCTGGAGCAGAATTTAGCCATTTGCTGTGTCATCTTTGTGTTTTTTAACAGTTGGCATTTTAGGCAGTTTCCAGTTTTTGCTGGAACAGGCTCTTGCTGGAACTGGTGAAGGGAAAAACATACCCACATATACACTCCAGTTGTAATTTTCAGGCTCTTTACAGGAGCTGTAGCTCTGTGGACTGCAGGACTGCAGTGAAGACTTCACCTTTGTGAAAAGATAGCACATCTGGCTGGCCAAGACTGCTACCTGTGTGCTCATACTGCTCAGTTTAAATGCTCCCTTGATGTCTTTCAATATGAATGAACAATGTTGAAAAAGAGAAATACTGCTTAAAGTAATTATTATAATGTGCTCTCAGGGATTTAGCTGTGGGTTTGTAGCCGCATGCTAGCTGAATTTTTAATTGGCGCAAGAAAAAAGGGGGGGGGGGGAATGGAGGAAATCATATTTTACTGGGGGAAAAAGGGTGGTTTCCCACCTGTTGTGCTTAAAAGGTTTGAAGCTAAGAACAAAACCTGCATTTTATAAGGATCAGAGTGGGAGAGCAGAGACATCCCACCCCTCTGTCCAGCTGCTCACATGGCAGTAGTTCAAGGGACCCAAGTCTGGACTGGTGGAATAAAAGAGGATTCTGCAAAGGAGCTGCCCTTCCTGGAGACCTGCAAACTGCATGGAAACATGCCAGAGCCTCCCTGGTCTGACAGACTGTGTCTGTCTTGTTGCAACAGTAGTCAGAGATGTTTTTGTAGAGGTAAATTCTTGGATAAACCCATTGGTAAAGTTTCCAAGCATCAGAAGATCTGTATAGATTCTTATAGACTTTGCAGCCCAGCTCGGTGAGAGGGGGACACTGACCGAGGTGTTAACTGAAATTTGGGTTAAATGTGAGACTGAAGAATTCCGAAACATGGGAATGTCTCCTTTAGATATTCATGAGCTGGCCTTTCTCATTATTTCAGTACAAAAGAGCTTTTCCCTCTAAAATTATTGCAGTCTAATTGGCAAATAATAAGGTTAAAAAAAAAAGCATTTTCAAGTGAATGCAAAGTTTTTGTAGAACCTGAAAATAATTTATTTTTATTTCCAGTTTGTAAAAATAAACAAAATAGCCTAACTGCTTCTTTTGAGGTTAAGCAGGAAACAAAAAACAAACAAACAAACAAAAAAAGCAAACAGCTTTATCCTTACTCTCTCCCTCTCTCTGTGTATTCATTTTTGATATGGTTAATGAACCAAAATTGCCTTTATTCATATACCTCTATTCTGATATGCCCTCTTTGTCTGTGCATAAGCAAAAGGTCTTCTGAGCTATATAGAGCTTGAACAGAGAAAAACCTTCAGTGAGACCAGAAAGCAAGAGAGGGCAAGGTGGCTGTGGAGGCAAGGCTGGAGCAGGGGATCTGCCAGGTGGAGCTGTAAGCCCAGCATTTCTCTTCTCTCTCTCCTCCTGCTGACAAGGTCTAACTCTCGTGTTGTGGCAGTATCTGATTCTCTGTTTTGAGCCCTGGCTGTTTCATCTGCACAAGCAACCCTGCCAGACCGCAGCCCAGAGGCAGTCTGCAGGTTGCAAGAGAGGTGCTTTCTGCTGTCCAGAGACTTGGTGACGCTGGCAGCATGAAGGGTGTGGGCAGAGCTGCCAGAACACAGCTGGTGACCCTGGTGAGCAGCAGAGCATGGGTGTCCTGGTTTCAGTTAGAACAGAATTAATTTTCTTCCTAGTAGCTGGTGGAATGCTGTGTTTTGGCTTAGGATGAGAAGAGTGCTGATAACACCCCGATGTTTTAATTGTTGCAGAGCAGTGCTTATACCAAGCCAAGGACATCTCAGCCTTTTGCTCTGTCCTGCCAACAGGCAGGCTGGGGGTGCAGTAAGAGCTGGGAGGGGACAGACCCAGGACAGGTGACCCAAACTAGCCAAAGGGGTATTCCATACCATCTGACGTCATGCTAAACAATATATAGGGGTGGCTAGCCGGGGGGAGGGGGCCGGACTGCTTGGGGTTAGGCTGGGCATCGGTCAGCGGGTGGTAAGCAATTGCATTGTGCATCACTTGCTTGTACATATTATTATTACTTTCCTATTATCACCATTGTATTCTTATTATTATTATTGTTATTATTATTTTTGTTATTATTATTTTCCTGTCCTATTAAACTGTCTTTATCTCAACTCACGGGCTTCACTTTCCATTTCTCTCCCCCATCCCAGAGAGGGAGGGGGAGGGTGAGCGAACGGCTGCGTGGTGTTTAGCTGCCAGCCGGGTTAAACCACGACAATGGGCCAGCAAGGGGATGGAGCACCAGAAGGATCTGGGCAGGGCAAGAAACCTGCTGCGGTAAGGACTTGTTAGAGAGTAGGTTTGTACCAGAGCTGAGGGATTGGGGATTTCTCTGGGTGGTAGAGAGGTATAACTTAAGACAACAACAAAATAAAACTCCTGGGGATTTCCCAAGCTCTTCAAATGTCTGCAACCCATCATGGGAAAACCTGTCAGGAGATTTATGGTGCCTAAGAATAGGATCATGTCACTTACTTGTCTGTGTAACCAGCTTGTGGTAGGGCTCACAGCTCCCACCATCGTGTCTGCACTACAAGCCAACCCACAGGGATATCAGTTAGTAATTGCAGACATGGAGTTTTAGAGTTTTTTATGCAAGCTGCACATTTTCAGCTCTGGAGATCTCCAGTTTAACTCTTTGCTGACACAAGCTGTAGCACACAAGCAGTGCGTAGTTCAGCCAACCCACCTTGAACTGCACTTCCACTGCGTTGGCTCCAGCCCACAGACTCAATCAAGCGTTCTCCATCATCACAACACTCTTGGCTGGTTTATTGTTTGCTGGGCTATTGTCATGACCCCTGGAAGCTGCTGATCAGGGGAGAAAATCCACACCCATTACGTGGTTTTGAAGGGCCACTTCAGCCCTTCATCTCATCCAAATGCACAACACCCACAGAATCCACTTGCATAAAATTTCTAGCTGGTGAAAGAGGATATTTCTGGGGACAGCTGGCCATGTGTGCCCTAGGTGTGAATTCTGCAAGAAGGGAGCTTTTAGAAGTCAAGAGATAGATATGTGACATTGACAGCTCAAGGGAAGACTTACTAGAGCTGAATAAGGCTTCTGAAGCACAATTAGAGGCCGTTTCACATTGATTGGCTGTTAAATACATCTCATGCCCAGTGTTCATTTGCCTGGGAGCCAAGCCAGCTATTGGTACTCAAATCTTTCACCTCTTGGTAAACAGCAGCAGCAGCCTCCTGGGGAGGGAAACATGCCTCTTGCTCCATCCACTTCATTTTCCCTGTGAACACAGGAGCCTCCTGTGTCTAAGGAAAAGCCTTTGTTCACGTCTGTGCACTCCACCCTTGGTAGGTCTTTAGCTGTTGAATTAGAGCAAATGACAAGAAGCAGTAAGGTAAGCAAGCAAAAGGAGGCAGTGACATAGTGCAAAGGAGAGACCCAGGAATGGTACTGTGAGGTTTTTCTCCTACTGTGGAGAAGGATAACATCTGTGGAGAGGAGATTGGCATGGGACAGAAAGAGGAAGATGGCAGGAAGCCTAGAGAAAAAAAAAGTGAGACAGGGAAAGAAGCAAATGTGGGAGAGAAGCCAGGACACTGGGACTGCCTAGCAAGGCAAGGACCTAGATAGTTGTTCATGTTCCTGGCCAGTCCCATTAGCTCTGTCCTACTTTGAAGGGGATTTAAGGCCTTGGCAGATAGAAGAGGGTGTCTCATAATGAGAGTGTTTGCATGGGGGCTCCCGTGTCCTGGCTTTATGGCAGTGGTACGTGACAGTGGCATTCACTGGAGCCTCAAGGACCCTGAGGAGGTCAAAGGTGTTTTTTTATCCCCAGCACCCCTGAGGTGTGCTCTGTAATCAGGAGGGCTGGGCATTACTTGAAAAACTGCTGTTCCCTAAATCTGAGGCTGTGAAAGGAGCTGCCTGCTGATTCTGCGTTACAAGTGAGAAGCAAACACTGACAGGCCCAAGAGCTCATCCAGCCATGCTGTCTTGTGTGATGGCTGTCAGCTTTCATGAAATCAGGGCCCACTAATGCAGCTGCCCACGTCTTTGTGCCGCTTCATAACCAGCTGCTGCAGCCTGTGCAGAAAGTAACTCTTGGGCGCAGCCCTGGTGCAAGCAGCAAATACCCCAAATACACCTTCCTGTGGCTGCAGTGAGAGAAGGGAGGCTGTTTGCCTTGAGGGATTTGACTCACACAGCAATTGGTCATTTCAGTGGCTTTACTACAAAGCTTGCTTTTTTTCTGCTTAGGTTTTAGCTGAGAGAAGTTTGAATAATTTAGAGCCAGGAGTTTAGGGGTTATTTGTATTTGATCTCTCATTTTCCTCCTTTCTCTCGCATTGCAGTCATACATCCTTTAATTCAATTCCTCTTTTCTTTTATGGGTATGATCTTGCTTTCAGTTGGAGAAATATCTGCTACTTGGGTTGGAATTCATCTCTTTTAACTGTAAACACCTGAGGGCAATTGGAGAGAGAAGCACCATCAAGGAGAAATTTTCATCAGATTTAGGTTCCAATCTCAGGCTGGGATAAAAAGTCACCTAAAGAAGCTGTCCTGTCTCCAGTTACTGTGGATAAACCCTTTACAACCATCTGTGATGTGATGCTTTTTAGAGAGTTGTGTGTGGGATGTTCCGTTTCCCACTCCACAATATCAATAGTGTAGTACCTCTCAAAACACAACCCTTTTTAGGTGGGGAGGAAGGCAGAGGTGGGTTTCATTGTTGTGGTGTGATGGGCTTGAGCTTGCACTGTTGCATTAAGCTGGATCTCTCACTGCCTTCCTACTCCTTTGGCTCTCTTGTCCCACTTAACCCAGTCCATGCTAGAACTGGCATGAGGAAGGGGGCGTTGGTGGAGATGTTTCCTCAGGTCCCTTGGGGAGAAGATGGGGCCAGTCCTGTCTGGGCTAGGTCATGGTCCAGCAAGTGGATGCAGAAAGAAGTCAGTGATGTGTCTTGGTGTGGTGCAGCTGCACCAGTGGCACTGCTTCAGCATCAGTAAACTGACTGGGCAAGAGGTAAAACTGGGCAAGAAGTATAGTTCATAGAATCACAGAAATGTTTGGGCTGGATGGGCCCTTAAAGGTCACCTTATGCCTCCCCTGTGCCATGAGCAGGGACACCTCCTACTAGACCTGGTTGCTCAAAGCCCCGTCCAACCTGACCTTGAGTACTTCCAGGGATTTTATTTGTTCTCTACTGCTTTGCAGTAGTTGTTTAGAACAAGCTGGGTATAAAATGTTTGATGCTGGTGAACTGAGATGTGTAAGGAGAAATCTGGTTGCATTTTAAAATGACAAACTCATAGAAAAGTGCTATTTTAGCTGTTTTCATTGAACATTTAGACATAGCAAAACTGTATTTTCTGTGGAAAGGAGTGGTCTATTTCTGAAATGTTGTGTTCTGTCTTGCTTTGGCAGTCAGCTGAAGCTCAGTGTGCCTTGTGGGAACTGCAACTACTGTCTTAGACTCCTGTCACTCTCCATGAGCCAGGCTTCCCGGGTAAAATCACAGGTTTCCTGAGGATTGCCCAGCGCAGGGACATTAGTGCTGTTATAAATGAAGATACAACTCTATCTGAATTTAGTAATATTTATAAAAGGCAAGTAAACAGCGCTGGGTGCATGGGGGGTCTATGCTCTAGACTCTTTGGGGAGCAAGCTCTCTGGGCTAATTACCAGGGCTTTAAACTAGGTTTGACGGGGGAGGGGAGGAGAGCTAAAAGTGACAGAGAAGGGCTGGGTTATGTTGTCACTGCTGTTACTGTTGAAGATAGTAGGGAAAAACCTCTGAGTTCTTAGAATCATAGAATCATAGAATATCCTGAGTTGGAAGGGACCCTTAAGGATCATCAAATCCAACTCTTGACACCGCACAGGTCTACCCAAAAGTTCAGACCATGTGACTAAGTGCACAGTCCAATCTCTTCTTAAATTCAGACAGGCTCGGTGCAGTGACCACTTCCCTGGGGAGCCTGTTCCAGTGTGCAACCACCCTCTCTGTGAAGAACCCCCTCCTGACGTCCAGCCTAAATTTCCCCTGCCTCAGCTTAACCCCGTTCCCGCGGGTCCTGTCACTAGTGTTAATGGAGAAAAGGTCTCCTGCCTCTCGACACCCCCTTACGAGGAAGTTGTAGACTGTGATGAGGTCTCCCCTCAGCCTCCTCTTCTCCAGGCTGAACAGGCCCAGTGACCTCAGCCGTTCCTCGTACGTCTTCCCCTCCAGGCCTTTCACCATCTTCGTAGCCCTCCTCTGGACACTTTCCAACAGTTTCATGTCCTTTTTATACTGTGGTGCCCAGAACTGCACACAGTACTCGAGGTGAGGCCGCACCAGCGCAGAGTAGAGCGGGACAATCACCTCCCTTGACCTACTAGCGATGCCGTGCTTGATGCACCCCAGGACACGGTTGGCCCTCCTGGCTGCCAGGGCACACTGCTGGCTCATATTCAACTTGCTGTCTACCACGACCCCCAGATCCCTCTCTTCTAGGCTGCTCTCCAGCGTCTCATCGCCCAGTCTATACGTGCAGCCAGGGTTTCCCTGTCCCAGGTGCAGGACCCGGCACTTGCTCTTATTGAACTTCATGCGGTTGGTGATCGCCCAGCTCTCCAACCTGTCCAGATCCCTCTGCAAGGCCTTTCCAACCTCATTCGAGTCCACAACTCCTCCAAGTTTGGTGTCATCAGCAAACTTGCTCAAAATACCTTCTATTCCTACATCCAGATCGTTTATAAAAATATTGAAAAGTACCGGCCCTAAAATGGAGCCTTGAGGGACCCCACTGGTGACCGCCCGCCAGCCTCACACAGCCCCATTTACCATAACCCTTTGGGCCCTGCCCGTTAGCCAATTGCTCACCCATCGTATGATGTTTTTATTTAGCTGTATGGTGGACATTTTGTCCAGTAGGATCCTATAGGAAACCGTGTCAAAAGCCTTGCTGAAGTCCAAAAAAATCACATCAGCTGGTTTCCCTTGGTCCACCATACGGGTGATCTTATCATAAAAGGAAATCAGGTTAGTTAATCAGGTTAGTTAGACAGGAAATCAGGTTAGTTAGGCAGGAAGTTAGGCAGGAGTTGTCACATAGGATCATCCGAGGGCTCCTCAGAGAAGGTAATGATCCTGATACCCCATCCAGAATTTTCTTCTTCTTGAATCCCTTCAGGGGTAACCGTGCCTGCTGCTTCCCTAATGTGCCTGTATTCCAATGTGCAGAGCATGGGAAATAAACAGGATGAGTTTGAGATCTGCGTTCAGTCGCGAGGCCACAATCTCGTTGCAATCAAAGAGACATGGTGGGACAGCTCGCACAACTGGAACACTGTCATGGAGGTCTATGTCCTTTTTAAGAAAGACAGGCTGGGGAAGTGAGGGGGTGGGGTTGCCCTTTATGTGAGGGAGCAATTAGAGTGTACCCAGCTCCACCTGAGGGAGGGTGACAGATGAGGGGAGAGCTTGTGGGTGAGAATTAAGGGGTGGGCTAGTATGGAGGACATATGTGGGGGTATACTACAGGTCACCAGATCAGTAGGAAGAGGAGGTTGATGAGGCCTTCTACAAGCAGCTGGTAGTAACCTCACAATCACGGGTGCTGGTTCTCATGGAGGACTTCAATTTTCCAGACATCTGTTGGATAAGCAACTTGGCCAGGCACATGCAGTGTAATGCATTGAAGAAAATTTTCTGACTGGGCACTGCTGTGCCCTGGCTGCTAATTTACACTCCAGGAGGAGGCGTATATAAAGTGGCACTGCCCCAGATGCACCGTACCTTGTGCATCTTTGGATGAATAAATGTAAGTGTGATGGATGGATAAATGTAAATGTAAATGCATCTTTGGTGCTGGATAAAAGTAAGCTTCGTTCCTGGCTCACCATAGTCTTGGCACTACCTAACCTAAATATGGATTGTGCACACAGTCCCACTGGAAGATGATTACGTTTCAGCCACTGGTTTGGGGCTTCTAATCAGACTCTAAGTACAGATATGCAATGGCAAACGATTAAATTACTTCTGCTTATCAGCTGAACCAGAGGTAATGACCCCATAGTTTCACTTGAAGTGCAAGTCAGACTGTTTGTTACAGTGATTAATTTGCCTTCTTGCTCAAAAGATGGCATTTCATTGCTTCTGTGATGTTCACTTGGGCAGCTGCTGGGATTGGAGTCTCTTGCATTTAAATAAAGGACTTGTAATGAAAGCTCTTTTATTTAAACTTATTGGTGTTTTAGCTACACCAACCCATTTGCATTTTTTTCCCAAAAGTAGAGCTGCAAATGCTAAGTATCTTTTTTAGAGGTATGGCATTTCCATTCATTTAGGGTATGTCCATGCAGGTGTATTCATTCTTAAATTCATTGTCCTCCTATCCCCAAAACACAAATGGTGCCAGTGCGCTGGAGCACTGCAGCTCTGCCCAGGTGGCTGCCTCAGCTCTTGGGTTTTCATCCTCATTGGAACCAGCTGGATATACTTTACCAAAAAATTCTGTCTGGAAATAAAATTTGCAACATTTGCAATGACAAGACTTTACTTGCTACAAGTATAAACAGCTATCATATTTCTTAATACCTGCTACATTAATTTGACTGCTCCTTTGGGTTTAGTTTAATACTTGAATCAACCTACTGGGTCTGGCTGAGATGTTAACTTTCCCTGCAGCAGCCCATACAGTGCTGTGCTCTGCACTTGTAGCTAGAACAGCGCTGGTGTGACCCCAGTGTTGTGTCTGCTGCTGAGCAATACTGGCACAGCATCAGGACTTCCTCCAACCCCCCCAGAGCTGGCAGTGGACAAGTGATGGGGAGGGGACATCACCAGGGCAGTTGACCTAAACTGACCGAAGGGATATTCCATATCATGTCACACTTAGCAATAAAAGGTGGAAAAAGGAAGAAGAGGGGATGGGTAGGCTCTTGTTGTGAAAACATCTGTGCTCCTGAACAACGGCTACGTGCATTGAGGCCCTGCTTCAAGGACGTGGTCAATCATCGCTCATTTGTGGGAAGTAGAGAGTGATTCCTTTCCTCTGTGCTTCCACACAACCTTTGCTTGTTGTTTTTTTTTTTTTTTTCCCCTTTTCCACTTTCCCTTTTTTCCCTTCAGTTAAATTGTGTAATTAATAATAAATTTTCCTAAATAATTGTTTTTTCCTTTAATTAAATTATCCTTATCTCAACCTGTGAGTTGTTAGAGCACGTTGCAGGAAGCACGGCCAAAAGCACAACAGACACCAGTAGAGTCAGATCATGCTCCATCTTATTGCCCAAATAGCCTAACTTTTATAGTGAACTTAACAGGGGCTGATAGTGTTTCACAAAAGATTATTAGTCAAAAACACTCAGACAAACAACTACAAGAAAACAACCCCACCTGCAAGAAAACAACCCCCTTGTGATTAGCAGTCACACAGACCTTGTCCTTGAAGCCAGCTGCTGGTAACAATATTTTTCTGATTTCCTCAATTGGGCGATGTGGGAATCATTGTTGTGGGAGCTTCTCATACTTACTCTGGTAGCTTGGTTTGCTCAGCTACAGCAGGCCATGAGATTTTCTAAGGCCTACTCCTGGTTGCTTAAGGCAAGCTCAGATTGAACAATTGTTCCACGGAGTCATGTCCACGCCCTTTGTGCCAATTCCCAACAGTGAGTTGTTCTTTTCCTTTTCTTCTTCCCCTCCTCTTCCAAGGAGGGGGAGTGAGAGAGCAGTTGTGGTGGAGTTCAGCAGCCTAACAGGGTAAAACCACCACAAACAAATGTTTCTCTGATAACATGCACTTAGCTAGAGCTGTTAGTTATCTCACTACTGGCTGTTGATTCAGAAATTTCATCCCAAGACTTGAGATTTGAAATTCAGTGACAAGTACATCCTAAACCAAGTGCTTGCGAGTAAAGCAGTTTGTCAGTCCTGAAGACCAAGTACACTGCAGTTTGGAATTTATTTGAGAAGAAAATTAAACAATAGATCTTCTCTAGCAGAATTAAGGATTGTATTCTCCGTTAATAAGTTGCAGAGGAAATATAAGTAGGAAGAACTTTGGGTATAACCTACCTGCAGCCTCTTCCAAGTCCTCGTCAAGAATTCCTCTCATCCCTTTCAGTGAAGGATGCCTTAAAGGAACTCACCTAGTGGCATGTTATCTCTTGAAGAATATCATCTTTACCTGACCCTTTTTTGCCCACTGGCTGCTCCAATTACACCTGGGGGTTGTCTGAATGCTGCTGTGTGCAAATAGATATTAAGAGCACTTCTGTAGGACAACATTCCCTCCCTCCCTGTTACTTAAGGAAGAAGACATTGTATGGCTGCTTCAACCTTTCCTTGTCTGTGAGAATATATATAAAACAACGCTAATTTGCCTGGGAATGATTCACACAAATATAAAAATATCCTTCAATGTGGGTATTTCCCTCTTCAGGTTTATTCTTTGGCTTAGGAAGTATGTTGAAGTAACTTTATGACTTCATCCTATAGCATGAAAACTTTTATTGGCTTTATAAGACCTTGCAAATCACAAACATTGAATATATTTTATGACGCAACAAGCTGTGTTGCAGTGTTTTTTTCAGAGCCTGGAAATATAGATATGACTGACTTGGCATGTTTTGATCATAAGTTTTCAGTCTGGGAAACTCAAGCTATCAGTTTTAATAATATGTTATTTCAACAAAATGAAAACACTTCACTTTATCAAGGAATACACTGATGTTTGCCTGTTTCAAAAAGTTCATTATTTAAAACTTCTAAAACTTATTTTCAAGTAAAAAACTGCAATCAAATTATCCTAAAGGTCAGAATTTCATAAGGAATGTAAACCAAATCATCCAAGGGAGTCAAGTCTATGTTTCTTCTGAAAATAAGAAAAATCTGATAGGAAATATTTGACCCTAAGTGTTGAAAAGGCAGTCTTTATAACCTAAAAAAAAAATAAATTTCCAGTTGAAAAAATGCATGATTTATGTCAACTTTTTAACACCTCATTTCTGAGAAATGTAATTTTCTTATACACAAGAATTTAAAGGTCTTCCTTATCCATTTTCCTTCAGATAAGAACACAAGGAGCATATATTTCAGTTCTGACTTTATACGTGTTGTAAGTTCCAAAATAGGTCTGGAACTGGGTATGTTTTTAACTAATCCTGATGTAAGAGTCAAAAATGGGAATAAATCTTTTGCCTGGGATGAAACAACCCCATTAAGAGCTTCTTCCTGCATAGTTTAATTAAAAGATTAGATTATATATTATGTTGATATATTGGAGTGCAGTATGCTGTAGCATATTTAAACTCATAGCTGGAAGATAACAGTTAATGCATGTACAAAAACCTGAAGACTATTTGTGAACAGAAATGTCATTTTGTGACTTGTCAGTGCTTCCCCAGCCATCCTCATGGTTACCTGCCAGTCCCATAAGAGATTCTCAGGTAGGGAAAGGCAAAGGTTATGCAAGGGGAGGACTCAGTTTGCAGACAAGACACCTGAGCATGGCTCCCCACACGGAAAAGAGCTTCCAGGGCTGTGCTGGTAGCCCCTGTAGCTCGGCCCCATTCACTGCAGTCATTTGGGTGCTGCAGACAAGCCCTTGGGCAGCATGCACAGAGCCCATGTGCCATGGGGAAGAAGCCAGAGCTTTTCATTGTTCCCTTCGCTCCCCTGATTGTAATTTAGGACCCTTATGTCCTATCCAGTTGTATTTGTCTTATCTGATCATTTGGTTTCTGATTTTATTTCCTCGTTTTCTTGTTGTTGCTGCTACTTTTCTTTTTTTGGAAGTGTTTACTTAAACCACAAAAGAAAAATGTTGAATAGAGAATGGAAGCAGCACTTATTTGAAATATTTGGGTTAGCTTGAAAAATGAATGTGCACTCACTTTTCTGTGAACCATACCAATAAAGCACGGCACTGTGGCAGGCTGATCGCACATTGGAGGTCGCTGCCATTCTCCATGAGCAGCTTCAATCTGGTGCACAGAAATACTCAATTAATGTCACTGCCCTAAGGGCCACACAAGCCATTCTTGCCTTCTGATTCCCCCTCTTACTTTCCCCTAGTAGAAAGACAGGATGGATAAGGAGGATAGAAATGAGATTTTAGCTACATGAACAGGAAAGGAAGAGAGCAGAAAACTGCTGCAAGACTAGGTTCCTAGAACATAGCAATGAAAATGCTTTCAGGGACAGAAAGGCAGAAGCAACCCAAGAGAAAGCTGGATTCTCACTGACAGATGAAGGAACTGGTGATGGTGAAGACAGAGGACAGCTTGGGGTGAGAATGACCACATTTCTTGTAATGGGAAGAAGGAGTAACAGTGGAATGGTGACAGCTTTCAATAATGTGGAACCAGTAGATGAGATCTTACAGAAGGCAGATAGAAAGGGAAAGAGACTAAGGAGAGGAGTAGGAATATTAAATTTTATAGCAGGACTGTGAGCACAAATTGTCTCAATTTAGAAGAAGAATAGAAAATTCAGTTAGAGTCAACTTGACAAAATACAAGCTTTCTATTGAATTCTTATTTCCTTATTGTGTGTGCAGAAAACAGAAAGTAGGTTAGATCAGAAAAGCTAGATGCTAAGGGTAGTCAATGTGTGGAGGGCCGCAGTCAGAAGAGGTGGCATTAAATGAGATAAAGGAGATGAGAGAAATCATAGAATCATAGAATCATAGAATCATAGAATATCCTGAGTTGGAAGGGACCCTTAAGGATCATCAAGTCCAACTCTTGACACCGCACAGGTCTACCCAAAAGTTCAGACCATGTGACTAAGTGCACAGTCCAATCTCTTCTTAAATTCAGACAGGCTCGGTGCAGTGACCACTTCCCTGGGGAGCCTGTTCCAGTGTGCAACCACCCTCTCTGTGAAGAACCCCCTCCTGACGTCAAGCCTAAATTTCCCCTGCCTCAGCTTAACCCCATTCCCACGGGTCCTGTCACTAGTGTTAATGGAGAAAAGGTCTCCTGCCTCTCGACACCCCCTTACGAGGAAGTTGTAGACTGTGATGAGGTCTCCCCTCAGCCTCCTCTTCTCCAGGCTGAACAGGCCCAGTGACCTCAGCCGTTCCTCGTACGTCTTCCCCTCCAGGCCTTTCACCATCTTCGTAGCCCTCCTCTGGACACTTTCCAACAGTTTCATGTCCTTTTTATACTGTGGTGCCCAGAACTGCACACAGTACTCGAGGTGAGGCCGCACCAGCGCAGAGTAGAGCGGGACAATCACCTCCCTTGACCTACTAGCGATGCCGTGCTTGATGCACCCCAGGACACGGTTGGCCCTCCTGGCTGCCAGGGCACACTGCTGGCTCATATTCAACTTGCTGTCTACCACGACCCCCAGATCCCTCTCTTCTAGGCTGCTCTCCAGCGTCTCATCACCCAGTCTGTACATGCAGCCAGGGTTTCCCCGTCCCAGGTGCAGGACCCGGCACTTGCTCTTATTGAACTTCATGCGGTTGGTGATCGCCCAGCTCTCCAACCTGTCCAGATCCCTCTGTAAGGCCTTTACGCCCTCATTTGAGTCCACAACTCCTCCAAGTTTAGTGTCATCAGCAAACTTGCTCAAAATACCCTCTATTCCTACATCCAGATCGTTTATAAAAATATTGAAATCCCAGGTTAAATCAAATTGTACAGTGAATACTATGAGAGGCCATGGCAAGTGCTGTTCTGCTGCCTAATGAAGATGAAAAACCTTCCCCAGATGAACCCCCAAATGTTGGAGGCCCTTACTAAAATACAGTCTGTGTGAAAGAGGTTGGTGTCACTCATGCTGCAGCAAAGCCCACAGCAAGGAGAGATCAGAGGAGTAACAATTTAGGTCAAACCAACTGCTCCTAAAGGAATTCATCACAGTCTGAGGAGGAGGGATTTAATTCCCTGGGGTTGAAAACAGGCCAGAGAACTCAAAAGGACCCATACAGCTTGACTTTTGCTGCATGGAGAAAAACAGGTTAAGAGTCCCCCAGCCTGGCTCAGTATCTGTACTTCTCCACTGAGGTTCTTTCTTTGTTCAGCTGTCCTAATACACTGGTTAGCACTGAAATTCTGACAGATTCTTATTGAAGCCTGTTGTGGTTTAACCCGGCTGGCAGCTAAGCACCACACAGCGGTTTGCTCACCCTTCACCCTCCCCCTCTGGGATGGGGGAGAGAAACGGGAAAGCGAAGCCTGTGAGTTGAGATAAAGACAGTTTATTAAGGTAGAAAAATAATAATAACAATAATAATAATAACAATAATTATGATAATAGTACTACTAATAATAATATGTACAAAACAAGTGATGCACAATGCAATTGCTCACCACCCGCTGACCAATTCCCAGCCTAACCCCGAGCAGTCCAGCCGCCCTTCCCCCAGCTAGCCACCCCATATATTGTTTAACATGATGTCAGATGGTATGGAATACCCCTTTGGCCAGTTTGGGTCAGCTGTTCTGGGTCTGTCCCCTTCCAGCTCCTGCTGCACCCCCAGCCTGCCCATTGGCAGGACAGAGTGAGAAGCTGAAACGTCCTTGGCTTGGTGTAAGCACTGCTCTGCAGCAATTAAAACATCAGCATGTTATCAGCACTCTACTCATCCTAAGCCAAAACATAGCACCATACCAGCTACTAGGAGGAAAATTAACTCTGTCCTAACTGAAACCAGGACAAAGCCAAACCCTGTTCATTGATCCAGTTTATAGGGGTAAACTGCATTGTGTGAAGGGCTAGAACACAAAATTCAGAGGGGAAAAGGGAGCAGAAATGAGCTGTGGGGAGAAACTAGCTGAACCTGAGGTACCTTCCTTTTAAAAGACTTTTGTTTTCAAAGAGGAAACATGCATTTCAACTTGACCTCAATATCTGGAAAATACTGAATAAGTAGCCCCGTTTGTTGAGCATATGAAAGATAGCAAGGAGATGAGTTGCAGCCAACCGGGATTAGTAAAGTATAAGTCATGTCAAATAAATTGAATTTACTTCAAAAACAGAGAAAGGCCTTTTAGGTACTAGAAAAGCATATGGCATGGGAGGCACTATACTTAAGTGCAAGAAATATGACATTTTCATAAGCATGTTGTAGAAATCTTGTCTACTTTCTCCTCAAGAAACTGGCTGCTCTTGGCTTGGACTGGCGCACGCATCGTTGGGTTAGAAACTGGCTGGATAGCCGGGCCCAAAGAATCGTGGTAAATGGAGTCAAGTCCAGTTGGAGGCCAGTCACTAGTGGCGTTCCCCAGGGCTCGGTGCTGGGGCCGGTCCTCTTTAATATCTTCATCGATGATCTGGATGAGGGCATTGAGTGCACCCTCAGTAAGTTTGCAGATGACACCAAGCTAGGTGCGTGTGTTGATCTGCTTGAGGGTAGGAAGGCTCTGCAGGAGGATCTGGATAGGCTGCACCAATGGGCTGAGGTCAACTGCATGAAGTTCAACAAGGCCAAGTGCCGGGTCCTCCACCTGGGGTGCAATAACCCCAAGCAGAGCTACAGGCTGGGAGATGAGTGGTTGGAGAGCTGCCAGGCAGAGAAAGACCTGGGAGTGATGGTGGATAGTCAGCTGAATATGAGCCAGCAGTGTGCTCAGGTGGCCAAGAAGGCCAACAGCATCCTGGCTTGCATAAGAAACAGTGTGACCAGCAGGGCTAGGGAGGTGATTGTCCCCCTGTACTCGGCTCTGGTGAGGCCGCACCTCAAGTACTGTGTTCAGTTTTGGGCCCTCGCTACAAGAAGGACATCGAGGTGCTTGAGCGGGTGCAGAGAAGGGCGACGAAGCTGGTGAGGGGCCTGGAGAACAAGTCCTACAAGGAGCGGCTGAGGGAGCTGGGCTTGTTCAGCCTGGAGAAGAGGAGGCTCAGGGGCGACCTTATCGCTCTCTATAGGTACCTCAGGGGAGGCTGTAGTGAGGTGGGGGTTGGCCTGTTCTCTCACGTGCCTGGTGACAGGACGAGGGGGAATGGGCTTAAGTTGCGCCAGGGGAGTTTTAGGTTAGATGTTAGGAAGAACTTCTTTACCGAAAGGGTTGTTAGGCATTGGAACAGGCTGCCCAGGGAAGTGGTGGAGTCACCATCCCTGGAAGTCTTCAAAAGACGTTTAGATGTAGAGCTTAGGGAAATGGTTTAGTGGGGACTGCTAGCGTTAGGTCAGAGGTTGGACTCGATGATCTTGAGGTCTCTTCCAACCTAGAAATTCTGTGATTCTGTGATTCTGTGATACATAAAGCTATAATAGGGTGGGCCAGAGGAGGCTGGAAGAATTAAATGAGTCAAGTTTCATTAGGAATTGTCCTGTGTCCAGTTCTGCTCAGTACTTTCATTAACCATTTGAACCATGCCATACCTGATGTATTTATTATGTTTTCAGAAAGCTGTGAGGAACACTGTGTATGATCTTGACAAATAGTTTGCTGGGGAAAGTTTTCATCAGAATACAAATTTACAGCAACCTACTGCTAAGCAAAATAGCCAGCAGTCATCAGGTGCACAAATACAAAGGAAGGGTGAGTTTAGAGCCAATATTTGGGAAATGGGTCTTATGGTTACGGTGGAGCACAAGGGAAACAGGTTGGTGAGGTTGTTTTGGGATGTCTGAGCAAGATTCCTATCTGCTAGACTGTGATGCAATGCTTCTCTTCGCTGGGCTCATCTGAAACAGCATGGACCAGCTGGGGACAAGTCCAAAGTGAGCAGAGGGAATGATCAGCTATCTAGAAACTTCAGCTGAGAAGGGAGGATGGAAAGGGTTATGGTTACTCTGTGATTAGAAAAGCTCATGAGAGACATATGGCAGCCCTTCAGGTATGTGAAAAATTGATTCAGAGGGGTTCTCCCCACCACCAAAGATGCATTTCCAAATTGAGAGGAGTTCAAGGAACCCCGAAAGAATCACCCATTTCAGAGGTACAAGCTGAAGAATAAATAAATAAATAAACAAATAAAAGGGAAGGGAAGGGAAGGGAAGGGAAGGGAAGGGAAGGGAAGGGAAGGGAAGGGAAGGGAAGGGAAGGGAAGGGAAGGGAAGGGAAGGGAAGGGAAGGGAAGGGAAGGGAAGGGAAGGGAAGGGAAGGGAAGGGAAGGGAAGGGAAGGGAAGGGAAGGGAAGGGAAGGGAAGGGAAGGAAGGAAGGAAGGAAGGAAGGAAGGAAGGAAGGAAGGAAGGAAGGAAGGAAGGAAGGAAGGAAGGAAGGAAGGAAGGAAGGAAGGAAAATCTTAAACAAGAACACAGCAAAGAGGAATACTGCAATGGGAATAATGCGCATACCTGTGGCCCAGCAGTTGTAAGTGAGCCCAATGTCAAGAAAGAGGGTGAACTCCCCGGGTTTGTAAGCAGTGGCAAGAGCTGGGGCAGGTGCTGGGGCTGTACCCAAACCAAGCACTGTGGGGTTAGTTACAAGGAGGCAAGAGTCTTCCTTCACCTGTGAGAGAGACCCCAGATCAAGAGAAACTGTCCATCAAAGGAACAGCATCTTGGAGCAGAGACTAATGCAATCTGACTGCTGATTACAGCTGCAGAAATGCCAGGTTAGCAAATAATATATCAACTTCAGTACTGTACTGGGCACCAGCTTTACCGCTTTCAAGCCACCTGATTGTATGTCCTGCAGTTAATGGAGATCAAACTGTTCTGTGTCAAAAGTTCAGCTTCAAACAGCTTCTTGCATAAATTACCTTCCTTGTTTCATGTTCCTTATATATAGTTTTAGGTATATATTCTGGCCTAACCAGTCTAAAAATATTTTTATAGTCTTCATGTGGTCTTCTATGAAAGTCTCTTTTCCAGGCTCCTGGTACATAGGATAAATAGTAATGAAATGAAATTGCATCAAGATTCAGCTGAGACACTAGTGAGATCTTTCTAATGCTAGGAGTAGTGATGCACTGAACCGGATTACTTGACAAATTTTCTCATCATTAGAATGGCAAATTGGTTTTGCCCTTAACGTCTTTCTGCAGAGACGGCAGCTGGCTTCCAGTTTGGTTTAGTGCAGGCTGTCAGAAGTCGTAAACATACATTGCTCTCTCTACTGGAGACTACTTTTGTTACTTGTTTCCATCTATTTTTGAAACAGCCATTCATACTAAGAGGGTCTAGTTTTTGTATAGTGGAGCAATTATGCTAATAATAATGCAAAGTTGTGTTTTATTTTGATATTAATTTTAGTGACTTTGATATGACAGCAATTTGAGTGTATGAATGAGTGAAGAATGGCAAAATGTTTATAGAAATACATTAATATTATGCACTCCATTTTACAAGTAGCTTGAAATGGGCTTTTAATAAGCATTTAAAATGATGCATTCCTGTCTGTATAAAATGTCATATCTCATCTTAAGAAAAGTGATTTTAAAAAGCTCTGGGTAATTAACTATTTATTTATTATTATTACATTATTTACGATGGTAAATTTTTAGAAGCATTAAGTGCTTTTGTATCTGAGAGCCTGCCCAATGTTCTTACAGTTATCCTGTACTGTACACTGAGGCTGTGATAAGCCAGAATCTGATGGAAAAAAAGGAGCATGAGTTCTCTGTGCTGGCAGTTCATACCCCGTCTCTGCAACTTGTTAGAATCTGGTGGCTTTGGTTAGGGTGAAACCTACTGTTTATGGTCACAGATCCTCACCAAGCCATGCTGGTATCTGTCATAAAGCTATGAGGTGCTGGGGTATCTGCATTTTAGGAAAACCTAGAAGTAGTGACATTTTTCAAACTTTCCATCAGATTCTGTCTCTGGTAGGTCCAAAGCAGGTTTATACCCATGAATTAAATTCAGAAAGTAAGGTGGTTGTTTTCATTCATTTAATATTTGAAAGAAGATGGAAGAGGTCTCAAGGTCATTTAATCTATTTTTCTCTAAATGTGTATTATCTCTACCCAAAACATGGCTATATCATTAAACTCTAGCGGTATTGATTCCACAGCCTCCCTGAGCATCGTATGCTGGTGCTGCCCTATCCTTAGAACTGGGCTGAAAGTTTGGTTCAGTGTTGAAGCCAAACCTCCTTACTCCAGACCTCAGTCAGTCCTTGCAAACTCTTGAGAAGAGAGCACAAGAGATTCTGTAAAATCTTTTCAAAGTTCTTTGACAAATTCAAGTCCCGTTTGTAGCTGACACAGGTGCAGGGTTTGGTGCTTGCTAGGAGGGACTGGGCAGTAGTCACCAGATCTCTCACTGTGGCTTTTTGGAGGGTGGTGGTTGTGGATAAAAGTGGAAAATAAGCATGCAGTTCTCCCAAGACAGGATTTAGAGAAGCAGTTAAGGATTTTAGTTTATATTTAGCTAGTTAAATGATGTTAGAGTCAAGATGCAATGGTCATCTGAATTACCAGACAGGTGATGGCAATAGCACCAGTTCCCTGCTGGCACGCTGCAAATATATTCCCCAAGGAATTCAAAGAAGCTGAGCTAGAGGAAGGGTTTGACTTCCCAGCTCTGTTTCCACTGGGAAGGGGAATTAATTCATTTTGTCTGTATCTCTCTGTGGTTTGTAGTCAGAAAATAAGCATAATAAACACACAAGAGGTCTCAGAGCTAGGGCTTTAGAGATACTCTGAGGCGATTAAAAGCTTCTTGGACATGTAATTTCGGCTTCTTATAATGCTTGTGTTCTTCTTTCTCTTTGCTATGCTTAGAGTGTGCTTTAAGCACACACAAGGTATTTTTATTTATTTATTTAAGAATTCATCCTGGCACAAGATAAACTCCTAATGAGCAATACCTTTTGGAGCATGAAGGCCTTTTCAATCCTTAAGTTTAGTCCTTGGCCAGCACAGGGATTTCCATCCCATATCAAATCAGAGGGAAAAAGCTGAGCTGTACAGACTGTTCCCTAGATCAAGGGTCAGATCCTCAGCTGCCATACATTGCTACCAGCTCCCCAAATGCCACTGTCAGCATCCAATGCTGACCCAGGAGAGAGAGCAAGCACAGTAAGGCAATCAAGAGTTGAACATGCTGCCAAATCTGCTGATCTTACCATGACTTCATGGACCTGGTGTCAACTATATTTTTGCTGTCACCTCCTCACGTGTCCTTCCTGACTTGTAAAGAAACCTTTTTTTAATTTTAGTAAGCAGTGTTTCTTCTTCTTTTGAGGCTTTCTAACTAAATTGCATCATCTACGGTTAGCAAGAGAATTGCACCTCTGTGTTCCCCTACAGCTTATTTCCAAAGAGACAAAAGGAAAGCAGATGCAGGAAACCTGCCTGGTAAGATGTCAGAGACTAGAGGACTGGAGTTTAAAGCACGTGGAGATTCAGGGACAAGTAGCTGTGAATGCCAGGGCAAACTGGGAACCAGAGTGTCACAGGACTGTGTCTGCAATCTGTAATACCTAAAGCACTGCATACCCATACAGCACTGCCTCTGCAGTTTCTCCTTATCCTTCAGGCTTCGTAATCCAGCACATTCCTTTCGAGGCACTGGTTTACCCACATCAGCAATCCCTCGTGTGCACTGCCAGGCATGTCATGGAACATCAACATCACCATTGGGAGCATGCTCAGCTTTACCTTCCTCCTCTTCTCTTTATACACTGCAGCAAGAGACAGGGAATGAATCTGCAGGTGCTTGATGAGAGGCACTCTCCTTGGTGTTCATGTTTGAATGAGATTTTTTTGTTTAACCAGCACGATCTCCAGTTGGAGCATCCCCTGTTGTGCTGGCAGGCTGTTTCATCTGCAGGCAAAGTTGATGAGAACTGATCTACACTGAGCTGGCAGACACCAATTCTCACTGAGATACTTCAGATACATCCCATCCTTCCTCAGTGTGAGCCAGAGAGAAATGGGAGCCAAACAGCACTGAGTGCATTGAGGTCACAGGGCTGGGGTTGAAATACATAGGAGAGGATTCAGACACCAAATGAGACACATCGCTTCAGCCCACGTTTCCTTTTTTTTTTTTTTTTTTTTTTTTTTTTTTTTTATTGACGAAACTTTTATGTCACTCTGTTAGTAGGAACTAAGAAGCTGCACCTCCTAGATCCCTGGTGTTGGCAAGTTTTACTTCATACCAAAATGTCTGAATTAAGCAAATTTTCTGTCTTGTCTCCCTCCATTGACTCTGAGATTAGACTTGCTGACTGTAAATACCTGCAGTGCTTTTGTCTCTCAGATCAAGTCAGGCAAGGTGAATCTCCTTGCTTTACTATGGCTTGTAACACTTCCCCATAGCAGACCATTTTGTTAAACCTAACAAAATGGCATTGGTAGATAACCAACGTTACCAAGTTATCAGTTGGATCTGGTGGAGCCAGATCCCTGCAACATCTGCCATGCAAATTTCCTAATAAATCTGGGCAGAAGGGCAATGGAGCAGAAGGCCAGGAAAATACAGCCCAAACCTGTGAAGCAGCTGCCTGGGAGAAGAGGACAGAGCCAGGTAAATAGGACATGTTTGTCCTTGGCTGTGCCAGCAGGCTCATTCGTCTGAATCCATGTGATCCCTGTTATGCAGTTCCCTGTGAAAATGCCACAGAAGAGCAAGACAGCGCCTATTTCTTGCAGAGCTCTCAAAGACGTTTTTAGAGCCTCTCCTGGGCTGGGCTCAGCCTGGAGGGGTCCCTTCAGCTGCCTCCCTGTTACAAGAGCAGGGCTGCTGGCCTCCTTAAGAAGGCTGAAGTAAGTGGGTACGTGGATGGAGAAAGTGAGGAATGACAAATGCACCCAGGTGGCTTTCCTCTCATCAGCTGCTGAACATGCAGGAGCAGCAATGAACTAAGGAACCCCAGAGCTGGTTATTTGAAAAAATTATGAGCAGTCCGGGTCTTCATTCTCTCCTTTCAATCTCATGTAAGTTATTCATTATACCCAAATTAAGACCCCCACGCTAAGTTAATCAGCTGTGATCTAAGAATGTAATAAGCTCAGCAGCATGGACCTATCTTTCTCTCTCTCTTGCTGTGCATAACTGCTGACAACTGATTAGCATCTGACACACAGACACTAATCACAGGAGGGCTGCAGTAACTGATGAGGCTGAGAGCTCGACTGGTGGTGCTCTGGGGACCTCGGAGCATAACTGCAACAACTGTGGCTGTTCATCAGCAGGATGGAGATGTACAGGCAGGGCTGCATTTTAGGGATATTTGTCTGTCTGTTGTTTTTGTTTGTTTGTTTGTTTGTTTGTTTGTTTGTTTTTGTTTGTTTTTTTCTGCCTTCACTTCTGCTCTCTCCTATCTGCCACCTTTGCAACAAATTGAGCAATTCCAGGTGAATATGGCTGCAGAACAGAGGCATAAAGACAATGATGTTCCTGCAACTGTGGACATAAGTGGTTGAACAGGTGGCAAAGACATTGTACATGCTGCACCTGGGGGAAGAACCACTGCGCTTATTTCCTGTGTGAATGGACAATCTAACCCCTCATTGGTGCAGAGCACAGGGGAGAGAGTATCAGTCATGTCTCTCATCAAGCTCTCTGCTGTTTGATAAAAGCTCAAAGGACCACACAGCAGAGGAAACCAGGCTGCACTGCATGACATTTTTTTTTTCAGCTAAATATTTTGCACTGAAAAGCTGATTTTTTCACAAAATTAGGAAATTTCATTCTGCTTGTAAGCATGGCATTTTGTGATGAAAAGTGGAAAATATCAGTGGGGTTGGAGTTCAAAGGTAGCGTCTTCCAGGGGAAAAGTGGAAAATCAAATGAACAATATCTGACCATCTGTAATTGTCACATGGAGATAGCAGAGACACTTGATCAGACTGTCCCAGTCTCTGTCATGTTATAGCCCTGGAAGAAAAAAAAAAAAAAAGTTTTTTGAATTTTGGTAATGAGGAGCCAGGAACAGGCATGTCTCTGAACTCAAACTAAACCCAGAAGTTCCAGAGTCAAAGCCTACTTCTCCCACTGGAGTAGTGGAGCCCAACAATCTGTTTTGCACAAAACAACCCTACAGTCCCAACAAGTAGCATTGCCTGGCACCTGCACAGCATGGTGCTTTCAAAACAGTGTTTACTCTTCCAGCAGCCCTTGGGGTTCGGAAATTCAGCTGTTACTGTGTGGCGGGTACATAGCCTTTAATACAGAGCAGACACAGAAAAGACTTTGTGGTTCTGCCAAAAGAAATTGCCCTGTATTGGACATACCTCCTCACCAAGCTACCAATGCAGAATATTGTTTCTGGCTGCGCATCCTGGGTTGGGGCTAAAATGCTGGTTCTTTAACTCAGGAATCCCTCACCCCATGGGTACCTAACCAGCCTCCCAGGTTTCTGTGCCCAATGTACATGCCCCAGACGGGGAGCCTGCCCAGGAGATGGAACCCTCCAAGGAGCCTAAGCAAAGGCCCTGTTTTGGAGAAGCCCTATGGTGTGAAACTGAGGGGACAGGTCTATCCTGAGATGCTGCAGACTAAACAATAAATAAGCCATATTCACTAGCTAGTGGAGCATGAGCTTGGCCGCCTTTATTGGATATGTTGTCTCTTGCATGAAATGAATGTAACTCATCTCTTATTTCCTGTTTCACAGTTTTCTACCAGCTTGGCAAGACTGGTTGAACATGGGAGAGAGGAGAAAGGGACTTTGTTTGTAGAGGGAGTCTGACATCTCTGGGTGGAGAGCTGCCATTGGAGCTGACAGTGGCACTGCAGGGCATGTGGCAAAGCAATCTCCCTTTGGTCTGCTTCTCTGTGCCTATACCAGATACCTTTCATCTGCAGAAGTCTTTTATCTGTAACTTTTTTGTTCCCTTTTTGTAAAGACGGGTTTGAATATAGGTTATTTGCAGCAAGAAAAATTATTACATAACTTGCATTAAAACATCCGTCCCATGAGGAGATACAAACCTGGGGCCAGGTAGAGCTGACAGATATTATCCAAGCAGTGGGATGGGTTTGAAGTCATCTTTGTCCTGTCTCCCTTTCCCTTTCCTTTTGGGTGAAGAATGGGGGAAAGAGCTTTATTTGAAGGTTGCTGCTAAGCAGCTGCTCTTAGCTAAATTTCAAAGATGTTGCAGGCTTAGAGGCTGCTGTACCAGCCTGCATGCTATGGCTCTCTGTCCACAGTCTCCTGCCTGGGGAACACTGAGCCAAGGAGAGAACCCAGGGGCAGATGATACTTTGGGTCCTCTACAGGAAAATGAAACATGCCAGGTAATGCAAAGCTGTGGGGAATACAGGATTGGTGCTGTGGTGCACTACTAGGAGAACGCCTCCAGCATGAACATAGGGCCCATGTCTTCTACCTTGGCTGTGTGGTTACATTGAGCATTTTTTTGTAGGCAAAACTGAAGTGGATTAATTGTTCACTGGGCTGTGGGGTCATCACTGCTTTAGGACCATCTGCTTTTCTTGCATGGCCTTGCTCCCCATTCTCCCCAGGTGCACTGTCTTGTCCTTTGGTGTGATGCAGTGTAAAGGCAGGAAGGAGTGTGATCCCTCTGGAGCTCCCTGCCAGAGGTCTCCCAGCAATTGTTCTGCTCCTCCATGTTAACATCTTTGTAATTTGAAGTCTCTCTTGCTGTTCATGTTACCTTTTATGATTAGCATTCTATATTCCCCTAAGTGACAGCTTTAATATTTAAAGGCAATTTTGCTTAGGTTTTATCTATTTCTCATTCCTTTTCCTGTACTTTCAGCTCCTTCTATATTTTATGGCTGGTGTGCAACTGCTAAGGCAGGTGCTCTGTGCTGCATTACAGCCAGCAGAACTCCAACCCTGCCTGTTCCTCCCTGACTTCTCAGCTTTCTTTTCTTATTCTTTGTTGGGCTACCTGAAAATATTAATGTATTTTACTGGGCAAGGAATCTGATTTCTCACTTAAATCAATTTCAGTCAGGCTACAGTCATTTTCCCCTCCCAGTGACTTGACTGCTTCAAAATTGATGGTGTTCTCCCTCTGTAGTACTCTCAGATCAGGAACAGTGTCCTGCAAGATTTGCCTCTGGCAAGGAAACAGGCATTTCCATGTGCCTGGCCAGACTTAACACAGTTCGGGGAGATTGGCTCCCTTCTGCAAAAATGTCGGGCATGTGCTGACTCCCTGACTTTCCACCAGTGAAACTGTTGCTTTACTCCATTACAGAGCTTACAATGCATAAGCCTGATTTTCTATTTTCCTGAATTAGGCCATATTTGAAGCAAGGTGGTCACTTCTTTGGGAGGAGGACTGACCATTTGTGTTTACCAAACATCTGTTTTCTGTTTGCTGGGTTTTGTTTTCTTTTGCAGGAAAATGTCTCCAAGTCTGGTTCATTCTGATGTCTAATTCAGTTTTGGTGGAGGGTTTTGTTTCAATCTTCTACATCTTCAACCAGAGTGAGAACTCCATTTCTTGCACAGCTCCACTTACTGCTTCTGTCCTAGGAAAGTGAGGAAAGACCTCCTTGCAAGTTCCTCCTTGGGTAACTACTTTTTGACAACACAGTGTCACACTTAAAGTCTTCAACTCTCAGCTGTTAGCTCATCCTGCCTAGTGACCCAGCTATTCCTATTTCTAGCAGCATGAAATCCCCAAGGTGATTTCAGACCACAGATTTCAGGTGCTGAGCTGGCTGATCCATAAATCTCAGCACCAAAACAGATTGTTCCTTGCTATCTTCCAGGCTCTCCTGCTCTGATGCTTTTCAAGTTCTATTCGTTTTTATTTTTAATATATATATATATATTTATTATTTTTTTTTTTTCACACCAGAACTGTGAGAGTGCAGTCTGAACCTGCACTCTCCAGATTCGGTCTGAATCTGCACTCGTCCAGCAGCAAACCCAGCTGTGAAACAACAGCACCATCCAGGGGCCTCTGGGGCTCATTTCCTTCTGTGACTGCAGAGCTTGCTGGGGGGAGCTGGCTTCTCTGTGCCCCAGCAGGACTGGGACAAGTTCCCAGTATGCCTTTTATTTTGCTCGCAGTAGAGAACTGAAAATGGGGAATTCAGCTTCTTTGCATTGCTGTGTTTCTCTTCTTTGTGCTGTGCAGTCAGGAAAAAAAATCTCTAACACTTTCCTGAGTGATTTGCCATGATGCAGACCTCCTAAGTGTTTATCTACATTTGCCTAGAGAAAAGGCTAATGGTGTGCCCAGAGGTTCATTTATCCATATCTTAAGCAGCTATAATTACTGCTTATGCTAGGAGTGATTCATGGCTCTCTGTCATCAATTTTGCACTTGAGCTGAGTAAATATACTCCCTCAACTGCTTTTTGGCCTAAAATGGAAATTCGGGTTAAATTAATGAGTGTCTCTTTGCCATAGAATAATAATAATAATAAAATCATTTGAACACTGCACATCATAAAAATTAATATTTGTATCACTGGGTTTAAGTGAACTGTTATCTGTATGTCCTGAACACCCACACTTGTGTGCTGCCAAGCCCTTAGCTGGGCTCATTTGCCATCACATACTGTGGCCAGTTACAGTACCAGGAAATGGGAAATCTCAGGAGGAAAAAGGTCTGGGCAGAAGTGCAGCTTGTAATGGCTGATTCACTCTGCCTCCTGTTGTTGATGAGGAATTCCCTTTGGATCCAAGGGATGTCACTGAAGAAAAGCTTTTATTTCAATATCCTGAAACTTTCTCATGAAGAAACATTTAAAAACAAAACCCCATGTCCTGTGCAACCCATGGAAGGGAACTAGTAAAAGTGCAGGAACTGTAGCAGATATAGGTAGTCAAAACTGACTAATCCCCGTCTGTATTGAGATCAATAAGCTCAGCTGTATTTTCAGCAGCATGGAGAGAAATTGAGATGCTATCTAGACTGTAATATGTTACTAAGTCTCTAGTGAAAAGACTTCTATTAACTCTGTCAGATACTGGATCAGTGAATAATAACACTGATGGATCTTAAGATTCAAGTGCCAGAGTTCCTACCCAAATAAGCAATTATTCATCAAATTAAGATTAAATTAAGTAAATGAACAACAAAACCTAGAGTTGTATATGTATCTGCAGGAATCTCTAGTTAAAACTAGCTTCTGAATCATATAAGGGAAACGGGCTGTGATAAGAGTATGGTTGCAAAGCAAAAACATGTCCTGATCAAACAGGAGTCTTTGAACACATAAGTGAAATAGCAGATAGACAATAACAACTGACATGATGGCTTTTTATTATTATTAATAATAATTTGTGTTTGTTTTTTTTTGTTGTTGTTGTTTGTTTGTTTGTTTGTTTAGTGAAGGGTGTCTCTGAAGAACTTCATTGCATCTTTTTCAAGTGTCTGGTCCTGACCACAGCTAGGGATGGCATTATGGCATTCTAGATTAGGTAAATACAGGATTGTAGTGGAAAAGGAAATAGTAGATTGGTTGGCCTGTGTTCCTTCAATGTGCATCTGAGCTACATCCAACAGCTCACCAGTATTTCATTGAGGGATGCTTAGTGGTAGTGTAGCTCTGCTGGAACCATGATTGGAGAAGAGATGAAGTGCTCTAGAAGTGCTTGTCCTTGTATCCTGTACATGCAAACTGAGCATCTCTCTCGCTGCACTGAATTGTTCCCTCTCCAGTGACACCTCGATGCCCTGTATCCCTGCTATGAGCCAGCACAGATCTCTGCATTTATTATGTTGCAAAACACACTTCCTTTGCCTAGCCTGGAAACGTATGAGGGCTGAATGATGATGATTCAGGATCTGTGCGCTTGTCATGCAGAAAGCCGTATTAAAATGCAGCTCCAATATAGCACTTCTTAAGACACTGAATAAATCTCTTCATTTCCAGGACACAACACATAAATGTCAGGATGCATTTGAAAAGCCATTAAACAGAACTGATTCCACATATCAAAGCTTAAGGATGCTCATGGAAACATTAAGGTGCCCCACACTCATGCCTTGCTTTGGTCAGCTCACATGAATGTTGTTTTTACAACATTCTGTTTAGATCTGAAGTGGGCCAATGAGAACATTTTAGTACCAGACTTCGCAAGAAAGATTTTTTCCTTTAAAGAGTATTTCTGCTATTCCCAGCATTGCAAAACCTCTAGCATGCCTATGTGGGCTCAGTGAGTTAAGATTTACAAAGCACTTCTTAGAGATCTTTTCAAAACCTGTTTCATAAGACTGTGATTGCTCTTGATATGCAATTTATCTTCAGACAGCTCTCTCAGTCTCCTGAGAAATGGGTCAGCATATGGCTAGCATGCACTTAACTGCTCTAGACCCCAAAACAGACGAGAGAGTTCTCAGTGGCTGTGGTTTGTCCCTGTTCCAATATCTACTGGTGCTTGCCACTCTGCTGGGCTAGTCTGACGGGAAAAGAGCCACAGGACACCGTGCTCCAGTAATAAATAAAGTAAATTGTATCTGTTTTGAGACATTCTGAAGGGGTTGAGGCATGGAGTAAATCCCCAATGCTGACGTAGCATTCTAAGCTTCATTTCCAGGGTGACTTGGTGTCTTGAGGTTCTCATGTAATGGCTTCAGGCTGGGTGTCACTGATTCACATGCCCTGAAGCGATCAGATGGAGTGTTTTTAAGATTATTCTGTCTGTCTGTTCTACATCCAAGTCTGAAATTATTACTCTGAAATTATTACTCTTTCCTTACCTTCATCACAGAACTGGCAGAAATGACACTTCTTTAGTTCTGTCTGAAATATTTGCGTAAACTCACATCCTTCAGCAGTTTAAGCTAACACATTGGGTTGAGAACAGCAAGGCCTGTAGTGCACAGATGTACTCCCTGCTGTCAGCTCTGCTGTGGGGTGGGAGAAAAGAAAAAATGACTGTGACTAGAGCTCCCAGAGCTTATCAGCCAGCTCATGTAGGCACCTCAGAGCTGAGCCCTGACCACCTTTTCTAGGAGAACAAACCCAGCTGCCACAGGCACTGATGACACCTGAGGTCACGAGCTCAGTAATGCAATGGGGAGCAGTTGTGGTAACAAGCTGGGCAACTCTCTCTGCGAGGGCTGAACAGGACTCCTGGTGTGCAGGTCAGAAACGGGGCCAGTGGCTGCTTTTATGAAGTTCTTAGAGATGTAAAAAAGTAATGGAGTTTCAGAAATTAAGGTGACAGGTCTGCTCTGGACAAATTTCTCTGTGGAGGTCTCTGGTTCCAGCCCTTGTGTTTAGCTGTGTGACTATGATCACACTATGATGTGACATAGTGATGATGCTGTCAGCTCCTGATCCCTTCAAGCACAGGGAAAGGAAGCATCCAGCATTCTCAGATTGGTGGGTGGACAACGTGTAATGATGGATCGAAATTTGCTGTTGTCCACAGCCTTTGACATTTCTGGAACATGAAATCTCAGCGGGGTTAGCATGTCTCATAGCATGTGGTGCCACTATGGGGGGATACATTGCCTCCAACACAGTAGCCTCTTCCTTGCCTTTTGGTTTATTTTATTATTTTTTAATTCCTTCCATCTAAAATAAAGCACTCATTAGCCAGGGCATGAATTGTTCCTCTAATAGCAGAAATGCAGTTTTTCTCCAACACTTTTAGACAAAGAGATTTCACAGAATCACAGAATCACAGAATTTCTAGGTTGGAAGAGACCTCAAGATCATCGAGTCCAACCTCTGACCTAACACTAACAGTCCCCACTAAACCATATCCCTAAGTTCTACATCTAAACATTTTTTAAAGACCTCCAGGGATGGTGACTCCACCACTTCCCTGGGCAGCCTGTTCCAATGTCTAACAATCCTTTCGGTGAAGAAGTTCTTCCTAAGATCCAACCTAAAACTCCCCTGGCGCAACTTAAGCCCATTCCCCCTTGTCCTGTCACCAGGCACGTGGGACAATAGACCAACCCCCACCTCGCTACAGCCTCCTTTAAGGTACTTATAAGGAGCGATAAGGTCGCCCCTGAGCCTCCTTTTCTCCAGACTGAACAAGCCCAGCTCCCTCATCCACTCCTCATAGGACTTGTTCTCCAGGCCCCTCACCAGCTTCGTCGCCCTTCTCTGGACTCGCTCAAGCACCTCGATGTCCTTCTTGTAGTGAGGGGCCCAAAACTGAACACAGTACTCGAGGTACGGCCTCACCAGAGCTGAGTACAGGGGGACGATCGCCTCCCTAGCCCTGCTGGTCACACTGTTTCTTATGCAAGCCAGGATGCTGTTGGCCTTCTTGGCCACCTGAGCACACTGCTGGCTCATACTCAGCTGACTATCCACCATCACTCCCAGGTCTTTCTCTGCCTGGCAGCTCTCCAACCACTCATCTCCCAGCCTGTAGCTCTGCTTGGGGTTATTGCACCCCAGGTGGAGGACCCGGCACTTGGCCTTGTTGAACTTCATGCAGTTGACCTCAGCCCATCGGTGCAGCCTATCCAGATCCTCCTGCAGAGCTTTCCTACCCTCAAGCAGATCGACACACGCACCTAGCTTGGTGTCATCTGCAAACTTACTGAGGGTGCACTCAATGCCCTCATCCAGATCATCGATGAAGATATTAAAGAAGACCGGCCCCAGCACCGAGCCCTGGGGAACGCCACTAGTGACTGGCCTCCAACTGGACTTGACTCCATTTACCACGACTCTTTGGGCCCGGCTATCCAGCCAGTTTCTAACCCAACGATGCGTGCGCCAGTCCAAGCCAAGAGCAGCCAGTTTCTTGAGGAGAATGCTGTGGGAAAGGGTGTCAAAGGCCTTACTGAAGTCAGGGTAGACCACATCCACAGCCTTTCCCTCATCCACCAAGCGCATCACTTTGTCATAGAAGGAGATCAGGTTCGTCAAGCAGGATCTGCCTTTCATAAACCCATGCTGACTGGGCCTGATCGCCTGCTTGCCCTGCAAGTGCTGCGTGATGACTCTCAAGATAATCTGCTCCATGAGCTTCCCTGGCACTGAGGTCAAACTGACAGGCCTGTAGTTTTCCAGGTCAGTCCTCCGGCCCTTCTTGTAAATGGGCATCACATTTGCTAGCCGTCAGTCAACTGGGACCTCCCCCGATAGCCAGGACTGTTGATAAATGATGGTAAGCGGCTTGGCCAGCTCCTCTGCCAGTTCTCTCAGTACCCTTGGATGGATCCCATCCGGCCCCATCGACCTGTGCACATCCAAGTGCCGTACCAGGTCACCCACCAGTTCTTCATGGATAGTGAGGGCCACATCCTGCTCCCCATCCCCTTCCACCAGCTCAGGGTACTGGGTATCCAGAGAACAACCGGTATTGCTACTAAAGACTGAGGTGAAGAAGGCATTAAGCATCTCCGCCTTTTCCTCATCTCTTGTAACTAAGTTTCCCCCCGCATCCAGTAAAGGATGGAGATTCTCCTTAGTCCTCCTTTTTGTGTTGATGTATTTATAAAAACATTTTTTGTTATCTTTAACGGCAGTTTTCAGATTGAGCTCCAGATGAGCTTTGGCCTTTCTAATTTTGTCCCTGCACAGCCTCGCTACATCCTTAAAGTCCTCCCTAGTGGCCTGCCCACTTTTCCAAAGATTATAAACCCTCTTTTTTCTCCTAAGATCAAGCTGCAATTCTCTGTTGAGCCAGGCCGGTCTTCTTCCCCGCCAGCTCGTCTTTGGGCACGTGGGGACAGACCGTTCCTGCGCCATTAAGATTTCCCTCTTGAAGAGTGTCCAGCCTTCCTGGACTCCTCTGCCCTTCAGAACCGTCTCCCAAGGGACTCTACCAACTAGTGTCCTGAGCAGCTCAAAGTCAGCCCTCCGGAAGTCAAATACAACAGTTTTACTGGTCCCCTTCCTGGCCTTGCCAAGAATAGTGAACTCCACCTTTTCATGGTCACTCTGCCCAAGACAGCTCCCGACAATCACATCCTCCGCCGGTCCTTCTCTGTTTGTGAAGAGAAGGTCTAGCGGGGCGCCACCCCTGGTAGGCTCACTAACCAGTTCCGTCAGGAAGCTATCTTCCACGCTTTCCAGAAACCTCCTAGACTGCTTTCTCTGGGCTGTGTTGTGTTTCCAGGATATGTCAGGGAAGTTGGAGTCCCCCACGAGAACAAGCGCTGAAGATTTCGCAGCTTCTGTCAGCTGCCTGTAGAACTCCTCATCCATCTCCTCATCCTGGTTCGGCGGTCTATAACAGACCCCGACTAGGACACTAGCCTTGTTGGCCCCACCGATCCCAATCCAAAGGGACTCGACGTTGTCATTCCCAGAATAATTTCCAGCATAATTTTCTTTAACCTAGACTTTCATTCTGTTTTACTTCTCCACCCTTCAGCTAGTCAGACCTGCCCTGCACTGACCACCCCATGGAAAGTTTGTTCTCAGGCTGGCAACTCCTTCCTTCACTATCTAGAATGAAAGCAGGAGATTTTATAGATTTTATCTGACTAGGAATTCCATTATTTTGGCATTCATTTCTGTCTGCTAACTGGATGAAAAGCTAAAATATCAACATTTACTGGCATTCGGGAAAATATTGGTTTGGAAACATCAACCTGAAAAATGTCTGTTTAGAGCAAAATAGTTACCTAGTCTAAGAGAAATGTCATATCTGACAGACTGAAATTTCAAAATGTTTATTCAGAAGCTTTAGTTTCGAGTTTTCTCATAGGAAATAGCCGTTTTGACAATATATTATGTTTTGTCATGTAAACTTGCCAAAAGATTTCCATCACATCTACATCTTTCCCTGTGTCGTTCATAGCTAAGCAGTCCCCTGTGGAGAGCAGCATTCAAACCACCACAAGTTCATGAAAATCTGTAGAAAAGGCATGGCTTCTCTGGCAGTCCTGGACAGAAATAGTGTTCTTAATGTAGCCATGCAAATTCCAGATCTGATTGCTATTCAAGCCATTCAAAGGGCAGAAAATAAAAGAAAAATTGAATGTGGTATAAAAGCAGCACTCAAAGGTTCCATATTCTACCCTTGGATTGATTTCCATGTGAAAATAGTTTTCTGGCTATTCTTGTCATGCCTCAGCTTCCCTGTCTGCCATTGATACAGGACCTTTCCTCTCCATCTACAGTGAAGATTTATGAAGATATCCATTGTCTCTCACAGAGTACAGACTTTGCAATAAGGACTGTGTTTTTCACGTGATTTCTAGACCAAAGTTATCCACTCACTTTTAAAATCACTTTCATCCTCATATTTTTGTTTTGATCTTTATTTCATTTTGCATGGCATATTTCTGCTTTTCCTATTGCAAATCAAGAACAAACCCAGATATTTTGGCTTTCCCTTCAGTGTTCATCTCCAGACCAATGTGATTATCTGTTTGTATGACTGGAGAGCTTTTTACTCATCACCTTCATCATCATTCCATTTAATTGGAGGTGCACAAATGTTAGTAAGATCTATCACCATCAGGTGTTTTGTAGGCATTCTTTTGCTGGCATGTCTTACCCAAATCTCCCACTAGATGGTACGAAGGTACTGAAAGAGAATTCAGCCCAAAAACTTCCCCGAACCCCCTCCTTCCCCCAACCCTGAACTATCAGTATAATAGCTGAGCAGCTAAGAATGGCAGAAGTAAGAATATGTGTTGATCCCGTGGAAGTCGACACTGATTGGTCTTGTGCTCACCAAAGTTGAATGATTTTGTAGTGTAGAGGGTGTTTGATGGACTCCAGGAGTGCCCAGCCCCAGAGGATGATCTCAGTGCAAATGTGAGTTTTGCCCTCAGTTTTAAACCCCCTGGAAGATCAGTTGTCTACTCTTTACACTGAATTCCTTTGACCAACTCAGGAGCTAGGGCTTCCGTGCATCCTGCTGGCACTGTGAAACATCAATTGCCCATGCCTCTGAGTGAGCTCAGGCGAGGAAAAACTCTTTGTTCTACTATCCCTCATAAAAGAACAAAGGGAGATTGTTTTAATTCCCTGTGGACATGTGTGGGCCATTCACAGCAGGATGCCTTCGTCTTTCACATGCATTTCACCTCCAAAGCACACCAGGTCATTTGGCAGGAGCACAGAAGTTTCATTGTTTCATTCATCATTCTGGCAGAGAAGGTGAATACTTGGCAAAATTGTCAGCTGCTGGGCATGCACTAGTCTCCAGGCCACATCAGAAGGCAGCTGTTGAGTACCTAATTGCCCAGCTAGCTCATTTGTGAAGCGTTTGTTAAATAAATGCAGAATTGGAGTTTCCGTTGTTTGCTAGCAGGTACCACATCCCTTGGGACTCCTGGGTACTTTGGCAGGAACCCTACTGTTGCTGTGGATATGGGCAATTCCCTCAGGCCTCTGGAGAAAAATGGGTGTTTATTTTTCACAAGGTCTTGTAGTCACAGATGGACAGAACTGAGGGAACAGCTGGAAAACAGATGAGTTCCTTTCCCCAGAAGTCTCCCAAAAGAGCTCCTCTTTCTCTGAAGCCCTGTTTATAGAGACTGAAAAGTCTTAGTTCTTTCTCTGAAACATTTCAGAGCTGAACATGCTGGGGGCAGATCCAGAAAAAGGAAAATAGATGATCTGAGCAAGGACAAAAATAAACTGTGCCCTCTGACTCAGTGTAAAGGTGTGGGGTTAGCTCTCAGCTCTGGTTTCTCTCACTTAATCATTTTTCTTAACAAAAGTGGAAATAAAAGGTGAAAAGGAGACAGTTAGAAGGAAAGCAAATGAAGAGAGGAAAAAGAGGGAGACTTTAAATGAAATGTTTAATTGTAAACTACTAAAAGAGCAAAAGGAAATATGAGGTGAGATAATTCCATTTCCTTCCATTGAAAATGTTGCCAGTGCTAATTTCCAGTATATATATAAGATGCTACTTCACATCTCTTGTGTCAAACATCTAGTGCATTCCTGTGCTGAATTCAGTACCTGATGATGAGTGCAAATTGCTTGTGAAGATGGGAATTTATAGCATGTACTGGGGGCCTCAGTCATTTGGTGATTAAGCTGGTTGTAGCCTATGGCTCCTCCTGGGCTTCTGGCTGGACACCCAGCTGGCTCTTGTGCTGGGAAATAACCATCTGATTGCTGCTGGCTGACAGACTGTGTCCTACTTATCAGGCAAAAGCCAGTGAGACTGAGAGGAAGGCTATGTATCCCGAGACACAGCTCAGAGACACAATCTTCCCTCCTTCCTGCTCTGCCGGAGCACTGGGGCTCTCAGAGTGCACTGGGACGGGCATCTGCAGGGGACCTGCCAGACGCAAAAGGGGCTGAGCTCCTGCAGCTCACTGGAAAATTCTCCTGGCACAAAGATTTCAGGGGCACTGAAAGAGCCTTTATTTCCCTCAAGCCCTCCTCACCCTCCCCTGAAGGCCTCCATCTGAAGGCTCTTGGGAAGCACCTTTATATGGTTTAGGAACGAAAAGACCTTGGGAAGTTTCATACAGCAGTCATGAGGAACCTGGGAGCAGAATCAGAGCCTGATGGAGCTCAGTTCTCAGGGACAGAACCACAGGCTGTCAGGTGAGGCCATCCGGGAGACCTTGGAGGCTGGTAGGGCAGGTATGCACTGGAGAAGCTCCCTTTCTTTAGGCACACAGCTGAGTTTCTGGTACTTCACCACATTGGCTTGGCCACCGTGTGTCTCTAAGGAGGTCAATAGTACAAAACCAACTTCAGGCAGATCGCTCGGATGGGAAAACCTTTCCTCTCATGGAGTTTAGACACCCCAGAAAGTGTCTTGCTTTTTAATTGTAGTCTGTTAGGTGGTCTAAAGAAATGTTTCCCAGGGTCCTACTGTTGGATCACAGATGAGCCAGGGAGAAGTTATCATGGCCATTAATTCAGATAAAAATATCTAAGTTCAGGGCTTTGATTTCAGCTGCTTTGTGCTGCCCAGACAGTTCAGACTGCGGGATAGCCACATGCAGGTGAACAGACCTTGAGTGTGGACATGCCAGGACTTTCCTTTGCCTCAACAATTATTCTGAGGTCTGAGAGTCCATTCTACAGGTCCGGTAAAGGAGAAAATCAAGTCTCTGCAAGTCCCCCTCTCCTTTGCCAAGCAACCCAAAGCACATTCAAAGAGCTAAGCTGGAGTTTCAATGTTTAGAAAGCAAACTGAGAGATGTTGTGTTAATTAAAAAGGAGGTGCCATGATAGACAGGCATGGTGCAGAGGTGAATGGCTGTGAAAAGAAACTCCTGCATGCATGACAGAGTGTAAAATGGACATACGCAGAAATTTCAGTTCAGCAGCAAAACCAGCAATGGGGAAAAAAAAAAAAAAAAAAAAAAAAGCTATCTTTAAACCCACCACACCTCTAAAAATACAAGCATGTATTGTTAGTTTCTTTGTAATCTGTAGGAGAGAGACAGCCTGTTTGCTCTGTGAGCATCCATATTAGTTACAGAAAATTAGCGCCTTAACCTAAAAAGGTAAGGAAAGAAGGGAACATGAAAGACTGTCTGCAAGAGTACATGTGCTGTGTTCTTGGGTGTTAGTGTATATATCAAACAGACAGTGTGTCTTATTCTGGGTGAGAGTATGTGTACCAAGAAAGGCTTTCTAGTATAATTTAAATCTTAGTGCAATGGTAGAGATGAACAATTGAAGGTTTTAAGCACAGATCTCCAGACAAGCATTGCAGTGCTTAGGATCTGTTTATTAAGACTCAGGTCATTCTCACAGCTCAATTTCTGGCACCAGGAGATGCAGCCAGCCCCAACAGCTTGTTCCTACCCCCTGTTGCCATCACAGAGGTGCCTGCCACAGGTATAGCCCTCTGTTTGGTGGCAACGAGGCTGCACAAGGAGCACATTCAAGCTAACACCCAGTGCAAAATGAAATGATTGATTAAACTGGATTGGTCCCCAGATGATTGCACTGCAAGATCAGCACTGCTATGGTGGTGCTCCAGAGGACAAGCTGCAGTAGTGGGAATGGACAAGCAAGTGTAAACATGATTCTTCTCTTTAGCATTCTTACGTGGCTGCTTCTTGTGACTTAAGGGTGCACAAAATGTGCTTTTGTTAGCAGAGCTGAGCTGCAGCCCTGAGCTGTCGTACAAATACATCTACATGAATGTATGTTTGCATGTTTTGGTTTGGAAGTGGAGAAGAGGGAGGAATCTGGCTGCTGCTGGTGTGGAGACACAGGCTTGGAATTGCCCTGAAGGTTAGTAATGCCCCTCTCTCCCCCATTTACTCAAGCCAAATCCAATACATTCAGAGTAGGATACTGCTGCATCCCCAAAGCATTTCGGCCCTCTTCCCCTTCCAGAGGATGAGGGACAGTCTCATGACCACTGGCTTGTAAAGCAATGCTGTTACGTTCAGTGACATTTTCTAGACAGCTCAGGATCTAGTCCCAAGGGTCTATTCTAGCCCTTCTGTTAGTAACAAGGAAGCCTCATAGCAAGGTGGCACCTTGAGTTCCTGCAAGGCCAAAGTACTCAGCAGATGCAGAATTTGGAGCTGGAGGGATTTGGCTCAGAGAAAGATGCCAGCTTGCCTGGCTGTCCCCTCCTCTTTGCCTGAGTATTTTATTCCCAAGTAACATAAAGTGAATGAATGGTTTACCTAGTTTTTCAGAAGAGTCTGACTAAAAACAAACAAACAAACAAACAAGCAAACAAAAAACAGTGAAATACCTATTTTTCTTGGTTTTGCTGCAGGAGAAGAGGGAGCTCTTGTCCCCAGGACTGCCAGCAACATCAATCACCAAGAAGTTGCTTGGTGGATAAAAATGTAATAGTAAGATTTTTTTTTTTTTCTATTAGGGATTCAGTGCAAGACAGAGAACTGTACTGTAGCAATTTTCCTCTGTCTTTTCAGTCTATCTGGAATGCTCTCTCTTTGATCCTTTGTGCAAGATTATTATGAAATGAATGCTTAGAAGAGTAAGCTGGTAGCATTTCTCTTGGTATCATGCACAGGGAGGTCATCAAGCCAGGATTAGACACATTCCCTGGAGAAATAGGCAGAGTTTAAGTTTTTTAAGTTTTTATGACTCTTGACATTCCTTTAGATTTGAGCCACTGATGTATTTTTTTTAAAGAAATAATAAAAAAGGAATGAAAGAAAGAAGGGAAAGAAAAATCCCTCTCTGTGAAAGACCCCCAGTGCCTCTGTATATGTGTAAATATAATCTCACTGAGCTGGCTTAAACTTAAATTAAAAAGCTGTAGGGCCACCTGTTCAGACTTGGAAGACTGTCATCAAGTAACTAAAATCCATATCTGGACAACTAATGACATATCTGCCTAAATATGGATTTTGGTTCCTAACTAGCTCCCTTCGCTTTTCTCTTCCTCTCTTCCTCCCCCAAATTAATGGAGATTTTATAATTCTTGTTATTATTGCACTTGCATGATTCATTGTTGTCAGCTTGTCCTCCCTGCAGCAGCCATCCTCACCATTTTGTTGCTTTGACTAAGGATAGATAAAGCAGCTAAAAGAACCCCAAAACTTGCACGGACCAGCTTAAACTTGCCCTTGTTTCAGGTTAGGGAAGAAATTCAACAGACATATTTGTAATATGTATTTTCTCCAGGAAAATAACATGTTATTTAAACCTTTTTTTTTTTTTTTTTTTTTTTTTTAGTCTTCATAGAGCTTAAATTTAATGGAGAAGTTTTACATCAGTTCTATAGAGTTGCCAATTTACAAATTTATTATTTTTACCAATCTTATGATAGTGAATGGTTTGCTTTGCTTTGCTTTGCTTTGCTTTGCTTTGCTTTGCTTTGCTTTGCTTTGGTTTTGAAGCCCATACCCTTTTGTTCCTGCGTTCAGAGAGAGTCTCCCCTTCCATACATTTCGATGTGATGGTGCAGAAAACCTTGACAACATTCAATTCATACCCTCTAAATGGCCAGAAGCCAAATTCCAAATGAGTGGAGCCTAAAATACATTATTAAAAATTCCCTAAATCCTCATTATCTTTCAGGCAATATCCTGATTGCTGGAAAAGGGCTAGGGACCTGGAGTATGGTTCTGTGGGATTCTGTTTGACAATAGTAGTTCTTAAACCCATCTCTAATAACAATTTCTAGCATAATCTAATCCATGTCTCCAGGTACTTGTCTCTTACTTTTGAAGTATCTGTGGGTATTTGCTCCTCAGGATATGGTCACCAAGTGGTAGTTGTCCTCTGGAGTCTGAGAAGTGTTTTCTAGCTGTAGCCTCCTACAATTTCAAATCCCCAGCTGGGGATGGAGCTGAAATCAATGAGAAACAATTTGTTGTTCCTGCAGTGAAGCTCTGACAAGTCATATGCTTGGGCAGATGCCTGGTGCCAGGTCTGCTAAGTCTCTATTTGAAGCCTGCAGAAGCAAATTACATTGTCTGTCATTGTCAGCATTATCAAGAGCAGACACAAAGCAAAACACATTTGAGGATGTTAGATATATAATTCTTTGGAACAGGAAAGCAGGTAGATAAAGGCAGATCCTGGAGCAGAAGATCTAACATGATCCATCACTGCTGACATCAACATTGCCTTATCTTTATGGTGTTAGACCTATCAGACAGCCATCAGCTCTAGGGTCCTGGATATGAAATCGGAAGGATTGATTAGAATGACAAATATATATATATGTATGTATGTATGTATGTATGTATGTACATATACAAATGGAAACTGCTGTGCCAGCCTTAAGAATGGTCTGTGGGAATGAGTGGAGAGCTGCTCATGTGACCACTCCAGTGAAGCAGAGCTGGGTGCCCTGGAAATCTGCGGGGGTCCTGGCATAGGCCAGAGCCTGTATCTCTTGGTGCAAAGCTGATTTCCCAGAAAGGGAGTGTCCCCCTGTCCTGGTTTCAGTTAGAACAGAATTTTCTTCCTAGTAGCTGGTGGAATGCTGTGTTTTGGCTTGGGATGAGAAGAGTGCTGATAACACCCCGATGTTTTAATTGTTGCAGAGCAGTGCTTACACCAAGCCAAGGACATCTCAGCCTTTTGCTCTGTCCTGCCAACAGGCAGGCTGGGGGTGCAGTAAGAGCTGGGAGGGGACAGACCCAGGACAGGTGACCCAAACTAGCCAAAGGGGTATTCCATACCATCTGACGTCATGCTAAACAATATATAGCGGTGGCTAGCTGGGGGAGGGGGCCGGACTGCTCGGGATTAGGCTGGGCATCAGTCAGCCGGTGGTGAGCAATTGCATTGTGCATCACTTGTTTGTACATATTATTAGTAGTAGTACTATTATCACCATTGTATTATTATTATTATTATTATTATTATTACTGTTGTTGTTATTGTTATTGTTATTGTTATTGTTATTATAATTTTCCTGTCTTATCAAACTGTCTTTATCTCAACTCACGGGCTTCACTTTCCATTTCTTTCCCCCGTCCCAGAGAGGGAGGGGGAGGGTGAGTGAACGGCTGCGTGGTGTTTAGCTGCCGGCCGGGTTAAACCACGACACCCCCTTTGCACAGAGCACTTGCTTCTTGCACAAGGGTGAATATATTCACTGAGGATGCCCTCAGCATTCAAACCCACCTAAAATAGAATCATAGAATCATAGAATCATAGAATATCCTGAGTTGGAAGGGACCCTTAAGGATCATCAAATCCAACTCTTGACACCGCACAGGTCTACCCAAAAGTTCAGACCATGTGACTAAGTGCACAGTCCAATCTCTTCTTAAATTCAGACAGGCTCGGTGCAGTGACCACTTCCCTGGGGAGCCTGTTCCAGTGTGCAACCACCCTCTCTGTGAAGAACCCCCTCCTGATGTCAAGCCTAAATTTCCCCTGCCTCAGCTTAACCCTGTTCCTGCGGGTCCTGTCACTGGTGTTAATGGAGAAAAGGTCTCCTGCCTCTCGACACCCCCTTACGAGGAAGTTGTAGACTGTGATGAGGTCTCCCCTCAGCCTCCTCTTCTCCAGGCTGAACAGGCCCAGTGACCTCAGCCGTTCCTCGTACATCTTCCCCTCCAGGCCTTTCACCATCTTCGTAGCCCTCCTCTGGACACTTTCCAACAGTTTCATGTCCTTTTTATACTGTGGTGCCCAGAACTGCACACAGTACTCGAGGTGAGGCCGCACCAGCGCAGAGTAGAGCGGGACAATCACCTCCCTTGACCTACTAGTGATGCCGTGCTTGATGCACCCCAGGACACGGTTGGCCCTCCTGGCTGCCAGGGCACACTGCTGGCTCATATTCAACTTGCTGTCTACCACGACCCGCAGATCCCTCTCTTCTAGGCTGCTCTCCAGCGTCTCATCGCCCAGTCTATACGTGCAGCCAGGGTTTCCCTGTCCCAGGTGCAGGACCCGGCACTTGCTCTTATTGAACTTCATGCGGTTGGTGATCGCCCAGCTCTCCAACCTGTCCAGATCCCTCTGTAAGGCCTTTACGCCCTCATTTGAGTCCACAACTCCTCCAAGTTTGGTGTCATCAGCAAACTTGCTCAAAATACCCTCTATTCCTACATCCAGATCGTTTATAAAAATATTGAAAAGTACCGGCCCTAAAATGGAGCCTTGAGGGACCCCACTGGTGACCGCCCGCCAGCCTGACGCAGCCCCATTTACCATAACCCTTTGGGCCCTGCCCGTTAGCCAATTGCTCACCCATCGTATGATGTTTTTATTTAGCTGTATGGTGGACATTTTGTCCATTAGAATCCTAGGGGAAACCGTGTCAAAAGCCTTGCTGAAGTCCAAAAAAATCACATCAGCTGGTTTCCCTTGGTCCACCATACGGGTGATCTTATCATAAAAGGAAATCAGGTTAGTTAGGCAGGACCTACCCTTCACAAACCTATGCTGGCTGGGACCAATGACTGCTTTGTCCCCCAGGTGCGCCTCAATAAGTTCGAGAACCATCTTCTCCATGATTTTACCAGGCACTGACGTGAGACTGACAGGCCTGTAATTGCTAGGGTCTTCTTTCTGACCCTTCTTGAAAATCGGCACAACATTTGCCAGCTTCTAGTCTACCAGGACCTCTCCAAATTCCCAGGATCGTTGAAAAATAATTGAGAGAGGTTCCGCGATGACGTCCGCCAGCTCTTTCAGCATCCGAGGATGAATCCCATCCGGACCCATGGACTTGTAGGGATCCAGGTGGAGTAGCAAATCCCGCACACGTTCAGGGTCGGTTGGGAGTTTGTCATCCCCACTGTCCCGGTCCTCCAGCTCAGGGCACCCTGGGTCCCGAAGGCCATCATCGGCATTGAAGACAGAGGCAAAGAAGGCGTTAAGCGTCTCTGCTTTGCCTATGTCATCGTCTGTGAGGAGACCTTCCCTATCAAGGAGCGGCCCTATGTATTCTTTAGTTCTCCTTTTTCCATTCACATATCTAAAAAAAAACTTTTTATTTTCTCTCACAGACACAGCCAGCTTCAACGCTAGCTGTGCTTTGGCCACACGAATTTTCTCCCTACAAACACAAACAGCATCCCTGTATTCTTTCCATGACGCCTGGCCCTCCTTCCAGTAGCGAGGCACTCTCTGTTTCCGCCTAATCTCCATTAGAATGTTCCTGGTCAGCCACGCCAGCCTCCTGCCCCACCTGCCTGACTTGTGATATTTAGGAATTGCCTGATCTTGTGCTTCTAGGAGGCATCGCTTAAAGAATGACCGGCACTGGTGGACATCGAGGCCTTCAAGAGCAGTTTCCCAGGGGACCTTGCTGACTAGTTCCCTGAGCAGCCTGAAGTCCGCTTTCCCCATATCTAGGGATGAGGTTTTGGTGGCACTTTTCCTTCTGTCACTGTAAATTTTGAACTCAACCACTTCATGGTCGCTATGACCAAGGCGGCCACCAATCACCACATCTCCCACCAGACCCTCTCTGTTTTCTAGCAACAGGTCTAGGAGGGCACCTTTCCTAGTTGGCTCCGTTAGCACCTGCACCAAGAAGTTATCATCTAGGTGCTTCATGAACCTCCTGGACTTGCTCGTGTCAGCTGTGTGGCACTCCCAGTTAACGTCTGGCAAGTTGAAGTCCCCCATAAGGACAAGGGAAGTTAATCTCAAGGCCTCTCTTAGTTCTGTAAAGAATAATTTATCGGCACTATCGTCCTGGCCAGGCGGTCTGTAATAGACTCCCACAACGACATCCCCTTTATTCGTTCGTCCCTTGATCCTTACCCAGAGGCTCTCAACTTTGCCATTGCCGACCTGAAGTTCCACACAGTCCAGCCCCTGCTTCACATACATCGCCACCCCACCACCTCGCCTACCCTGTCTGTCCCTCCTGAAGAGCCTGTAACTATCTATCGCAACACCCCAGTCACAGGACTCATCCCACCGGGTTTCACTTATGCTGATGATGTCGTAGTTGCGGGACTGGGCCAGGACTTCTAGCTCATCCATTTTATTCTTCATACTGCGTGCATTTGTGTAGAAGCACTTCAGGTGTGTCTCCTTATACTCAGCACCTTGTGGATCTGACCGAAGGACCTCACTGGCACACAGCCCCTCTGATTCTAGTGTACCATCCCTTAGGTCTTCACCGGCGCGCCTGGTTTTAGCCCCTTCCCCCTTTGACTCTAGTTTAAAGCCCTATCTATCAGCCCTGCCAACTCCTGACCAAAGATCCTTACCCCTCTTCGAGAGAGGCACATCCCATCCGGTGCCATCAGGCCCGGTGTAGCATAGACCTTCCCGTGATCAAAGAACCCAAAGTTCTGCCGGTCACACCAGTCTTGAAGCCACGAGTTTATGTGAACAGCACGCCTTTCAGCTTCGATCCCCCTTGTCAGAAGGACAGAGGCAAACACAACCTGCGCCCCAATCCTCTAAGTAGTCGCCCCAAATCCCTAAAGTCTCTTTTGATCACCTTCGGACTTCTCGTTGCTACTTCATCGCTACCAGCCTGAAAGACCAGTAGCGGGTAGTAGTCAGTGGGACGTACCAGGCGCTTGACTTTCTTGGCAAAGTCTCTCACCTGAGCCCCTGGGAGGCAACAGACTTCTCTGCGGGTTGGGTCCGGTCGGCATATCGGTCCCTCTGTCCCTTTCAGAAGGGAGCCCCCCATAACAATAGCCCTTCTTTCTTTTTTGAAGGATGATGTGGCAATGCGATGTGTAGGTCGCCTTGTCTTTTTTATCTACTTTTTTATCTACGGGTTTTTATCTACTTTGTCATTCAGATTGTCTTGTTCTAGTCCTTCATATCGATTATTTAAGGGTAGATGAGAAGGTGAGGTGGGCAGAGAGAGGGCTCACCTACCACCCCGAATAGGCACCTGCCTCCATTCCCCCCCTTGAAAGGAGACGCCTCTAGGTCTCCTCCTGCTGCCTGGCAGGAGGAGGGAACCTCCGTCTTCTGCATAACAGGAGACGCCTGTGCTGTGGCAGGCTTGTGAGCCTGCCTCAGAGAGGGTAGAGTGCACCTCCACCAGTCAATTTCCATCTCTGATTCCCTGATGCTCCTGAGCCTGTTCACCTCCTCGGATGTCTTTCACTGAGAATACGCCAGGCGGGGTAATGGGAGAGGGAGGCACATGGGGCTTGGTAAGACGACCGCCTTGATATGCAAAGAACCTATGAGACAAAGGTGTGTGATTTGTCTCACCACACTGTCTGAAAAGGAAGCATCCACATCAAAGTCAAGATTCCTTCACAACCACTGGAAAACAAAGCCAAAGAGCCAAAGCCATAGGTCTCTCAGCCACAGCTACACAGTGAAATTTGGTGAGATGAGCCATGTCTGCATCCCCACTGACACAAGTGTGCACGTGTCTGTACTGTGAATCCAATTGAAAGGCACCAAGAACCCTTCCCTGATGGAAATGAGATGTAAACTGACGTGTTGTGTAGAAGAAGGGACAGCACAGCTGACCTTTGGCAAGCACTGCCTGCAGGTGTCTCCTTGCTGTCTCTTCAGGCTCGTTCAGGAGGGTCAGGGGTTCCCTTCTTGGTACCTAAACCTGTCAGTGACAGTCAGGTTGTGGCTCCAGTTCGGCATGCTGGGTGAAATGCAAAATTGGAAAGGAAATGGGAATTTTCAGCAGCTAATTTAAGCTCTTTAAAAGTTAGATTCATCTGAAAAATGTTGGTATTTGTAGTGCAGATGGAAACCTGGAAACTGCACCAAGCCTAGGGTGTAGAGCCTTCTGGGAGCATGCAGATATCCCTTCCAGGCTTTTTGCTCCTGAGACTAGTGAATGGCAATGGCAGAGGATTGATGGATTGCTCTACCGTGGCCAGGAGTCAGCAAGACATGAGCAGAATTGTTGCGGGGACACTGAGCAGCTACACCTTTAATTAAGACAACTTCTTTGTAACAAAAGTAAGGGCAGTAGCTGATCTCTCCCCTCTACCTCTACTCTCGCTGCCCTTAACTTCAGGTTTGCTTTCAAAGTAGATGAGCCTGTTATTAATACTTTGGAAAAAAAAAAAAAAAAAAAAAAAAAAAGAGAGAGAGAGAGAAAAAAGATTCTTTCAAATGCTTTGAGTGAATTTACTGAGCTGCATGTTACTTCTCAGCATGCTTTCTTTGAGACAAACAGGTAAGCGTTCATTAGGGCTGGTTGAATTGTCCAGTGACATAGTTGAGAAAATGTGTGTGAATGGAAAGCAATGAGTTTGCTTTTCTTCTGTGCCTGGAGCCCTGTAACCTGCAAAGATCTGCAACAGTCTCAAGAGAGGGGTGTCATTGAATCTACGTTTAGATGTCTCTAGTGTGGGAGTTCAGTCTGCAGCAATTGTCTGGACTTATTTGAAAGCTGAAAGAGAGAAATAGGCATGTCTTCTTTCTTCTCTTGGGGTCAGCCTCTGTAAGTGTGAAGTAAATCATGTTTTAGAGCTGCCTGTCTCTTCCAAGGGAGCACAGATAATTAGTTCAGTAGAGAACATTTACATTTTTGGATTTACCACACTAAGGAGTGAAGGCTCCCACTTGAACTGGTTGTAAGAAAATTCCATAATCTTAATTTTTTCATACATGGTTTGATTTTTTTTCCCTAAGTTATATGAATAAATATATAAATTATGCCATGCATCTTTAACAAGGACTGGTTAAAATGTTGTTGAACCCTGGATGCGTAACCATGTGCCTGTATTTAAATTAAATATAAGAGACAATGATGGAGGGTCATTTGTCATGATGGAATATAAAAATGAAACATTTCAGTCCACGATTTCACTGATAATGTCAAACACTTATGAGCTGGGATGAGTGACTTGGGTTGTAAACAAAAAAGCTTCCAACTTTCATGGCAAAATATTTTCCTTTCCCTTAATAGTCAGGTTTGTAATATCTTTTTCACTGCATTGCATCTGTCTCCTCCTGTTCTCCTGTGGATAAAAACAAATGTTAGAAGAACAGCTTTTGGAGCAGTCCAATACATGCACATTTTCCTTGGCTGTTGTATTTCTCCCAGGGACTCAGAGCAAAACAGCCCCACGACTCTTCTCCTTCAAAAAAGACCAAGGGATGACAGAGAGCAGTGCTTGCTGGAGGACAGACAGAAGTTTGCAGGCAGTGACCACAGGTTCCTGGGTAGAGCAACGGCACTTGGGGAGCTATTATGCTTCTCGCTGATCTCCTTGCCAATAAGGCTCAAAAAGAGTGTTCAACAGCCTTGTTATTACTGTCAATTCTGTTCTCTCTCTCATCATTTCTGGACCACTGAGAGGCTAAAATATTAACCAGGACATTGATGAATTTGAAGCTGAATTCTTCTAATTTGTTCCTGGCTGAGTTCCTACTTGTATCCATAACACAACTCCAGTTAATTCAGAGAATTTATGACCTTAGCCCTGTCAGGTGCTTTGAAAAGTCTCTATTGGTTCCCCATTAATGGGACATTTTTCCCCTTTCTGGAACCTATTACCTAAATAGGATTTTTTAATAGGGAAAAAATATATGTAAGTGGCCTCACTGCCTTCCTCCAGGCTTTCATCAGCAACAGCAGTGGGTCAGCCACAGAAACCTCCTGCAAAGAGAAGGGGTGCCTGAACACATGGCTGCCTGTAACTTGGGATTTTTTTTAGTCACCCACACTCCTTCTGAGAGCTTGATCTTGTGATCTGGAAAAAAAGAAATGTTTCTTTTAATCTCCGTCTTCCTTCTCAGTTCACTTATTATTGTCTCTTATATTTATTGATTTGACCTTGCAACTCCTTGTTGGAGGCTCGTTGTTGCTGTCATAGGACAAACCTGCCTTTATTTCTTCTCTTGGTTAATATGGCTCTACATCCTTTTTTATTTTATAAATTAGCATCTATCTATCTATCCTTCTATCTATCTCATTCTGTTTTTCTATATATGTCTATTTGCACTTAAACATTTCTCTAGTGTAGTATCTGAGCATCTCTCTGTTAAAAGAAATAAAATAAACTGGCAGAGAAAACATCATTGCCAGTTGTATGTGTCTTAAGCCAGGAGTGCTACACTATCCTTCTGTTTCAGGAGGCAACGAACTCAGACAGAAGGGATGGAATAGGAGAATAACTCTGGGGGCAGTAAGGGCAGTGGGTTCTTCTTCTTGTACAAACTCTTGCCTTCAGATCGTGTGGTTGCTCTTCTTCCTCTTGCAAGGTGACTGTGCTCCTTGTGAAGGGTGGTGGTCAGGGTACTGAGTGTAGGTTTGATTCAGTTTGTGGGGAGGACAGATATTTCCTATGTCTTCTCCTCCTTAATATACAGTCTTTCAAAGTTCATGGCCTTTCCTTCTGGGTGCAGGGTACCAAGATGAACAGCCCTGGTGTTAAGAGTTGCAGCCCAAGGCTAGATCTGCATCCACCTCTGTCTGCCTGGAGATGGGGCACAGGTAGGTCTCTCTGAAGGGCCTGTAGGGTTAAAGGGACCTGCAACAGGGCTTGGATAAAGCAGTTTATCTGCCAATTTGCATTTAGAGGCAAGCACCTTCCTCTGTATTTGCCTGGCATTCATGAAGAATACACCTCCAACTAGGTAAATATTTCTGACCACTATTGATACATACAGGAGTGGGAATTGGATTCTTTTTGAGAAGCTGAAATGATTTTGTTTTGATGTTTTTGCAATAAGAATTTTGGATTCTCGTGTTGAAAGTGTTCTGTCCGAAATTTTAGCTTCTTGTAGTGATTTTGAATGATTTTAAATGGCTGAAAATTAGATGTATGATTTAACTCAAGCATTGGCAGGAGGGAGAAAGGAGCAAGAAAGAGAGGTCTTAGGAAATGTTACTTCCCTTTAAAGACACTTTAGCCAAGCAAATACAGATATTGACAACAGCTGCTTGGTTGTCATCCTAATAATCTTTGGAGGGTGGAAGTCCTTTCTCAAGGGTGATGCTGTAAATTGCTGAAAGTCCATTTCAGCATTACATCAGGGCTCTGACTCACTCTGGTGAAGCAAACAGCTTGGCTTGAGATGTTGCCCTGTGCGGTGAGCTGCTGCTTGGCCCATTATTACTCATCTGTAAGGGCACCGGCAACAGGAAGGAGACCTGGTGCTTCTTGTTTGTACTGGCATGCATCCTCACAGGCTCCTTGCAGCTCTGTGAGTCTCTGTTTTATCATGGAGGTAGGCAGATGTGGACTCACCTGGTGGAGCTTCTTGACAAGGTGCAAGCATGAAGCACAGAGCTGGTGTGCCCTCCTTTGAAGGCTGAAATTCAAAACAAATGATGATTTAATACAAGTGAGGCTTTATTTAAACAAGTCTTTGTATTCTGAGGAAACAGAATAAGAAGTGTGGAGCATATTGTTTAAAGCATTTGGGAGCAGCAGCCAAGTGTGCCATTTATTCAGTTAAAGAATCAAAATGAGCCTCTTACCTTTTCATCTCAGCTTCCCTCCCCTCTTTAGTTCTTTTGTCCTCGATGGTTTCTATTGATCCTTTCTATCCTGGAGGAGCATGAAGCAGCATTTGAAGTATCTTTTTCCTCCTCCTTCTCCAATGACCATCAGGACACCCTGCAGAGACACAGGGGAGGCAGAAATTGTTCTTCTCTTCCCATCTGAATAACATTATCTCCAACTCCCTGCAGGTTGCCTGGCTCTTCAGATGTATTTATATTGATTGGAATGGGAAGTTTAACCAACAAATTCAAAACATCAAATACACTGCAGAAACTGATGCTGAGAATTAAGACCCCATTGCGGGGTAGAGCTGCACTGCAAGCTGAGTCACCAGCGGCTCTCTGTTCCTGAGGTGTCACCATGCTGTCGGGTGGGCTGCATTCTTCAAATGGCTGCAGCTACTTTGACAACAGGAGCTGGTTTTCAAATAAAACTTTCAACAAATAGAAGCTGGGCCTTGGGCCAATGCTCACCATGGTAAGCAGCTTCCTCCTGTCTGAGTGGGAAGGTAGTGTACAACAGAAAGGTCTGTGGGTCTGGTATCAGGGGAGAGATGTTTGGCCAGAGAGTCCACTCAAAAAATAAATGAAGTTTAAACTCACACTTGAGGTACACCTTTCCTGTGGCAAGAAGGAAGTATATGGCATGCATTTTCACTAGAAATATTCTATTTTTTTAATTTTCAGACAATGCATATCTGTGCTGAGAATTGTTTTTTGGCAGCAAAGGGCAGGAGGAGAAAACATAGCAAAAACATATGTGGGAAGCAGACACATTTTGTAAAGATCTTCTTTGAGCACTTCCAAGAAAATATTTCCAGGGACAACCAAAAATAAGATGGGAAAAAATAGAACTGCCTCAAAACCAAAAGAAAGATTTTTCCAGTCCCCAAATACACATTCTTCATGATGTGAATCAACAGGAATCAGAAATCACTACTCCAGATCAACAACTCTGGGGACTGTTCCTTCTTCGACACCACATAAAAATACCTTGGAAATCTGTGCTGCTGCTTTTCCAGCTCCTCCCTGGTGAGTCCTGTGGCTCCACTTCAGAGCAGATTTGCCTGAACATCTCTGGCCTCTTGCTTGCAGAAGAGCTTCCTTAAGAGGAGTCTGGTTATTGTCACAGTCACTGTGAGTGCTGAAGTGTGCTTATTGGCCTCTTCCAGACTGAACCTAGCTAAAAACCATTTTCACTCGAGCATGCACAGTCTGTCCCCAGTACTGCACTTGGGCAATGGAAAACCAGGAACCCCTGTTTTTCAGTTGTGCTATCAGGTGTGCCAGATAGAGCAGTTCTCTGCAGTCACTCAGGGAAACTGCACAAGTAAGTTACTCCATTAAATCTGATGGAGACTAAAGACAGGAAGGACAGAAAGACTGATACAAATGAGCTTGTCTGCCAGCCTCCCTTCCAAGAATGCTGTTTGCCCTGTGGCACTGGTGGCAAGAGAGGTGGAAAGACCTATCTGCCAACAAAAGTTTCTTTGAAGAGATTTCACATTGCTCATGGTTATTGATTTGATATTCAAAATGAAAAAAATATGTTTTGATTTCTGCCAAAATAAGGCTGTTCTCTTTATTCTGGCTTTATTTATGCTTTATTTATGCCCCCCTCCTTCTCTCCTCTTAAACAATAGAGTGGATCACATAAAGATGTAAAAGAACAGGGAGTTTAGTGGGTGGGAAGGTGATCAATTAAAAAGGTGGTCTATTAAAAAGGTTGAAATTGAAATTGTTGTGATTTGGAGGGAAAAAGGAGGCACAATTTCACTCCCTTCAAAGTGTCTTGTCAAAAAGCCAGTTTTCTCCTCCCAGCTGATTCTAATTCTGTAAGTCAGTGAGATGAGAGAAATCTCTTTTGTCTACAGAGAAGAATAATATCGGACAAAGCAAAGCCCATGGCTCTAATTAGTCCTTCTGACAAGGCAGCAATCAACACAACAACAGCTTGTGGTTGGACATGCTCCCTAGATCATTTCACAATCAAAGCAACTGCTAATATGTGAGTGTAACATGCGAGTGTGTGAGGGTTGTCCCTGTGTTGTGATATGCAACATGAGCTGCTCTTTCCTCTCTACCTTTAGGCACCTCATTGTCTGTGCTCACTCCCAGTTCTGTAATGGGTAATCTGAATCCTGTGCTGGAAACCTTCAAGGGAAATAGCCATTATGTATTATGATAGCACAAGTTTAAGTGATCATTAAACAGTAGGAGTTACTATTTGAAATCTATATCCTCACTAACCAGACCATTCTGTTTCACCCTGGGTGAAATCTACCCCTGAGAAGAACAAGGGCAAAGCATAATTTAAGCTCCACTAAACCCTCAAGAAATAACTTCACCGATTCTGAACACATCAATCTTTTTTTTTTTTTTTTAATGGAACATAAAACCTAACAAATTGTAACAAGGCTTCCATCAGTATCAATTCCCTCTAATAGTAAAGACTGTATATCTCTGCTGATAGTGAGCTCTAAAATGTATCGTGAACAGAACAGAAATAGAAAACTAAACAAATTCTGAAGTATTAAAATAAGAGGAACACTAAGCTCTTGCATTTGTAGCTAACGAGGATTTTGAAAGGAGGCTGATAGCATCATCCCTGGTTTAGAGATGAGGAACAGAAGTGCATTATGGTTTTCCCAAAGTCATGTGGGAGGTTAGTGGCTGAAGTGACTGCTGAGCCCTCATCTACTACTACCCCAGTCCCCAGACAGTATTGCCTGCATGTGTGCACGCTTCAGACTCCTAGAGAAGTTACCAAAGCAGGTTAGGAAGGGGTAGCAAGCTACTGCATATCTAATTGTCAGAGAAAAAGGGAAAAAAGATAATCAGAAGCATGCCACAATTGCCTTCTTCTCTGCAGCCAAGGAGATCTCAATTGATTTAGTGGAGCAGTTGATTAGCTGCTCCATCTTGTTGGTGAAGGGAAACATGATCTGGGCCATGAATTAATATCTGTGAATTTATCAAAGTAATCTGGTTGCCTAGAGGACAGGAGCCAGAGGCGTATGTAAATTTCTGAAAACATTGTGACAGACATGCAGCCCAAATTTTGGGACATTGACAATCTCAGATTGCGAGTACTGGTTGAGTACTAGCTGATACTGAAGAAGCGTGGGAAGCTTTAGATGCTTTGCCAGCTGACTTCACTTGCTGTCTTCGTGTGTAGTCAGTGAAGAGAGACAGCCTCCTCCAAATCCTGGTCTGGGTAAGCCAGGCTCTCATCCATGACTGCAGGAGGAGTCAGGGAAAGGCTGAGCACCTACATGAGCCAGGGCAGGCAGGCTGAACACCCTGCCAGGGCTTCAGAGAGGATGAGCAGCAGCCATCCAGGAGACCAGGGGCTTGGTTTTTAGGTAGGAACCTCTGTTTATGTAGACTTGGCAGGCTGAAAAATCTGAATCCATCCTAAGTTACAATTTGCTTCTGTGCATCTGAGCAGTAGAAGGGGCTGAGCGGATGCAGAGCAGTATCTTTCACCCCTCAATTTCTTTCTTGTTAGGGTAATGGCCTGACACTTTTCTCTGAGCAGCAGTTAGGCTCCTTCTGGCTAGAAAGACCAATCTTTAATGTCACGAACTTGAATTTGTGCCTGTCGTGGTTTAACCCGACCGGCAGCTAAACACCACGCAGCCGTTCGCTCACCCTCCCCCCTCCCTCTCTGCGACGGGGGAGAGAAATGGAAAGTGAAGCCCGTGAGTTGAGATAAAGACAGTTTAATAAGACAGGAAAAAAAAAAATAACAAAATAATAATAACAATAATAATAATGATGATACAATGGTGATAATACGAAAGTAATAATAGTATGTACAAACAAGTGATGCACAATGCAATTGCTCACCACCCGCTGACCGATGCCCAGCCTAACCCCGAGCAGTCCGGCCCCCTCCCCCCGGCTAGCCACCCCTATATATTGTTTAGCATGACGTCAGATGGTATGGAATACCCCTTTGGCTAGTTTGGGTCACCTGTCCTGGGTCTGTCCCCTCCCAGCTCTTACTGCACCCCCCAGCCTGCCCGTTGGCAGGACAGAGCAAAGGCTGAGATGTCCTTGGCTTAGTATAAGCACTGCTCTGCAACAATTAAAGCATCGGGGTGTTATCAGCACTCTTCTCATTCTAAGCCAAAACACAGCATTCCACCAGCTACTAGGAAGAAAATTAATTCTGTGCTAACTGAAACCAGGACAGTGCCTCTCAGGCTAATTTTAGAATTCAATTATGATCAAGAAAAAATCTTGGGAAAAAAAAAATAGCAATAAAAAATCACTCCAGATACCTCAAAGAAGATAGAGCACAAACAGCAACCAAAATAGTCTTGGCTTAAGTGGGGAAAAAACAGTTTATCTTGATTTGCCTCATATGAGAATTTAGGGAGAAGAATGAAAAATACTTGCAAAAAGCAGGAAACTTCATTTCTTCTTCAAGATCTAGTAATTCTGACAAATACAGTGAAAATATATCAGAGGAGAAGATCTTACTGTCCCCAGATGGAGTAAGAGTGAAATTAGCAAATGGCACATTAACATATTTCTGCTTACATTCCAGCCTTCCCACAAAGGGAAATGTTATGGAGAATTAATTTGTGTAGTTTACAAGCTTCCTGGGTTTTGCTTGGAGTTCAAGACAATGAAGAACCTCTGCATCTGAGACAGAATCCATTCAAAACAAAACAAAACAAAACAAAACAAAACAAAACAAAACAAAACAAAACTGTCGTTGTTTAACCCGGCTGGCAGCTAAACACCACGCAGCCGTTCGCTCACCCTCCCCCCTCCCTCTCTGGGACGGGGGAGAGAAATGGAAAGTGAAGCCCGTGAGTTGAGATAAAGACAGTTTAATAAGACAGGAAAATAATAATAATAATAATAATAATAATAATAATAATAATAATAATAATAATAATAATAATAATAATAATAATAATAATAATAATAATACAATGATGATAATAGTACTACTACTAATAATATGTACAAACAAGTGATGCACAATGCAATTGCTCACCACCCGCTGACTGATACCCAGCTTAACCCCGAGCAGTCCGGCCCCCTCCCCCCAGCTAGCCACCCCTATATATTGTTTAGCATGACGTCAGATGGTATGGAATACCCCTTTGGCTAGTTTGGGTCACCTGTCCTGGGTCTGTCCCCTCCCAGCTCTTACTGCACCCCCAGCCTGCCTGTTGGCAGGACAGAGCAAAAGTCTGAGGTGTCCTTGGCTTGGTGTAAACACTGCTCTGCAACAATTAAAACATCGGGGTGTTATCAGCACTCTTCTCATCCTAAGCCAAAACACAGCATTCCACCAGCTACTAGGAAGAAAATTAATTCTGTTCTAACTGAAACCAGGACATCTATCCACCCCTTATTCCATACCATTTATGTCATGCTCAGGTTACACTCTTTTCCATACATTCTAATTAGTCACCTATAGTAGTCATGGTAGTGGTAACATACAGTATTGTATAGCAATTAACATGGTACAATTCAGTTCATGGGCTATTCTCACCCAGTATTAAATCTCCTTGAGGTACACACCGGACCTCTCCGTTCTTTTGCATCACCCACCAAGTGTATCCAGGTCCCTGAGCGAAAACAATTCCACGAATGGGTTTGCCTTTTCCTGAGGCAGGAGTAGCCCACACTGTTTTACCCAGCATATTTTTTACATGCACTACAGGAACTTTATCCCCATCTACAGTACGTAACAGGTTTGATTGGGCAGGTCCAGCTCGGTTGGCAGATCCCCCAGTATTGACTAGCCAGGTGGCCTTTGCCAAATGCATATCCCAGTTTTTGAATGTCCCAGCGCCCATTGCTTTCAATGTAGTCTTTAACAGTCCATTGTATTGTTCAACTTTCCCGGAGGCTGGTGCATGATAGGGGATGTGATACACCCACTCAATACCATGTTCTTTGGCCCAAGTGTCTATAAGGTTGTTTCGGAAATGAGTTCCATTGTCTGACTCTATTCTTTCTGGGGTACCATGTCGCCATAGGACTTGCTTTTCAAGGCCCAGGATAGTGTTCCGGGCGGTGGCATGAGGCACAGGATATGTTTCCAGCCATCCGGTGGTTGCTTCCACCATTGTAAGTACGTGGCGCTTGCCATTGCGAGTTTGAGGGAGTGTGATGTAATCAATCTGCCAGGCCTCTCCATATTTATATTTCAGCCATCGTCCTCCATACCAAAGAGGCTTTGACCGTTTGGCTTGCTTGATTGCAGCACATGTTTCACAGTCATGAATAACCTGTGCTATAGCGTCCATGGTCAGGTCCACCCCTCGATCACGAGCCCATCTGTATGTTGCATCTCTACATTGATGGCCTGAGGTGTCATGGGCCCATCGGGCTATAAATAATTCACCTTCTCTACAGGGGCAGCTTGCACTGCTACTGCTCGTTTCTCTGACCTTGTTACAGGGTCTGCCACAGAGGTTGGAATAGCCTCCGCAGGGTCAACTTGCACTGCTACAGCTCGTTTCTCTGACCTTGTTATAGGGTCTGCCACAGAGGTTGGAATACCCTCTGCAGGGTCAACTTGCACTGCTACAGCTCGTTTCTCTGACCCAGCTACAGGAGCTGGAGTGGCTGCAGGAGCTGGAGCAGCTGCAGGAACCGGAGCTGGAGCAGCTGCAGGAGCTGGAACTGGTGCGGCTGCAGGAACTGGAGCTGGAGCGGCTGCAGGAACCGGAGCTGGAGCGGCTGCAGGAACTGGAGCTGGAGTGACTGGAGCAGCTTCAGGAGTTGGGACTGGAGCGGCTGCAGGAGCTGGGACTGGAGCAGCTTCAGGAGCTGGGACTGGAGCGGCTGCAGGAACTGGGGCTGGAGCGGCTTCAGGAACTGGGACTGGAGCGGCTTCAGGAACTGGGACTGGAGTGGCTGCAGGAGCTGGGATTGGAGCATCTGCAGAAGCTGGGACTGGAGCGGCTGCAGAGTCCACCGTAGGGGTCACAGTGACCGTTGGATCTGTCACGGGACTTGGAGTGGCCGCAGGGTCTGTCACTAAGTTGATAGCAGTATCCATGGCAGCTCGATAGGCATGAGCCAGGCCCCAGCATGTTACAATGATTTGTGTTACTTTGGAACTTCCCGAATCGCGACACCTTTTTTTCAAGCACTCTGCCAGTTTTTGAGGATTTTGCATTTGTTCAGGGGTGAATTTCCAAAACACTGGGGGTGCCAACTGGTCTAGATGCCTGCCCATATCCTCCCATACTCCCTGCTACCCACAACTATACTGCCTCCGGGCAGATCTCCGGATGAGCTTCCTAAGTAGTTGTTTAACTTTAAGCAGAACCTGAAGCGCATTCAGGAGGCAGAACAACAGGACTATGCTGGTCTGAGTATCCCAAGGATATTCAATATCTCGGAGAGTTATTGTAATAAACTCAGAGGATAAGAGGGTGGTGAAGGAGGAAGGGAGAGTGATCAAGGAGGGTACAGGGGTGGTGAAGGAGAAAGGGAGAGTGATCAAGTAAGAAAAATTATCTTCTCCTTTCCCCTCCACAGATTGACTCCCTAATGAAAAAAGGCAACAGATATAATTGCTAATAGTTTCCAAAATACAGTTTCCAAAGTATAGAATCGAAGATGTTACTGAGTACAAATACCAGGTTAGAGTCATGGCCAGATATTTCATCATCTCATAAGCCACTGATACAACACACAGTACCATAATGGTCTGAAACCAGGGCCCGGAGAGGATAAACAACATGACAGAGAGCACATACGGAAAATAACGTGCTGTAATACTCAATTTGGAAAACAGGCGCAGCACAGTTGAGATTAAAGCAATCAGCATTATGACAAGTGACTATTAAGCAGGTCTAATACTTACACCAATTTTAGTTTAACACACTCTGGTCAGATCTGCTGTTATCTCAGCCTTTCGAGCCCCACGTTGGGCGCCAAAAAGACTGTCGTGGTTTAACCCGGCTGGCAGCTAAACACCACGCAGCCGTTCGCTCACCCTCCCCCCTCCCTCTCTGCGACGGGGGAGAGAAATGGAAAGTGAAGCCCGTGAGTTGAGATAAAGACAGTTTAATAAGACAGGAAAATAATAATAATAATAATAATAATAATAATAATAATAATAATAATAATAATAATAATAATAATAATAGTACTACTACTAATAATATGTACAAACAAGTGATGCACAATGCAATTGCTCACCACCCGCTGACCGATGCCCAGCTTAACCCCGAGCAGTCCGGCCCCCTCCCCCCGGCTAGCCACCCCTATATATTGTTTAGCATGATGTCAGATGGTATGGAATACCCCTTTGGCTAGTTTGGGTCACCTGTCCTGGGTCTGTCCCCTCCCAGCTCTTACTGCACCCCCAGCCTGCCTGTTGGCAGGACAGAGCAAAAGTCTGAGGTGTCCTTGGCTTGGTGTAAACACTGCTCTGCAACAATTAAAACATCGGGGTGTTATCAGCACTCTTCTCATCCTAAGCCAAAACACAGCATTCCACCAGCTACTAGGAAGAAAATTAATTCTGTTCTAACTGAAACCAGGACAAAAACAAACAAAAAAAAAAAACATGGAGACCTTCACCTTTCTGGTTGATCTGAGCCTAAACTTCGGGGTTATTGCTGTGGTTTTTAGAGTCACCTTGTGTGAGCTTTGGATAAAGACTTTACGGAATCGGGTGAGAAGTGTTTTTCACATCCTGACAGAAGTTACACTGCCTACCCCAAGGAATAGTTAACACTTTACACAAAGTGCAGTAAAACAGAGAGGTGCCTGATCATCTGAAGACTTAAGGCACTAAATGGCCCATACACCTTGAACTGTCTGCTCTAAATAATGGATTGTGGAACAGCTTCAACCCAGGAATCTGCAAAGCTTTTAGCAAAAGAGCTCCTTGGAGATGAGAGAGACCTAAGGTGGCCGGAATCATAAAAGCAAAAAGCTAAGAGGACACCAAAGATGTTATCTGGGCAACCTGCTCTGAGAAAGGATTAACTGTGCTTTCACTGTCTGGGACAGCTGGGTGTCACCCCTTCTGAAAACCTAAAATCACAGAATAACAGAATTTCTAGGTTGGAAGAGACCTCAAGATCATCGAGTCTAACCTCTGACCTAACACTAACAGTCCCCACTAAACCATATCCCTAAGCTCTACATCTAAACGTCTTTTAAAGACCTCCAGGGATGGTGACTCCACCACTTCCCTAGACAGCCTATTCCAATGCCTAACAACCCTTTCGGTAAAGAAGTTCTTCCTAACATCTAACCTAAAACTCCCCTGGCGCAACTTAAGCCCATTCCCCCTCGTCCTGTCACCAGGCACGTGAGAGAACAGGCCAACTCCCACCTCGATACAGCCTCCTTTAAGGTACTTATAAGGAGCGATAAGGTCGCCCCTGAGCCTCCTCTTCTCCAGGCTGAACAAGCCCAGCTCCCTCAGCCGCTCCTTGTAGGACTTGTTCTCCAGACCCTTCACTAGCTTCGTCGCCCTTCTCTGGACTCGCTCGAGCACCTCGATGTCCTTCTTGTAGCGAGGGGCCCAAAACTGAACACAGTACTCGAGGTACGGCCTCACCAGAGCCAAGTACAGGGGGACGATCACCTCCCTAGCCCTGCTGGCCACACTGCTTCTTATGCAAGCCAGGATGCTGTTGGCCTTCTTGGCCACCTGAGCACACTGCTGGCTCATATTCAGCTGACTATCCACCAATACTCCCATGTCCTTCTCCGCCAGGCAGCTTTCCAACCACTCATCTCCCAGCCTGTAGCTCTGCTTGGGGTTATTGCACCCCAGGTGGAGGACCCGGCACTTGGCCTTGTTGAACTTCATACAGTTGACCTCAGCCCATCAGTCCAGCCTATCCAGATCCTCCTGCAGAACCTTCCTACCCTACACACATACCTAACTTAGTGTCATCTGCGAATTTACTGAGGGTGCACTCGATCCCCTCATCCAGATCATCGATGAAGATATTAAAGAGGACCGGTCCCGGTACCGAGCCCTGAGGAACGCCACTAGTGACCAGCCTCCAGCTGGATTTGACTCCATTCACCACGACTCTTTGGGCCTGGCTATCCAGCCAGTTTTTAACCCAACGAAGCGTATGTCAGTCCAAGCCACAAGCAGCCAGTTTCTTGAGGAGAATGCTGTGGGAAAAGGTGTTAAAAGCCTTGCTGAAATCAAGGTAGACCACATCCACAGCCTTGCCCTCATCCACCAAGCATGTCACTTTGTCATAGAAGGAGATGAACCATAAAATTCTATAAATGTGTGAAAAAAACAAGCAGTTTGGGAGTATGGGAGCCAACACTAATTAACTTGTCCTGTGGATTATATATATATATATTCATTTTATCTATTGCTTTGTGTATTAAATTTACTGAATCATTCTAACTACTTACTGATTGGCTGCTGGTGCACTGGATCGGAGTCTCTCTGTCATCGTGGGCTCATTCATCAGTGCCAGCATCCATCTGTAATGCTGTGGCCCCTTGTATTTCTTATCCCTGGGCTGTCTGGCTGACACCAGCTTGCTAGATGCTCCGCAACACGACCTTCCTTAGGTTCTTCCCTCCAGGAGTAAAGCAGCAGTGCCATCAAAATTACCAACATTTTGCTACTTGCTTTGTAAGATTGCTAGTGCTGGTGGGGCTCATTTGGTGGATGCAGAATGGGATAATCCAGTTTTATGTAAAGCATTGCTTTATTCCAGTTGCATATTTAAATCAAACTTCAAGAGTAAACTCCCCAAAGAGCCTGCTCTGAGCTTGATGTGGGCATAGGAGTCACAAGTCTATGCCAAATGCCTCATTACATCTTGCCTAAGGTGGGCTGGGGGGAGGCTTTTGGAAACTCTAGGGGGCTCTGTCCTTTGAGTGCCCTTCCCCCAAGGCTTCCACCCAGTCTGTGCCCTATGGCATTAAAGGGAAGAGTCCTCTTTAGCAGCCAACAACCATGAGTTCTGGGACTCTTGGTGTTTATTATATTGGGATTGAGAAGGCAACAAACCTCCTGCCAGCCTTTTCCCCTTGCTGGGATGTCCAAGCCACTCACCGGCCAGGTGTGAGCACACATGGCATGTCATCAAGCCTCACCAACCAGGCTGTGCCTCTGTTTAGCAGCTGGGGCCGAGCCATGTGGAGGGGTGACCACACATCCATCTTTCCTCAGCCTCAGAAGAAATCTGACCCATCTCAACCATGACTACAAAGCCCCTAGAAAGGTCATCATGTGACCCCCATGGGGCAAATAGACCAGAACTGGTTATGAATTAAAATGAGAGTTTCCAAAGCCCATTTCTTTTGTTAGAAATATTAAATTATTAGTAGTATGTTAATGAAGTTCATCTAGATCACCAAAACTCTCTTTCAATTGTTTAGTAAATTACTCACTGAGGGGCTGAATTGAGCAAAGGTGGAAAATTATTTAAACGTGCTGGTGGCTGGCTGGTATCCAAGCATGAGAAGAGTCCATGCAACAGCTAACAAGTGGCCTGGGGACACCACAGAGGTGGGGCAGGATAGTGGGGACTCGAGGTCAGATACAGGGCAGGAGTGTCTGGGGAATCTCCTGTTATCCTACAGATAACAGATACACCAGCACACGGGTCAGCACACCAGCCCAGCTCCTGAGATGAGCCCTCAAGCAGGGAGGGGTGAGAACCTTATGAATGTCCATGAATATTTGTTGAAATAGACCTAATAAGAAGTGTGGCTGGTAGATGTTGGTTTCGTCTTGGGTTTTAAAAGTGGGGGCGTCAGTGAAACATGTGTACACACTGGCACTTTGGGTTCTTAATGGCTTTTGGCAGAAGACCTAAGCTTTCAGCTGTAAATGCTGAGGCTGATGTATTCTGGGTCAGCGTACTCCAGTCACTGCCCTCTGCCAGCAAGACAGATGTCATCTGCAAATGCAAAACTTCAGAAGAGCAGAGAGGGAATGTTCATTAATCTGGACGAATGTCTGGATGAGCCAAGTGTCTCTGTAGTCTTGAGAAAGAGACCTTGCCTCTCCTGGGCTAGGAAGGGAAAAAGCAATGCTGCTCTATGCTTCCCCATCTGGACATGCCTTCCTCCAGAAACAACCTGTCGTTGGTTTTCTCAGCAGGATTCAGGTACTGGGCCTGGGCATGTTGTACATTCAGCCCTTCCAGCATCCTCCTTTAGGTACAAGGTGAGAAGACACAGCTCACCCCAGTCCTGCCTGTGCAGGTTTTCTCCTACCCTTGCTCTTGGAGTGGCTGTGCTGCTTCTGTCCGCAGCATCCCTGGCTCTGCCCTGTAGGATGCCAGGTCAGTGCAAGAACATGACCAGTGAAGAAAAGAGGCAGGTTTTGGTAGCTGGTATCTCTCCTGTCTGAGACAGAGCCAAATCCTTTAGAAATCTGTTAGGGTATTGGAGGAAAGGAGGGGAGAAACAGAAAAAGAGTGATGCCAGGCAGAAAGGCTGCATCATCATCACACCAGGAGAACCAAGCATCAGCATCACACCAAGAGAGGCAAGCATCTGCTGATTAGGGCATTCCCTTAGAAGTCTTAAAATCCAGATTTAAATGCATCTTCTGCCTGAATCAGATATCTTGCATATACGATTTCTCAAAAATTGTAACAAGTTCTGGAATGTTCCTGAAATGCTGCTCTTAATAGTCCTGTATGTAAATGATCTGGAGATACAGGTTTTTAAATGTTTGACTTGAATAGCTGTTGTTTAACATCCTCTTTAATTATACTGAATTCTTTCTGTGCAATCAAACATTGCTTAGGGCCATTGGAAAGTGAAGTATTTCATTATCATTGTAGGATATGAATACATCATCCAAATTCTTTCCAAATGCAAAACTGAAATATTTATTGACTACTTCTGCTTACTCTGTGTTGCAAGGCTCATTTTCCATCCTGTCTAGTATTGGACCCATTGGAACTGATTCCAACTGAAATGTTTAGGCACAATTCAGTGTGCTGTCAGCAGCAAAGCAAATGTGCTTTTTTTGTATACCATGTACTTATTTCCCTGGGAAGATCTGATTGTGAAAACCTAAGGATTTATGGGCATTTTTTTATCATTTTAGTGTTGATTCCTAACCTTACTTTTGGGGGTAGAAGGATAGATGGGAAGCGAAAAATAAACTCAAGGAGTTTTTGTGCAAGAAATTAATAAACAAACCTCCCAGGCTTTAGACCTGGGTTTGTCTCTTGACAAGAAAGCACCCCATCTGTGTCACTCCTGATGGTGCCGGTCTAGCTTCAGCAAACCCTCCAGCGATGGAAATTGTACTCTTTGTGCATTCATATAAAGTGTGCAGCTCCTGAAGGGGGAGGGGGGGAATTCTTAGATTTTTCTAAAAAGAATTTGAAGTTTTCTCTTGTAAACAGACACAAAGGATGCCCTTTGAACAGGACAGGATACCCCAGGATACATTTTTATCTCTGTGCTGTTCAGGGATACCAAGCATGTCACTCCCATCAAAACAATGGGAGACAGAAAGAGCAGAGAGTTATTTCTGAGAGTGGCCTTAGCTTGTTCATATGAGAAGGTTTTAAGGAGCAAATGAGGAACCCAGCTGCTGCCTGTGAGCGTAATCTCTGTGCAGGTGTGATCACTTCAGTTCTGCAAGGGCTTTAGCTCCCATTTTGCCTGCAAAGCAAGAGATGTTTCCATACCTCCCTGCCCTGAAAATCACAAACTCTATTGTAATGACATTGCCTTCTCCTTTAACAGATGATTTTTCTACTCATTGCTTCAGTTTGGTCCCTATCCTTCTATTCAGTATAAGAAGAGGAAAAACAAACACTTTGAACACTTTGCATTTGCTTGTAATGCCTCTTTGACACCGTATCACAAGAGCCTGGGAGCTGTCAGAGCCATAATATTCAACATCAAATTAACATTTATGTTTTCTGAAATGGTAATTATACCCTTTTGTACTGCGCTGAATTTGTATTTTTTCAAGTGTAAAAGTGGAAGTGGCATCGAAGGTGTATTTCTGAGCCACTGGTATGGGGCGTTTGCCCAAGAGCTTGGTGGGGAGGCTTCTGCAGATCCGGCAGACCGCAAATTGAACATAAACCAGCAAGGCTTGGCATAGGACTGTTGTGGCTCACAGGCAGCCACAGCTGTGAAATCTGTGTCCTTTCAAAAATGACTCAGAGCATCCCCTGATGGACAGCAGGGTATGGTTCTTGGCCCAGCAGGAGCAAATCTGGAAACCAAACATTTACGCCTGGGTTTGATAAATGGGCTGATACTGTGGGGGCAGGAGGCTGCATACAGTGATATGCATGCTTTCATTCAGTCTTTGTTCTCATTAGCATGTGAAGACTGGCCAGAAGTCCATCATCCATTCAAGGTAGATAGAAGACACCTGATAAGGTAGAGAAGGCAGAGCCATTAACCTGAATAAACACACTGATGTTCTCTTCCTGCTGAAGCCTATCACAACAGATGACAAGAGACACAGACTTGTCCTGGGTGTAGTCTCTAATCATGCAGAAGGGGAAGCAATGCTGCACAGCATTAAACCGGTTACTTCAGTAGCAGCAGGCTTGAAGGAGAGCATCCTTGCCTACCTGTGATGCATGTAAGGCCTCCATCACTTTCATCTCTTTAATGCTGAACTTGAAACAGTTCTGTGAAGCTGAGCAGTGCTGTCAGTCCCCCATCACAGCAGGCATACAAAGCACCTGCATACCTTCAGACACCTTTTCTCCCTGCTGTGGCTGAATGTACAATACAGAAGGAGAGGCACACCATGGTGGGGATCCTGGAGCTGAAGTGGGAGTGGTGGGAAAGCCTCTTGTGTGCCACGTTGTGATGGGACCTCCACCCTGAAAGAGACTGATTGCTGGGCTGAGGCTGAAGGCTGAGGTCGCATCCATAAATGAGGGTCAGCTCTGGCACCTGTGGACATGGTTACCTGGGTACCACCTGCCCGAAGAAGGCTGCGCTCTGCAGGGGAATGCCGTGTACCATGAGGAGGGGGCAGTACTCCCTTATGTTCCTTTCTGTCCTGTGAAGCAAGCACTGTGCTGGGGGCACCACTGCTTCCTCTGGTAGTCCAGTGAGTCTCACCTGTGGCCAAAGGTGGGGTATTTTAAAAAGTAAGATTGGGAAGATAAAGAAGAGGGCCAGTCTTTCAGCAACACAAAGGCATCTGCCCTCACAGAAACCGTAGGTGCACACCTATTTGTTCTTTTCCCTCTACACCTGGCATTTCCAAACAAAGGCCACGATATATTCTTCCTCTGGACCCTGAATGGTAGATAATCATCTGCCTTTCAGGCAGCTGCCTCCTGACATGTACTGAGCATGGACCTTGTGGGTGTACAGCCCTGTGTAACATGTCTGCAAAGTAAGTAACAGACACTTCTCTTTCAGGTTCTTTGTGTCAATGTAAAAATGATACTGCACAAATGCATCCAATACTTTCATGTACCATTTTAGAGCTCTTCACAAGATTTATGAGCTGTTGGAATTCTACACACATTTCATATTGCCATAGCTACTAATTATTAATAGCACTCTGCAATGAAGGCTAACAGTGTGCCTCTGGAGGGAGGGGAAGTTCTGTAGCTTTTGGCTCTGGCCACGGCATTATTCAGCATCAAACCTGAAGGCTTCTGATCGGCCCAAGACATGGAAACTGCCCCTTTCAGCCTGCAATGAAGCAGGGCATATCTGTACAGGAGTTCACCACCTCTTTGCGCCCCTACCCCATTGGCTTTCTCTTCTTATGGAAGGGGTTAAGCTTTAATATGCCTCCACTGTTCCCTGTCTTTTCTTGTGACGCTGAGGTGGCTGTTCAGGCAGCTCCACTACTGTGAACAGGCACCAAAAAAAAAAAAAAAAAAAAAAAAGTCATTACAGAATAAAGATGTTACAAAACAGAATAAAGACTGTTCATTCTTGAAGTCCCTTGGTGATGCAAACATACTGGAGGGCCAAGAGGGATCCTGTTCCTTGCAGGTCTGCCCACATGGACTAGCTGAGGGAATCTGTTCTCTCTGACTTTTTAAGGCAAATGTAAGAGTAGAACAAGGTGCCTTTGAGACTTGTAAGAAACTAACATGGTTCAGAGATAAAATAATGTAAAATACTTTGCCCAGGGCTGGAAGGAAGCACATTTATTGCGGGTTTAGAGTACTGATCAAATGCAGTCTGTTTAATTGCACTTCTGACCCATCCTGTTCTCTCTCCTTCTCTCTGTTCAACCAAGATTACAGCTTCCCTGGCTCAGTGCATCTCAGCCTGTCACGTCATACCAATCCCATGATATGACATGGGGGAATAGGAGTTGACAGGGCAGGAACAGCCTGATGGGCTGTGAGGCTGGAAACAGAGGTGAAGTGAGTTATTTTGGGATGGGATGCCAGCAACTGACAACTGATACAAAACTGACCTGACAGACGAAAGGGCCAAGCTGCTGTTTTCAGCCTTGGCAGAGGAACTTACTGACCTTTGACGATGGTTTGGCACTTCCCCACCACCAAGTCACAGAGATCCAGCAGTGAATGGGTTGATCTCCCAGCCTGCGGACAGATGCTCTTGTGTTGAAGGCACAGTGTGCTGCAGGGACACTTCAAACCTTAGCTCCTGTGATGGCTTCCAAAAGGCCCAGGAGCAAGTTGCTCCAGGCCAGAGTCACCTTAGATCTAGGTGCTGGGAGGATGTCTAAGGCATTAATTTCAGCTCCTTTCTAGTCAAGAGAGACAAGCATGCTCAAGGGGTGGCACTGCCCATTGCAAGACAGACATCTGAGATGCCTGGAGATGAATTGCCATCTGGTGCTCCCCATATTGCCACCTGGTGCTCCCCATCTCCATACAGACCTAGAGGTGTGTGTCTGCATGTGTGGTGGAGGGGGACTGGTTTGCATCGATGCAGGCATTTAACAATTAGATATGTAAAGCTAAGGGAAGTGAATCCCTCTCTTTGGGTGTCTGTGTGTCATCTACAAAAGAGACAGGAATAAACTCTCCTCTCTCAATTTTTTATGAATATTCTTTAAAACTGGCATGTCTTGTATGGTCCTTGTTTGGAAGCAGGGACTGAGCCAAGGCTTTCAGGTGAATATTTTAGTTGAAGGTGGAACTTTCAGGCCCCAAGGCTCTGGAACAAATCCCCAAAATGTCTCTGCATGACCTGTTTCTGCACCATCCTCCACCTGCCCCAGTGTCAAACACAGCATCTCGAGATCCTGTGAACCAGCTCTTCAGCTTCCTGGAGGAGGAGAAATTCTGCTACAGTCAGTGGGAACTGTAAGTTGTGAGGCAGGAACTGCATTTAGCTCAGAAAGCTTTTGAAACATCCAGTGCCTAAGTGAAATCACAGAAAACCTGAAAAAAGCAAAGTTGTCCAGGCCCTTTTTGACTTACTCTTCAAATAGGATTGCTTTCTAAAACAAACTGCTCTGAACTACGGAGAATTGCTGGAAGACTCTGCAAATTCATTTGCCTTCTGGCATGCAACAATGCCTTTGATTGGTAGCTGCATTTTCCCTAGAAATTAAGCCATAATACAACTTTTGCAGGTGCTGTTCTGACAATACATAATAATTGTTATATATGGAGTGGTAATTCGTGTGGAGAAAATGGTTGATATTAATAAAGAAGGGGGAGATTTGGGAATGTGGCCATGGGGGTTGGAAAGCCCCATGATTGAGATAACATTAGACTATTAACGATGAGGCCATCAGGAATCAGAGGGAAAAAAGAAGGGTGATTCAGGAGACTCCATGCAGTCTAGGGCTGCTTCTTCTCCAGATGGTTCTCTTGTTCTCCAGCTGTTAAGGCATGGATATTTCTGGGTGTTTGCTGTTGTTGTTACATTCGAAGTTCTTTGACCAATGAAAAGTTGTTTTGAAAAGAACTGCTGTGGATAGAAGGGTATAATTTATAACAGTCCCACACCTTGACCTCAGTTTGGTTCCATGTTTCAGGCTCATAATCTGTCCGATTGTTATTAAGGAGAATAAGCCGTAAGGTTACCAGGACAGTCTTTGTTCCTAAGGACGTACGATTCCCCATAATGCGCAACTGCTTACCAGCGAGGGGCAGTTGTGTGTACAGGTCCACTTCTCTCAGCTCGAGCTTCACTCCAGCTCCAGTGCACCTATTTCCAGCGACTTTCTGTACAAGCTTCTCTGAGCGGTTTACTGAATCTGGCTGAACCTATCTTCATGAGGCGATCAATGTGCCTGTTCCTGTCCTGGTCTCCATTCTGCTAGCCTGTTCCTTTTCATTCCTTCTTTCTACTTCTTTATTGGTGACATAACTTCATCCTGTTGCCTCTTTTTTTATCTTCAGGGCAGGCTCCCCTCTTATACCCTTTTCCCCACAGCAGTTCTTTTCAAAACAACTTTAATTGGTCAAACAACTTTGCATATAACAACAACAGCAAACACCCAGAAACGTCAATGGCTGGAGAACAAGCAACCCTAGACTGCATGGAGTCTCCTGAATCGCCCTACTTTGTTCCCTCTAAACTCTTTTACATTCCTGATGGCCTCATTGTTAAGAGTCTAATGTTATCGTTAACCACGGGGCTTTCCAACCCCCATGGCCACATTCCCAAATCTCCCCGTTCTTTATTAATATCAACCATTTTCTCGACATGAATTACCACTCCATATATAACAGGACTCTGCAACTAAAAACGACAAGGTTGCAGTGGAATTGCTCAGCAGCTGGCGAGCAAACTCTGAGGCCTTAAAGAGCCATGTGGAGCCTCAATCACAAACGTGTGGTTTGCCAGATAGTGAGGGAGCTGCGGGCTCCTTTACTAATTCGACTGCTACGCCATGGGCCCCTCTGCTGCTACAGCCATCAAAGGCTTTTGCTGTTATGCCCCCTGCTGACCTGCACGTGCCTTTTGACCCAGGCCTCATTGGCCTTGAAAAGGAGATGGATTGTTTGTTACTTTTTCTGATTTTACGTATGTATAGGCGTACTCGATTTTAGTAAATTATGGAACTTAAAGGATTGTTTGTTACCTTTCCTGATTGTACGTATGTATAGGCATACTCGGGTTTAGTATGTAAAGCGAAGTTCTGTATATTTGGAATGTTTGATGTTCGTGTGTGCGTGTTGGTGGAGCGTAGGCTCCCCGCACACCCAGCGCTGTTTACTTGCCTTTTATACCTTTTAGAAATATTTGTTTTATAAATATTACTAAATTCAGATTAAGTTGAGACTTCATTTATAACAAGATCATCTACTTCCTGCAGGCTGCCCAGCATCCTGCTTGTAGCAGATCTCAGGAGATAGCCTCCTTCTGTGTCGGGGCCTCCCAGGACTTGCTCACAGCACAGTTTTAGTGAAACCATCCCCGCTGTATGCTCTTGTGTGTGGGTTGCAGCTTTAATGGGGGGGTGGGGGGAGAGGAGAGAGAGATCCCAAGCAATAGCTACACAGCAGCTCTGCAGCCAGGGAGCAATGATGGGGAAGTGGGGTGCCAGCACTGCAAAAACCACCCTGCTGCTTTGAGCACGGGTGTCTTCTGTGTTGTGTTTGCCAGCTGTAAACTTGAAAGCTCTGGCTCTAAACTAAGAGTGCTTTGTGAGCTGCACCAAGCACTCACCATGTCTTAACCTCCAGGCTGCTCGCAGTGTTAGCCCAACCTTTTCGCTGGCAGGTTACTGAAGCACTGCGAGGGGTGGAGATGCTGCTTTGCCTCTAGTGCTCTGAGAGCTTCAGGTGACAGAGACTGCACAGCATGTTGTAAAGATGGGCATCCCCGTCCCTGAACAAAAGCAGAAAGTAATTGGTTCATGGGTGTGTGGAGAGCCTAGCGGAGAGGCTGACACACTGTTAGTATAACAACAAAGCAGGAAAGGCAGCCTGAGCCCCTGCAGGCTTCTTGCCTGCTGACTCCAGTTCAAATATTAGCCACAGTAGTCCAAATACAGTTTACTGCATATACGTTGCTACTGCCCTTCTGGTCTTACTAGGAGATACCGCCATGTTTTCTCTTTGAAAGATGTATGAGAGGTGTTTATGCTCCTCTTTTGGGGCTCCAGGTGGGATGTGCCCAGGTTCCCATGTAGTTAATATGTGAAAAGAGAAAGCTTCTGCAAACATTTGAAGTGAGGTGGAGGAAGATTGGGAGTGTAATATTAGCTATGTTACTGCTTTGTTAAACTGCTGCTGAAGGAGGCATGGCTCTTGTTGTGATGTGTGAAAAGGAAAAGAAAGAAAATACAGGAATGTAACCAGCCTCTTAAGCAACGTGGAAAAATCCCTGCCCTGTCCATGCCACAGAGAGACATGGGGCCAGAGCAGAAAGGTGTGGCAGTGTGTGTAGGCTCTGAGATCTCTGTCGTTTTAACCCAGCCTCATGCTGGAGCTGTATGATCACTGCAGCAGGTGGGGTGAACCCAGCACCTCTGCAGGGCAGGATGCAGGGATGCCAGTGCTTGGATCCCAAGGCATGAAGCGCCTTTGGGCAGGGTTGGGCTGTGAACTGAAGGGGCTGTGATCAGCAGGGTGTACAAAGCTGCACGTGTGTGTGTTTTTGTGTGTGCACAGATATCCAGCAGGTTTTTCATGTTCTTTGCCACCATATTCTCCCAGATCTTTCATCCCCAATATGGAATTTTGGTCAGTCCTTCTCACAAGATCTGGCTTGGGGACAAGGCTTTCTTATCCCCAGCTGCCAGCAAAGCTCTGCCCCTCGGTCTCAGTGTTTGATCCTCCAGCACTGGAGCCCTGTCGACCAAAGAAGGATGCTTTTGGCATCACAGAAAGTGCTGCCCTAGCAGAGGAGAGGGGGGAGGGGTGTTGTTAAAATTTTGCTTGCTTACTTAAAAGAATAACAATGCTGGAAGCAATGGATTTTTAAGTCTTGATTTTGCTTCTTGATTAAACATTTAAAAGATTGTACAGGTTCAACAGAAGACCACACTGCCTATTAGCTTGCAATTGCACTAAATGTATCAAGCTAATTCAGCCTTGGCATTCTGCCAGGAACAAGCGCGTGATTTGCTTTAGAGACAACCTGAAAACTGGTTTTAAATAAAAATTCAGAATAATTCACTTTGTGTTTTGTTGTGCTTTTTTTTTTTAAAAAAAAAAAAAAAAAAAAAAAAGAAGACATGCATTGTTTTTAGTTTGTATCATACTGAATGAATGGGAAGCAAACACCATCTTTGATGCTTCACTTCCAACTCTGCCTCCCCAGTTCTGACAGGGAGAAGATAATGTATGAAGAGGCTTGTCTCAAGTTTGTATGGAAATTTGAGCTAATTGACAGGTACACTAGAAAGAGAGAGATGGAAAAGTGTTTTTCAGAGCTGTATTTGTTCAAAAACCAGCATCATGGTATGGACTAAAGTGAGCAGCTTCTCTGGTGCCCAGGTGCTCCATGGAGCACAAGTTCTGTCTGTGGCTCCAGCCTGTGTGTGCTGAGGTACAGAGGAGCTCGGCTCTGCTCGTGCCTTGTTGGGTTTTTATGTGCTGATTGCAGTATCTCATCTCACATGGAGCCTGATAAGCTTATCTGTCAGCTTACCTGTCAGCATTCTTCAGAATACTCTGAATGAAATTTGTTGGGAGCTACATCATGCCCCATGTTGATTCCTGGAAGAAGGTGTGGGAAATTGTGCTGTATTTCACTATGTCCATGGGCTTAAATGTTTTCCCCTCGTTTTTACAACAAAGGTGTTTTCTGCACCGAAGGGAGGCACTCCGTGCTGCAGGCCCAAGGAAAGCACAGCACACACTGCTGTAAATCTGGCAAAAGCCACCTGACAAAGCTGTACGTACTCTGCACGGCAGCTCCTTTCTCTGTCATAAGGATCAGACACCAGTATTTACGTAAGTCAGTGACCTCAGTCTTTGTCCCAGGAGCTGGCTGTGCAATTTAGCAGGGCTTAAAATCCTGTTGAAAGCAGAAAATTGAGAGCAGCATGAAACTGATGAGCAGATCTGAAAATTTCTAGATGTATATTCAAGGGGATGCAAAGTCATGGTGAGAAAGTTAGGTGTTTCACCAGAGACTCCCATTCATCCTAAAATCCTAGTGGATGCCCACAGTGGGAAATAAGCAGGATGGGCCCAGCACGTTGCAGAAGGAAAGACAATGAAAAACTTATTTTCTCAGTCCTGCCTCTAGTGATGGTCACCTTCCATGGTGACCACAGATCTAGGTGAATTCAGTACAAGGACTGTGGGTAAGGAAGCCCTGTTGCTCACATTGCATTAAGCAGAATTGTATAAGGCTCCTTAAGAAATAATCCTGCTTCCATTCCCACACAACAAGTGCCATTTTTGCTTTCACTGATAATGTGAGACTCACAAAACTTGGGCTGTATTTCATAATAGGAAAACTCATATCCTGAGCCAGAGACGTGTCACACTTTTCAGTTCCTCCCTTCTCCCTCTGAAGGTGACAATAACCTTTCAGCAGCAGAACTTCTTCTTAAGACATCATTTTCAATGTAGTTTTCATGCAGGGAAGAACAAGTGGAAAGTGGCTTTCCAGCTAGAGCAGCTCTCCTGGCCCTTTGTACACTGGTGAGCTGCAAGTCACTGCTCTTGGAAGTGCACTGCTTGCACGTCGCCTGCTTGCAGGAGCTGTTGCATGAGCTACTGACAACTGCCATCTCTGCACACAGCAGGGTGCCTTTCAAAGGTTAAACCAAATGTAGATTATTTCCACAGATAAATCCCTTGCCACGTTTTCCCTTTTTCACATATTTTCTTTTTTTTTTCTTTGTTCTTTTTTTTTTCTTCTTTTTTTTGGGGGAGGGGGGGGGGGGAGAAGGAAGAAGCAGCTTGAAAACTAGATGAGTAGGAAAAGTGAATTACATCAGTTCCAGTTTGCAATGAGAGAGCTCATTCAATCGATTTAAAGGAAGGAACTGTTCAGGTAATGATTTCAGAAAGAGTCTGAAATTATTCAATAAATAAAGGTCTCATCTTGCCTCCAGTTTAATTAGATTTGATACACTTTAAGACTAACTTCTCAGGATATAACATGTACACTGCCTGTGTATAGGCAGCCTGGGGTACTGGATCCTTATAGTCCGTATGGGGCATTTGAGCAGCGTGGGTCTGACAGAGGATGGCCTACAATAGATTCTCTGCCTACAGATAGACTGTTCAGGACTTTATTCTAGACAAATTATTCTGCTCACAATGAGAAATATAATGGAATAATGTTAAGCAGCCTTTGCTGTTGAGACTAGCAGCTCTGCAAACTGAAGCTCTGTCTAATTGATTATTTCTGTTTCCATTGTATGGAAGGAAATAGTTTGTGAAACAGATAAGTGAGTTGAACTGTTGAAGGTGGTGGCAATTATGGGTAAGAATCCAGGGCACTTTGACTTCCATAGGGTACCCTCTGGCTGTTGTACCATGCTCTTCTCCCCTACACCTGATAGAAAGAAGGCATCATGAGTGTGGGGAAGGGGCATCTGTGAAACATGCTGTCATATTCTTGAATCACCTTGGGACATATTCACCTTCAGGCACAATTAGAGCTATAGGAAACCAATATTTAATATAATTAATTTTAAATTCACGGACACTGGTGTGTTAGAAAAGGAATAGATTAACATTCACTGTATGCCAGAATTACTGTTCTCTGAGATCTTTAACTCCACATCCTCTGGAGATGGCAATTTATTATGTTTATTATTTAAGGAGAAAGAGGTGGGAGCTGGAGTTTTAAAGATTTTTTTTGTTTGTTTGTTTATTTAAGGGATATGGAGCTTTTTCACCATGTAGTACTTAGTACCACAAGGTTTTCAGGTGGATCTCTGCCACATCAGTGTGGTTAGGTGGGGACAAGCTCGTGATGTGTGGATGCTGTGATGTGAAAGCCAAGTGGCTGTCAGTGCTCAGGGTATCAGGTCTGCACTGCACCAGGAGTTACCAGCTTGCTGCAATTACACATATATAGGGCTTCTCTATGGAAGCTGGCCTCAAAGACAAGCCAGCTCAATGAGTGAGCAAAGGGACCCTGGCTGATGTAGGATGGTTGGCACGGTACAGTCCATGCAGACATTTGGATACAGGTACTTCATCTTGAGGTAGCCCTCTGTACAAAACTCAGATGAATTTTGCCTGTTTCTCCTGGGCACAAAAAGAATTGGGAGTGACATCTGCTCTGTGAGTGCCTCATGTGAAGCGACCCAAGCAACAGCACTCTCAGGCTCCTCATGCAGGGCTGGGGACCTTGGGTTTTGGCACCCCATTAAGTCAGGGGTGTTTGGGTTCTGTCTGGGTGGGCCTGGAGCGTGACTGCACATGGTGGTGGGAGACTGAAGCACATTTTGCAGAGGGAAGAATGAGACCTGGCTTTATTTTTAGACTGGTGGTATTTTTAGATTTCTTTTTCCACTGTGAGGCTCATATTTAGGTTAAGAAAAGCATTATAAGAAATACTGTCAATGAAAAAGTCAGTAATGAATCATCTGGTTAAAAAAAATCCCCAACAATGAAATACAAAGGCTTTTAAAAGTTACAGTATTTTCTGTTGACATTTGCAAAACAAGAAGATTAAATTTTTCCATTTCTATTCAAACTCGACTCTGAATTTGCAGGAGAAAAGAAATATATATATATATATAAAATATATATATAGAGAGAGAAAAGCTGAAACTCCAAATGAAACATTTCATTTTGGACTATGTGAAATTGAATGCTTCTATTTTATTTTTATTTTTTTTGCTTTTTTTTTTCTTTTTCTTTTCTATATTGGATTTCCCAGGAACTGGTGAAAATAGTTCCAATTGAAAATTGTGTCCCCCACCCACGACCAACAATTTTATGTCTGCTTTTCTTGTGGGAAAAAAACAACCCAAAACAAAACAAGGGTTAATCTGGCTTTGTTTGCTTAAAAATCTTGACCCAATAGGTTCTTCAAAATACGTTGCATCTGCAAATTCAACAATCCCTTTACAAGAATAGCTCCCCTCGTGGAATAAGCCATCAGCAAAACAGTCAGGGATCATGCAGGTACATGTCCCTTTAGTCGAGCCTCCTTTTTTCCCTGCCCTCCTCATTGTCCCTGGTAGCCTTGTATCTCCTGCAGCTGGCAGCAAATAGGAGCCACCATGATGGAGCAGCATGTTACATCAAGATGCCTCTGTTCCTCTGGAGGTTTTATGAAAACAGGGGGAGGGCACAGCCTTAGGGGGAGCAGCAGGGAAATGGCAGCCCTGGGGGGCCACCAGTTGTAATGTGGAGGGGACCTGCTCACTGGCAGGGGAGTGGTTATCCCAGAGAATCCCTGCCTCTTCTACCTGGGTCAGTGTGGTGGTGCGGAGTAGGAAGATGCAGGGTGGTAACCCCTTGCTGATAGCTGCCACCGCCTATTTGGGGTCGCCAAGGGAGGGCAGCAGTTCCTTCCCTTCATCTAGTGCAGGGAGTTCTGGTCCAGCTGTGGTTCTCCTAGCCATGGTTTACAACAGTGGTAAGCAATAGAAAGGCTGGCTGGCAGTTTGTTTCCCATTATGCTAGCAGCTCATTTTGTCTGATTTAGTTTTCTGCAGAGCACTGTTGTCTCTTCTGAGAAGACTTGGCCCCCTTTCTGTTATCTCTTAGATGGGTTATTGGAACCACTTAGACATTTTTGTGTGAAGACAGTAACATTAAAGTTGTTTTCAGTCCTAGCGGTGGTCAAATAACAGCCAGTGTTTAACTTAGCCAAGGCATGTATCTTTTGCTTGCCAAATATGTTACACACAAATCTGTTCTTTTCTTGTTCCTCCACCTGTGACGTTGCTGGTGATGGAAGGAAACTTTATTCATTCTTGTGTCACACTGGTTGTTATCAGCTTGGCAAGGCAAGCAAGTTGATCTCAGGAATGGATAAATAGTACCCCAGCACATGAAGTACAAGCGGTCCGATCTACTGGCTTCTAAAGTGCTGCTGGTTCTCTTCCCTAAGGACCGCAAGGACTGGAGCGACCTCAGAAAACCAGGCCCCACTGAAGCCAGGCTGCCACATGCTTGGGAACATGGTCTTTTTGGTCATGCAGTCCTCTGAAAGTTCACTTTTGTATTCTATTTATCTTCCTCGGAACAGCCATAATTTTACAGAACGCACAAGGAGGAGTTCTGGACAGCTCTCAGGCTCTGTGGGGACTATAGCATGACATTGATCTTTCTCTTCTGCTCCTTCCAAGCCACATGTGCTGCTCAGTTGTGCTGTGACCCTGGGTTAGGGGAGGTTGAAGATGCCTCCAGAGCAATGGTTCTTAGGCCAGAACTGTCCAGTGAGTATCTGGAGAAGTTGCTGTGAGTAGCTGGATGTTCCTGAAGGCATCGTGCTGAGGAGTCTGGCCAGCAGTCAGGAAATAGTACAAGGCACTCTCCTGAAGACATCATGAAGAGGCCTCCCTCTTACTTGCTTTGGTTGTGTATGGAAGTACATTAATTGCATGCTTACTGATACATGGTTTCCTAAGAAGTTAATGAGCTTTCCAGTGGTGCTTATGGCACTCCAGGATTCAGAAGCAAAGTGAGTGTATGTAAATACAAAAGTAGGCCAAAAAGGCAACCTGTGCACATCTATGTGTGTATGAAGCTGGGCAGGCCCTGCAGGCATAGTAGTGCTATTTATTACTGCCATCCCACCTTTGCCCACATAATTTCTTCACACCGTTTCCATTATGAGAAGGCAAAAACTCACAGCACACCCACGCTCCCAACTCAGGAAGCTGCTCTTCCTGTTTGATATTTCTGAAGCCCACAGATTCTTTGCTTTCTTCAAGTCTGCCCAGTGCCCTCGTGGTGCAGCTGCCTGCTGCCCATGTAAACCATGCGTGTGGATGAGGGACGTGGCAAAAGAGGGCACAGGCATTTGGTTATGTCCTGCAGAGAAGGTGCAGGAGCAGGATCCCAAGGCTGTCTGGATAGACGGAGCATTGTCTTATCCCTGCGCCAACCAGCCACACTGCAGAACAGAAGGGAGTAAGCATTGCTTTTTTTGTCTTTCTTCACCTCCATTGAGAATAATGTTCAAAAACATTGTCTTAAACCTTTCATGTAGAAGGTTTTGGCCGTGAGTTAATTTGTAACCAATTAACTGGAGATGGCTATTAACAGATTTGTAGAGGTTAGTTTGAACACAGCCCTCCCTCTAACTTTTGTTCCAGGCAGGGAAAATTTGTGTCTCAGTGTAGGGTAAAGTGTGTGCATTTATATTCTGTTATTAATGTACTATGGGGAGTGACCAGGTTTGCAAGTTAATTGGCAATTAGTTAATGGCAGGTTAGAAAAATATCAAGCAGAAAAAAAAAATAAAATTAAAAAAATAAAAAATAAATAAAGCCTTTACTGTATGGTGTGGCCTTACACTGGCTAACTTCTGCATTTAATAGAGGCTCCTTTCGTAGAGACAAAATAAATTGCCTGTCAGACTCAGTGCTGGAAAGTGCTTCATGATCCTGGTGAGCCCAGTGCTCCACCAAGAAGTCAGGGCCTCATGCTGCTGTGCTTTGCTTTGCAATATTAACCATATACAACAAAAGGAGAAGATCAGCCATCAGACAAAAAGTGTGAATTTTTCTACCAGCTGGAAACCTAGGTTTAGTGAACTGATCATGTGATGGCAGAAGCACACAAGAGCAAAGGGGCACCTGTGACACAAGGCTTGTGAGAGGGAGCCAGGGAGCTGGCTTAAGCTCTGCTCCTTCAGAAGCGGGAACAACTAAGGAAGAATAAACTCCACTGGGTGGCTGAGGGAATAGACAATGGTACACAAGGGCCTTTCTTTCCAAAATTTCTTCCTTAGAGAAGGTTGGCAATCCCCCGCCCATGAAGGGAACTGCACATGCAAGAGATGAGCCAGATTGTCAAACGAGGGCCTAGAGTCCAAGCCACGGGTCCCATCCTGACATCAAGTTGTCCTGGCCCTCTGGTGAGCTGCAGAGCTCTACTCCTGCTGCCAGCACTGAGGCAGCTTGGCCTAGTCTGCTGCCTTTGATCAGAACTAGCCTGAAGTTTCCTTGCCCTGGGGAGAACTTCTGCCAGTCTCAGAGAGATGGCCACAGGGCACAGAGGCCTTGGAGGAGACCTACTGGTTCTGCAGTTAAGACAGAGCACCTTGGCTCCCCTCCTGTGTTGCCACAGCATGAACCCAGAAAGATTTTGGATGGGAACATGCACCTCACCTCGAGCCCTCACCCCGCCCCTTGTTTCCTTCCTTGGTTCTCTCCCACATTTAACCTGCAGCTCCTGCAAGGACTGAGCACAGTCCCCACTCAGCAGTTCTTTTTCCAGAAGGACTGAAGGGAAGGCAGGAACGGCCAGACGGTGAGACAGGACTGCTGCTAGGGCATGGCCCCAGGCCCAGCACAAAGTCTGGATTGGGAGCAGGACCATCTTTGGAAGCAAACAGGAACAGTCGTGGGGGCCCTGTAGTGCCTGTGTCACCACATGGCCCAGGGCAGGCTCAGAGCACTGCTCCCTGTCACCAGCAGTTACCTTCCCTGCAGAAAGGCCTTCTGCTAAAGACCTCATCACAGAATCACAGAATTGTAGGGGTTGGAAGGGACCTCAAGAGATCATCGGGTCCAACCCTCCTGCCAAAGCAGGTTCCTCAGAGCAGGCTGCCCAGGTAGGCATCCAGACAGGCCTTGAATATCTCCAGAGAAGGAGACTCCACAACCTCCCTGGGCAGCCTATTCCAACGCTCCATCACCCTTACTGTGAAGTTCTTTTGCATGTTGGTCCAGAACATCTTGGGCTCCATTTTGTGGCCATTGCCCCTTGTCCTGTTCCCACAAAACATTGAAAAGAGATTTGGCAATGCCCTCTGTCTCCCACACTTAAGATACTTGTAAACATTAATAAGATGTTTTCTCTTCTCAAGGCTGAACAGACCCAGGTCTCTCAGCCTTTCTTCATAAGGAAGATGCTCCAGGCCCTGTATCATCTTTGTGGCCCTCCACTGGACTCTTTCCAGAAGATCCCCATCTTTTTTTGTACTGGTGGGGCCAGAACTGGACACAGTACTCCATGTGTGGCCTGACAAGGGCAGAGTAGAGGGGGAGGATCACCTCCCTTGACCTGCTGGCCACGCTCCTTTGTATGCACGCCAGGATCCCATTGGCCTTCTTGGCCACAAGGGCACACTGCTGGCTCATAGCCAACCTGTCATCCACCAGGATCCCCAGGTCTTCCTCCACAGAGCTCCTCTCCAGCAGGTCATCCCCCAGCCTGCACTGATACTTGCGGTTATTCCTTCCCAAGTGCAGGACTTCACATTTGCTCAATGTCGTCATGACCACATGTCATCTCCAGGATTCTGGTATTAAATTCAGCACTGTTTTCACACAGAAAACTGTTGATACGTCTCTAAACTTCTATTTCCAAGCCGTTAACTGGATGGATATACAAGTGTCTTTAATCTTAATCTCTTTGTTGGTCTGTTTATAATTTGCTTTCACGTCGGCTCCTGCTGCATGGATTGAGATGCAAAGCACTATGGAGTCAGGGTCATGGAGCCACTGACACACCTCAGGCTATGGTTTCACTCTCAGGAATTCAACCCCTTGTCAGTTTGGGACTGTTCCCCTCAGCTCTGAGCCTCCTGACCTGTTCAACACTCCTTCATCCTCTGTGCCCCACTCATCCAGCCACTGCAGACCAGCCTGTGAAATATTTATCTTGCTTTTCTGTTGTTTTTTGTTTGTTTGGTTGGTTGTTTTTTTTGTCTGTCAGTTCAGCTGCATGATTCATCTCACAGCCCAGCTTGCAATGTCCATGCTGTGGGGTGCTGAACATCATTGAGTGAGTCAGGGCTACTGCCTGCGGGGCGTTGGGTGCCATGTCACCTCCAGCTCTCACCACAATTTGGCCACAAGGTGACATGATTAAGACCAAGAGATCATAGAATCAGAATCATTAAGGTTGGAAAAGACCTCCAAGATCATCTGGTCCAACCATCACACTACCACCAATGTCACCCACTAAACCATATCCACAGGCACTATGTCCAACACTTTCTTGAGCACCCCCAGGGATGGTGACGCCACCACTTCCCTGGGCAACCCATTCCAATGCCTAACTACTCTTTCTGAGAAGAAATGACTCCTAATTTCCAACCTAAACCTCCCCTGGCACAACTTGAGGCCATTCCCTCTAGTCCTATCACTAGTTATCTGCAGGAAGAGGCTGACCCCCGGCTCTCCACACTTTCATTTCAGGCAGTTGCAGACAGCAATAAGGCCTTCCCTGAGCCTCCTCTTCTCCGGACTAAACAACCTCAGTTCCCTCAGCCGCTCCTCACAGGACTTGTGTCCCAGGCCCTTCACCAGCTTCATAGCCCTTCTCTGGACATGCTTCGGGGTCTCGATGTCCTTCTTGTGGTGAGGGGCCCAAAGCTGAACACAGCACTTGAGGTGTGTCCTCCCCAGAGCAGAATACAGGGGGACAATCACCTCCCTGGCCCTGCTGGCAGCACTACTCCCAACACAAGCCAGGATGCTGTTGGCCTTCTTCGCCACCTGGGCTCACTGCCGGCTCATGTGCAGGTGAGCATCAATCAGCACCCCATGATCCTTTTCCTCTGCACAGCTTTTGAGCCACTGCTCCAAGCCTGTAGCACTGCATGGGGTTGTTGTGGCCAAAGTGCAGGACCTGGCACTTAGCCATGTTGAACCTCATCCCATTGGCCTCTGCCCATCTTGTCCAGGTTCCCCTGCAGGGCCTTCTTACTCTTTGGCAGAATGACACTTCTCCCCCAACTTGGTGTCATCTGCAAACTTACTGAGGGTGCACTCAATTCCCTCATCCAAATCATCAATAAATATATTAAAGGGGATAGGCTCCATCAATGACCCCTGGGGAACACTACTCATGACCAGTCACCAGATGGATTTCACTCTGTTCACCACCACTCTCTGGGCCCGGCCATCCAGCAAATTTGTAACCCAGAACAGTGTACCTGTCCAAGTCATGTGGTGCCAACTTCTCCAGGAGAATACTGTGGGGGACTGTGTCAAAGGCCTTGCTGAAGTCTAGGTAGATTATGTCAACAGCCTTTCTCTCATCCATTATGTGGGTCACCCAGTCATAAAACGCATTGAGGTTGGTCAGGCAGGACTTGCCTTTCATGAACCCATGCTGACAGGGCCTGATCCCCTGGTTGTCCTGCATACATTGTGTCATTGTATTCAGGATGACCTGTTCAACCACCTTTCCTGGCACTGAGATCAGGCTGACAGGCCTGTAGTTCCCTGGGTCCTCCTTACAACCCTTCTTATAGATGGGTGTCACATTAGCAAGTCTTCAGGTACCTCTCCAGGTGACCAAGACTGCTGATAAATGAAAGAAAGTGGCCCAGCAATCCCATCTGCCAACTCCCTCAGGTGGATCCCATCTGGCCCCATGGACTTTTGACAGTCCAGGTGGAGCAGCAGGTCTCTGTTTCTGCCTGAAGTGTGGGGGGTTCTTCTGCTCTTTGTCCCAGATTTCCAGGCTGAGAGGCTGAGTACCCAAAGATAAGTGGTCTGACTAGTAAAGACAGATGCAAAGAAGGCATTAAGAACCTCAGTCTTTTCCTTATCCTCAGTAGTCACGTTCCCCAATGTGTCCAGTAAAGAATGGAGATTCTCTTTGGCTCTCCTCTTGCCATTAATATATTTATAAAAACATTTTTTGTTATCCTTAACCATAGTGGCCAGGTTGTGCTCGTGCTGGGCTTTGGCCTTCCTGATTTTTTCTCTGCATATGCTGGCAACTTTCTTGTACTCTCCCTGAGTTACCTGCCCCTTCTGCCCTATGTCCACTGGACATAAACTCTCTTTTTCCTCCAGACACTCAGCAAATATTCCCTGTTCAGCCATGCTGGTCTTCTTCCCCTCTGGCTCATCTTACAGCACATGGGGACAGCCTGCTCCTGTGCCTTGAAGAATTCCTTCTTGAGGAGCGTCAAGCTTTCCTGGACCCCTCTGCCCTTCAGGACTGACTCCAAAGGGACCCTCCCTACCAGCATCCTGAACAAATCAAAGTCTGCCCTCTGGAAGTCCAAGCCAGCAGTTGTACTGACCTCCCTCATGACTTCACCAAGAATAGATGCCTCTACCATTTTGTGGTCACTCTGCCCAAGACAACTCCCAACCACCACATCTTCCACAGTCCTTCTATGTTTGTGAATGGCAGGTCTAGTAGGGCATCCCCTCTGCTAGGCTCACTAACCAGCTGCGTCAGAAAGCTGTGTTCCACACACCCCAGGAACCTCCTAGACTGCTACCAGTCCAATTGTATTTCCAGCATATGTCCGGGAAGTTAAAATCCCCCATGAGGATAAGTGCTGGTGATTGAGTGATTTCTTCCAGCTTCTTACAGAACACCTAATCCATCTCTTCATCC